>NC_141398.1:24372081-24909581 GCF_034619465.1 Leptosomus discolor
CATTCTGCAGTTTGAAAGTACAAGAGATCTTTGATACTTGAATCAGAAAAAAAGAAAAAAATGTGATTGATGAAAACCAAGAAGCAGGGTGTGTGCAATTATCTTAGATAGCATTTGAGGACAAATTTTGTAAAACATCATCTTCTTTCCTATTAAAGATGTATTTCTATGCTCTGGTCCAACTTTCACAGAGTGGATGACTCAGTAGTTCTTTAAGATAAGTGATTCACAGGTGTGTAACATAAAAATACCTCAAAGAAATTGTTTGTTTCTAAAAGTCTAGATATAAATCTATTGTGGCTGACAAAACACCTAAAGGTCTGTGTGATTTAACAATTATATATTAGTAATATATTAAAATATGTTATGTTCAGTATTTTCTTTAACTGGGACCATGAAGAGAATTATCTAGAAAGTAATAGGCATAATCACTTTCGACTACATGGGGATCTAGACTGTCTTAAAAACTCTTTGTTGTTTAAAAACAACAATTTTGGGTTTTAAACAAATTATACCTTTTAATAATAGGTGTTAACAACAATATTTTAACAACTTTTTTGTTGTTGTTTGAAAACCAACAAATTTTATCATGCACTTAAAATATACATTTTTTATCCCTACCCTGTGAGTCAGGGATAGATGTCTGGAACAGATCTTGCCTTTATATATTGGGGTCACTATGTATACTAATAGTAAACACTAAATGAGACTTTGATCAAAATTTTTATAGAACTCTTGTCTATTAGCTAAAAGAAAAAGAGATATCTGGGAACGGTTGATACATTTCTTGATTCCACATTCTAAAAGGTAAAAACAAATTAAGATGAGATGTCTCTGCTTCTTATTTTTAAATAAAAAAAAAACGTTTTCATGTAGAATATACTTCAGAGGATGAACTAAATACAATGATCAAAAAGATTGAAATACATATGAAACCATTTTTATGACTGAAACTGTGACTGACATGAACAAAAAAAAATCAGTTTACAAAGATGCAGAGGATTTGCACTGTGAAAGACATTTTTTCTTGTAAAGAGAACAGTGATGATACTTCTCTCATCCTAGAACCCCTTGTTAATATTATTCAAATCATCAAGGGAAATTGCAGAGCACATTATCATTTGCATAAGCCTTCCTTTCAGAAGATGTTGGATACTATGGATTGGTAAACCTTTGTCTAGATAGTATATATTTCTGTCAAAGTCTGGGTTGTAGGAAGGATTCTGCTTTTCATATCACGAAAATGATCATTTCGTTGTAAAGAAATATGTATCTTTGCATCATTTTACATTAATTAATTTACTGTTCCTTGAAATTAAGCCCAGCTTTCAACTGTCTCATTTTTACTTGGAAAGAGAAAAATGCAGGGATGCTTCCTTGTGGATTATTGTATGTCAACATCATGTGCCCAGCAAACCTCGGTATTAGTCCAGGAAAGACCTTTTTCGAAACTTGCTTTGCCATCAAATAAGGAAGCAATTTTCCATAATTGTACTAGTAAAATACTTTGGAGAAACCAGGATTACTGCAGGATTATGCCATGAATGCTTTCTATTTTAACATCAAGTCCAGATTTTCAGTTACCATAAACATCTTCTGCTAAAGTCAGAGGAGTTCGGCTTTCCATATTGATTGAAGAATTAGCACACCTCCTACCACCACCACCATTCAAATAAAACAACTTGTAAGTTATTACTTTCTTATAATAGTGCTACGCAATGCTGATACGGATCAATCAAGGAAAGCCAAATTATGTTACACACCAGCTGAGGATTGCTGCAACTCACCAATCAGGCAATCTGATAGAAGGAATGATTTTGCTCTACTTACTACATAGTTGTTAAAGGAAGAGGACAGGAGAATCCCTAGAGCGAAGGCAAATAACCCTTTTGACTTAACCATAACTCTTCAAATGGCAAATAAGAGTCACAGGCCACATCACAAGTCACCTCAGGTGCAACTTCACTGTCAAGACCTGCAGGGTATACTAACTCTATGTCTACTGTGAATATGCAAAGCCAAGGCAATGGAAGCTTTCATAAGATGTTAAGCAATGCTGTGGAGGACTCAAGGTCCTTTTGTAACTTTTGGGGCTCTGGTGCTTTTGCTTGCTTTTATGTTGTTTATTGATGGTATTTTAATCTACAGTTTTCTTTCCTATGATTTCATGCCCCAGCAGCCTTTATAAACTCCTAAATGTGATTCAAAAATAATTTCTTCCATTTTGCCATGTTTACCACATCACATCCCCTCCTGCTTATCATGGTTTTCAGCCTGGATTTATTTCTACATTAGGTCAAATGCAAATAGTACATTGTTCACGTTCTCCTGTCTTCATTTGAACTTTGGGGCCTCTAGTACTAACAAAGAGTGACTCCCACTGATTTACTGAAGCAACTTTGTGACTTGTGTGGGGAGCAAAAGAAACCTTTAAGGAATCTCTGCATACAGGGTGAAGTACAAATGATCCAGTCTAGACTTACAGGACACCATAATTCAGAAGGTCTCCTGTAAGATGCAGTATGTCAAAGCACGTCAAGGATATGTGGGTCAAATGTGCCACCAGGATTGTATATTTTTGTCCACATGAAATATTTAAACACAGTTTTTAGCATTTAGTGCATATGCAGTACTGTATACCAGAACAGAGAGATCCTTTAAGGGAAGCTACAATTTATAAACGTCCAATTATTTCTTTTACTCTATCATTAGACTTTTACAGATAATTTATTCTTATTTAAAAAACAAAACAAAACAAAACAAAACAGAACAAAAAAACTGTCTTGCTCCTTATGTACTACTTGAATAGAGAATAACTGTATTGGGTTTGAATGGCAAGGTTTCAGGCAGGGGAATACGGGGATGGCTTCTGTGAGAAGATGCTGGAAGCTGCTCCCATGCCAGCCAGCTCCAAGACAGACCTGCTGCTGGCCAAGGCCAAGCTAATCAGTGATGGTGGTAGCAGCTCTGTGGTAACATATTTAAGAAGGAGAAGAAACCACTGCACAACAGCACTCAGAAAGAGGAGTGAGAATATGTAAGAGAAACAACTCTAGAGACACAAAGGCCAGTCAGAATTAGGGGAGGAGGTGCTCTAGGTGATAGGGCAGAGATTGCCCTGCAGCCCATGGTGAAGACCACGGTGAGGCAGGATGTGCCCCTGCAGCCCATGGAGGTCGATGATGGAGCAGATATCCACCTGCAGCCCAAGGAAGACCCCATGTTGGAGCAGGAAGATGCACCCAAAAAAGCCTGTGACCCTATGGGAAGCCCATGCTGGAGCAGGCTCCTGGCAGGACCTGTAACTCCATTGACAGGAGCCCACACTGGAGCAGGTTAGCAAACTTGTGACCCCATGGGGTATGTGCACTGGAACAGTCTGCTCCTGAAGGACTTCACCCCATGGGAAGGACTCATGCTACAGCAGTTCATGGAGTCTCCCATGAGAGGGACCCCGCACTGCAGCAGGGGAAAGGAGTGAGGAAGAAGGAGCAGCAGAGACAACGTATGATGAACTGACTGCAACACCCATTCCTCATCCCTCTATGCCACTCGGGGAGAGGCAGTAGAAAATTATAGAATGAAACAGCCAGATGAAAATGAAGGCGTGGGGGGGAGTGTTTTAAGATTTGTCTTCATTTCTCATTATCCTACTCTAATTTGATTGTTAATAAATTAAACTAATTTCCCCAAGTTAAGCCTGACTTGCCCATGACAGCAATTGGTGAGTGATCTCCCTGTCCTTACCTTGACCTATGAGCCTTTTGTCATTTTTTTTTTCCTCCCTGTGTTCATTTGAGGAGGGGGAGTGACAGAAAGGCTTGGTGGGCACCTGGTGTCCAGCCAAGATCAACCACCACAACAACCCTAGTACTAGGTCATGTGTGTGGCTAGAGAGCTGCAGGTCTGTTGCCAGTGGAAAAGGTAGACATTGGAGGAAAAACAATGAAGTAAAATTGACTAAGACTGAAGATGTGACTATCCCAATTGGTATGCAAATAAATTCTGTGTTAAAAAGCAAGGAACAAAAAAATGCACACAGTTGGAGACTGTATGCTTAATTCAACATACTAGTTTTAGTCTGATGTAATGTCTTTTATATGGGTGGCATCACGCTGACATGAAAGTGTAATAATGAAGGTTAAACCTCAAGCATGAAATTTGACCATGACAAAAATGTTCTAGAAAATCTAGCATAATACTTGCAAAAAGTTCCGTTTTCAAAAGTGCCCAAGTCGTTAAGGAGCCCAATCCTATTTGCTTTCAAAGAAGTTCAGATTGTTTGTAAAATGACACTTAGTTTCAAGCTATTTGGACATTTTGAAAACTATATGATCTAGAATGCATTGTAATTCATACATGGTGTACTCAGATTATTTTCTTCAATAGCTAAAGTACATTTTTCTGTGGGATGAGCTCAGCTGTGGAGCTGAATGTTACTTAATTTGAGGAAAATGTGGAAACAATCTGACTGCAAATTTCATTTAACCTGAAAATGATTGAAAGTTGACCTGTCCTATAAACGTGTTTGATTGGAAGTTGATTTAATGTATATCTACTATATTTACATTTTAACAAGTCTACTTATTAAATTACAATAAGGTAGATAATCAGTGTTTTCTAAACATCTATTCATTATTTTTGAGTGTCAAGCAGAAACGTTTATACATTATCTTCCCACATAAAGACATAAATGTCCATTAGTCTTTCTGTCTTTCCATCCCTTCAGCTGTCTGTATCCCTCATTCTCAGTTCTCAGCATCCACACTAACTCTAAATAGGCCCGAGAGCAGGAAGTCTGCACGACAGTCAGCTGAGACCTCAGAAATCATTCAAAAAGGTTGACTCATGCAAGTCAATATTTGACTAGAGCCTAATCCAGTTACCTTTCACACTAAATCTAAAATAATTTAATCCTAGAATTTCTGGAAATATAAATCTGTTATTTTCACATCATAAATACAGTGTGTGACGTTGCTTCACATTTATAAATGTATATTTCTTCATTTTCTAAACATGGCTTATCTTTTTATTTATGGAATTAGAAACACTCCAAAGTGTTCCATAGTTGTATAGTCTCACTAATAGGAAGGTATAATAATTTTGAAACCTTTGTAGATGAGCATTACCTTAGCTCGATTTCAATTTTCTTAACTACAACTGCCTACAATGGACCCTCATTTCTGGATGGTATGTTTTCTCTGGCAGATGCTCATGGGTACACTGATAAAATCTGAGATTAAATGCACAAGTGAAGAGAGATTAAATTATCAGACAGGATCACTAGAATCTGTTGTGACGAAGAAAATTCCAGATACTATAATACAGATTATGTTTGACAAACTTTCAGTTTTACTTTCCTTGTTTTTTTTTTGGCTACAGCAGCAAAACAATGATTCAGGACCTTTGTTTCTGAAAAAGTTCAACCTTTTCTACCAAGAATTTCACAAGCACAGACAAAGGTAAGAAACTGATCTTATACCCCTTAGCTCGTAGGTATCATCACTCACACCACTAGAAGAACTAACAGGCACAGTGATAAAGCCTTATGATCTTGTGTTTACATCATGAGTGTTACTTCAGAAATTTAGACTGAATTCTCTACCTATTCCTCATAAGATCAACTACTGTGGAACTGCTAGGGGTAAATAAACATTCTGTAACAAACAAGTGGAATGTCTTCATTAATTTGATTTGGCATCAAAAGGTTCTTATTATCAAATTTCTAGTCATGCAAGGACTAAAAAACTGGAAATCTAAATTAAATAAGAGAAAGAGATAGCCATTGATATCCATTGGTATTGAAAAACCATATCTGTATTCACAAGTGATAATTAATAAGATACAAATCAGAATAATTTATGGAACTTGATTGTTAGGGAATTCGAGTAAAAATTAAACTGTAAACTGCTAGAAAATAATTGTATGAATAGTTTACACTTGTTGGGCCCTACCCTAGATTAAAATTGCTCTTCCTCCTTGATATGCAAATTGCATCAACTTTTGCACATATGTAGAGATATAAGAAAATACATGAGTGTCTGAGTTTCTACCTTGCACTTTCTACAGCCTCATTGCTAAACTGGTCTCTAAAAAAAAAATGAAGAAAACATAAACACCAGGAAAGGGTTTGTAAAAGTTACAGTAAGGTCAATAGAGAACAGGTGGCCTCAATATCAGCAAACAAGACACATGTGAAAATCTTATGCTTGATTTCACCTTCAGATTATCAAAAAATATACATGTTAGTTGACATCAAAGAAAGGAGGGAACGGTTGAAGTGGAAAAGTTGCCAGTGCAGTTCTTGCACATCAGTAGTTACCATTAAACTAACTTGTCAAGAAAGAGGAATGTGATAAACTGACATAATTAACATTTATTTTTAATTGCTATCACTGTTGTTATTAAGAAAAATGAAGGCCTGGAGAGAGTTCAAGAAGAGACGAGCTATCCCACTGTGATTACCACAAGTCCCAGCAGGATCCTTCTGATCTGATTAACACCACAGCAGGACAGCTGTCCTAGCATGTATCTATTTGCCAGAGTCACGAGGATAAAGCAAAGGTGCTGACTGATAAACACAAAGGTGCCTTTAATGTTTAAAGTATCTGAAATTTGCAGCTATACTTCATAATTTATATGCATCCTAACTGAAGAACTACATTTAGAGTAAATGACTACAGGAGAGGAAGAAAGACTGCGAAAGTTAAATTTATACAATATAAATGCAAAATAATTTTCTGGAGAACAATTTTCTTCTGAAAAAGCAAAAGAAATTTATTAAGTTATAGAATTACAATATCTAAGTAATGGTTTTTTGCACTACAGTGGTGTACTGGTTTTGGCTAGGCTAATTTTCTTCATAGTATCTTGCATGGTATCATGTTTCAGATTTGTGATGAAAACGGTGTCAATAGCCCACTGATATTCCAGACATTGCTGAGCAGTGCTTACACAGTATCAAGGCCTTTCCTGCTGTTCACACCACCCTGCCAGCAGCAGCAGTAGGTTGTGGGTGGACAAGAAGTTGGGAGAGGACACAGCTGTGACCGTTGATGTCAACTGACCAAAGGGATATTACATACCATATGATGTCATGGTCAGTGACAAAACTCAGGGGGAAAGTTTGATGGAGTTGCCATTGTGCAGAGACTGGCTCACCATCGGTCAGCTAGGGGTTAGCAATTGCTTTTTTTTTTTTTTGCATCGCTTGTTTTTTCAGGTTGGGTTGGTTGTTGTTGTCCTTTTTTACCCAATTAAACTACCTTTATCTCAGCCCACAAGTTTTCTCACTTTTGCCCTTCCAATTCTCTGCCCCATCCCATTGTGGGGGAGTGAGTGAGCAGCTGTGAGGTCCTTAGCTGCCTGCTGGGGTTAAACCACAAGAGGGTTTCCATTTCTGTATTTAAATATGAGGTAAGTTTTGCTCACTTGTTACTTGGTATTGGATGGACATTAGAAAATAACAACTTTATTGGTCATCTGTGTAGAGACGTTAGGACAACCCTATCTTGTCACTGAGCTAAGGAACGTCAGAGGTTAATGGTTCAGTCAGTGGCTAACTGGTGAGATTTCCAAAGCTACTCAATCACTTTTAAGGTTTCTTCAGTAAAAGGTAGTTCACTTTCCTTTTACTTTACTTCTATCTTACTCTTACTTTACCCTACTCTAACCTATTTTTGAGAAAGAGTTTCCTTTACATTATCCCACTAGAGCCAAAGGAATTTATTTTCTGTTGGCTTTACATCAAATTTGGCAAAAGAGAATGAAGCCACTATCTGTCCTGGATATGTCCTGCAACATATGCTCTGCTTGTCAATCATTAGGCTCCACAATGAGCTATAGTCTCCAATCCAATGTCTTAGTGCAACTGCAATGTACCTTCTATCTTTAGGACCAATAAACTCCTTGCATTACCTGATGCCATTGCAATTTTATTTACATGATTTAAAAAAATATTTCTGATAACTTTCTTTCAGAACTTTTCAACAGGCTATCGATTCCTCTACAAAGAACTAATTACCTAAGAATTCACAAACAAGCAGCTGTATTTGTTATTTTGTCAATAAAATGTAATATACTTTAATTTTGAAATTGCAATTAACTTATTATAATTGGCACATACTGTAAGTTTAAGTCAAACAATTTGATAGAATTTATTTCATTAGGACTTTCATTAAAATGCGCTGATATAACCTCAAGGAGGCTCTTTCACAAGTATCTCTCTAGTAGGACACAGTTTGAAAGAGCTGAGGGGTCAAAAGTGTTTGATACATTTTCAGTACTGCAGTTTTGCAGTTTCTTTAGTTTTATTGAGGTGACTATGTTCCTACTTGGGCTGGGCTGATGGATTCTTTTTTGAAAAGGAAAAAGGGACCTTTTATTTGACAAAATTGGTTGGCTAGGATCATTGCCTAAGCAAAATAACTGTGAAAAAAGTCATGTTGAATAGCCTGTTGAACTCTGTGTCATATTGCTAAAGAAAGTAATCTGAGGATTGGTCTGTTGAGAGTACCTGCCAAATGGAAGTAGCAGGCTGAGGCACAGTATGTTGCTACTCAGAAGACACAGTAATCATGTACTTCATTTTCCTTCCATTTTTTTTTTTAATTAATTTTTGCAGAATGCCTGTCACCATGACATCTTAGCCATGGTAAATCAAGCTGATTTCTTGCTGCAGCCTAGTCAGTCTCTGCTCTGCACAGTTCTGAGCTATGTCTTGATAAGGCAACAAACATCTTCTGTGAAATTCATACAGGCAACTACAAAAACATATGGATAGTTATCTTCTAAGTGGATTTCTAACCTGGCGCTGAAGTGTCTTCCTAGTTCCAGAAGTCTGTTCATGGGGCTATTTTCTCCCTGAAAATAGAAATAGTGTTGCAATGGTAGAAATAAATGCCACACCCAAAGAGCAACTGAAGACACGAGCTGTTTCTGTGGAACATCCTGGTAAATTCTCACTTAAGAATTTAATTTGTTCATTATAAAGAATAAGAGAAATAAGGAGACAATCTTAGTTTTCTGGGAAGCAATGAGAAATCTTTCCAAGGTCTGGAAAAGACATTCTTATATTCCTATGGACACCAGGAAATACAGAAGTGGAAATGTATGCAGCAGTATCTGTCTATCAGATTCCAGTCTAAAATTCAGTATTGAGAGTTAAGGGCCTGTCCACATCCCACTCAGGCTAAGGGAAGGTGATCTTTTTAAACTCTGTGCAGTAATCCAGAATAATGACAATTATTCCAGCAGCTCATTCAAATCACAAGTTTACTTACAGTACAAAAGAGCTCTCCCGAACAAAACAACAACTTCAGCCAGAGAGCTTGCTCAGAATAGTTTCTGTGTATATATATACATGCCAGAAAGTAGCAGGGTGGGGGAGAGCACACGACTCCAGGTTCCAGTATTGGTGCATGGCCAAGGGCGTGGGGTGTCTCTGGTTTCTAAGAGCAGTCTTCTGTATGCTCTCTTTCTCCCTTCTTCATGATTCTTCCACCCCAAATCCATGTTACTTCTCTCCCTCTTTTATATTTGCTGTGTCAGTGAGACCCACCCCACTACTCAGCCTCAGGTTTTCCCCTTCCCCAGGTGATGTGGAGCACGGTGTGGGTGGGCAGACGAGTGCTAATCTTCATTAACATATGTAAAGGCCATTCATCAGGTGTGATGGCCCTGAGACCAAAACAAGCCAGGCCAGAGCAGAACATCCCCATCTCCACAGGGCTCCCTCCTCCAGCACAAGAGATAAGCAAGTGTTGGCCTTATGGGTTGTTGAGCATAAGGCCGGAATCATCCAGATCCCCCATCACCCACCCTGTGACTACAGGTTTTGTTTTCTGGACACTTTGCGAGTGTTTGAGACATCCTGCCCCTCCCTCTGCTTATCTTCTTCCATCAGGCAGCTTTTGTTTCCAGGAGTTACAGGCCGGCCCCTACAGGACACAGGACACAGTGATCTTGGTATGATCTCCCCCAAAAGCACAAGTTATTGCCTTGATATTGGGGGTTTGGTGTTTGTTTTTTTTTAAAGATATTTAAGAGTTTTTATTTCAAATGAAAGACAAATATTTCGTGCTAAAATAATTACAAACTTCCAGAAGCTGAATATACATCCTGAAAACAGAAAACATGCTATCAGGATCAGAAATTAACTACTGATTTTTTTTTCACTTCACCAAAATACACCACCTACATTAGAAATATTCTTGCCACAGGTGTGCAGCAGATGAAAAACAAACTGATTGTAGAGTATGACACTTCTGTTTCTTTAATTCATCCAGCTAGTGCTGCTCATCTTGCATATTTATTGGAAAATTATACAGGCTTCTACTGGCAGGTTAGTTACAGAAGCATTTAGGGACAAAATGTGCCTCCAATTACCCTCCTGCAATCTCCTGAAGACAATGAGTTTGGTTTAGCTTTATTGATGAAACCCTGCACAGAATCTGGTCCAGTCTCATTATATTTAGCATAAGTGAAGCAAAATTACTGAAGATTTACAGCTGAAGTTTGGAGCTCCTTCCATGTTCAGCTTCTGTTTCAATAGTCTGAAATTTCCAGTTGACAGGTGAGTTAAAGCAGAGGCAAAATTCTCACCTCATTGAAGAAAATGGCAAAACCCATGTTGATTAAAACTGGGCAGAAGTTACACCTCAACATTTAACTGCATTGCTAAACTAACAATTTTACTTGAGTAAGAGAAGCAAGAACCAAGTTGTGTAAGCCAGTTATCCCATCAAAATGTTTCCAATATTGGCTTTTATAGGTCAGAGCATGAACTGGGATGTTTAGACACCTAGAATTATCATATGAAAGGTCAGTACATCTTAAATGATTGGTTAAATGCTTTATTTTATCTTTCAGAACAATTTCATTAAGTCTTACAAGTCCTTTCATTTCTGAATATTCTACTTGGGACTGCACTAATCAAGCTAAAATAAGCAGATTAAAAATAAAAATAAAAAAATATAAAAGGATTAAGAAGGTCTGAGACCATTTTCTCTGCCCCTTAAGGGCTTTATGGCAGAATAGGATAATTTGTCTATCTTTCTGCATTTTCAAATCAGTAGTGATGGAATTAACTGTAGATTGATGATTGTGTCTTTGAGCAGAACACTTTATATTTAATTCTTTCATCAGTTTGTACCAGCTAATTGTGTGTGAGGAGTTTTATTCTTTGCTTTCAAAGACTTGTCAATGTGTGGGATGACAGTACTGAGGAACAGAAAAGTTCTTTTTAATTGCTCCCAGCACTGAACACTGCTTTGGGCATAGCTGGGTTCCACGATAATTTGATTCTCATTGTCCCTGACTATGCACTCACAGGGAACTGAAAGATCCCAGTCAACCCTACAGGTTGGTTTGCACATTTGCACAAAACTTTCAAGATATTGGTTCTGGTTTAAAAACAGAGGTAATGATAAATTGCTGGCAATTTCAAAGTTTCGTCATCTATGTTGTTGCACATGGCGATCGGTAGGCAGCCAAGTACTGAAGTACTTTCTGGTATGTTCTCTACAGTGAATTTTTATTCAGAGCCTACAGTTCATGAGCACATTGTATACACAACACTTGGCCCAATATGCTACGTTTGCAAATTATCCTTTCTATGAGCTACCTTTGGGAACAGGCAGCAAAGGCAGAGAGTAACTGAATCACAGTACTAATAAAGTCCAATCCTGGCCTTCTATTTTCTGGTTATACACTTTAATCCAGGTCCCCCAGGTTTAGAAGTGAGCATGAAGGATAATAATAATAATTTCTGCATGCAATTTAGAGTTCTTTTGTGCCGTTGCTGCATGTAGTTCATTTATCGCATGTTGTGAAAAAAATTGGTAACTTGGCCCATTATGAACTTCGAGGCATCAGATTAGCAACAGAGTTCTCCCAAAATGTTATACCTACAGCTGATGTTTGCTTCAACATGATGAATTCAGAAGAAAGCTAAAACTGCAGTACTGTTAAAGTGCATGGAAAAGACTCCAGTTAATACAGTTAAATTAAACTTCAGAACTGTCAGAAGATGTGCAAGTGTCCAACCATTCATCTGCAAAGATGCTCCTGTTATTTAAACATCCATTCTCGGGCTACGGAGTATTTAATTCTACTGTGCAAAAGGAAATAGGTAAAGCAAGTAGGACAGAAGTATTTGAAAGAGCCTAGAGTCTGGTAGGTAAGGCAGTCTCCTGAAAGACAGCAAATGTAGATTTCAGTTTCTTTGAACAAAAAAGGGATTGTACTTACCAGCAGGCTATATGATAAAAAAGGGCTAAGGCTACATCACCACTATCTATGTTTCATCTTGTTTAGAGTCCTACTGGTAGCTTTAAAGGAAGTGGAGAAATCAGTGATGAGACAATTCCCTGTGGGGAGAGCTTTTAGAAACTTGTTTATGAAGAACACAGAAAGTCTGAATTATCTAGTCAGCAGGAGAGACTGAGGAAGGGCTTTAGATGGATTATAGATGCTGAAAAGACCTTATTAATGGTCTTAAGGATGTAAGTAATGCACAAGAGAAGGAGAAGAAGAAGAAAGAATATCTCATATAACCCCCTCTTCAGAATTTTCCTCCAAGTCAGCATTTCTGATAAAAGCTTTTCAACTGTTGATGGCAACTTCTGAATCTACTTATTCTAACCTGGAGCATCTTGTTGGTGACACGCACCTGCAAACTCTTACTCTGTTATGCTGCAAACTGTTGGCTGCATATCAAATAGACTGAGATGTTCTTATCTAAATCTATACCATTGCTTTCTTCCTGAATCTTACCAAAGCTAAAAGAAATATTGTTTCATACACAACAACTTCCTGAAAATGTCATGTTTGAAATTCATTATACAGACTACTTTGTTCAAGTACAATATTTGCAGCTAGACAATTTGAGGGAAGGGAGGAAATTAAAGGTGATAGTGAATAACTAAATTAACAAATAGCAAAAGAGCTCTTTCAAGAAGAGATTTTTCCATTTGAATTTGAGGTTTAAAAAACTCTCTGACTCCCTCTTTTATGCTTGGTATAGGATAAGTTCTCATAACAGTTCAGAGAGCTCAGATATAAAGAAAACTGAAATGCTGTTTGCCCAAAAGCTAGTATTTAAAATTGCTTCCATTTTTTCCCCTGGGACATCGCTTTTTGTTTCCAGCACCTGAGTCAGTATTCGTGTCATTTTAATCACAAGGTAAATATTTGTGTTGTAGTACATGTAGCTCAATGAGCAAATCTGCAATATGAAAATACATCTCTGTGGTATATTGACAGTGATGTGTCAGGGCACCACAGGGGCTGGTGGCTTCCTGGGGCTGAGCACTGGCAGTGCCAGGGCTGCCCCTGGGTGCGTCATGGCAGAGCCCAGTGCCCAGGGCCCATCCCACCACCCCAGCCAGGAGCAGGGCAGTCAAGGGGCACTGGGGCAGCCCCAGTCCTGGGCATTGGGCACCTCCCTGGGGATGACATGAGGGATGGGCGCAGATCAGCGGGTAGGAGATGCAGGCCCAGGCAGGCTTTATAAGACATGGCGGTAGCCACTGCTCAGACTAGGCACTGTGGCAGAACCTCAGCCAGGAGCAGCTGCCAGGGCCGGGGGCCAGGTCTGCCCTGACCCTGAGCCCCAGCAGCCAAACACCTGGGATGGGGGTGCGTGCGCTTTGCAGGTGTCCTTGTGGGTTGGCATGAAGTGGTGCTTTAAGTCACTTATGTAGACTTGATTACTGGAGAAATAAAATAAATTGTTATTTTATATGTGAAATGCTGTTTTAAAGAAAGTCAGCGATAACAGCATCATCTTACCTGGTTTTGTTTTAATGAAAGTTAGACTTGCAAGACAGAGATGAAATTCCCTGGGTTTTCCCACTGCATTCAGTGGGATTAAATTACGGATTGATTTGCTCCACAATCCTTTTATCAGTGTATTCTGCTCATATTAAATTCACACTAAAATTTCCACTTACATTGTTTATGTTCTGTTTCATTGATACAGCAGTCACTTCCCTAGATTTCCTTTGGAGCTATGGAGGCTCTATCACTGCTGTTTCTTATCCTGTTAGAGAAAAACCTGCTTGGAATTTTTACTTATCATAGCTCTTGTCTTGGCAGGAGGGTGGAGTAAATGACCTACCAAGGCCCCCGGTCTTCTACTTTCACAGGATGTGCCCGTTCTGAAGGGGAAGGAAGGGAATGCACACAGTTGTGCAAGCCCCTAGCTCCCTGACACTTTGTGTCCATATAGTGATACGAAAAGATAGGAAAGCCGTATGTTTGGTATATTTCTCAGCTCACGTTTCTTTAGTTCTACTCACATCCTATGTGTGGAAAAGCAAATTAGCCACATACTGAATGGGGAAAACTATCAGTTGAAATCCGTGAAGAATATACAGTTTACACCAGCTGGGAATCTGCCTCAGCATGTTTCAACATTTCACAGAAAAAGAAGCAGTCTGAACTGCAAGTGTTTTCATATGCTGCTAGGCTTACCTCCTCAGATATTTACATTCTGGGCAATTGAATTAATTGCCTGGAAAAGACCACTCTCAAAACACACACAGCAGGTGCTTCTTCAACTTAGTTTACATTAATTGCTTTCTTTGCTGCTTCAAGAGTCAGCAACACACAATATTTTACAATTAATCTGTCTTCTCACAATGGTTACTAAAGGAATCTTGTTTACCCAGAATGCCAGTGACTGCTGATGTATTTGCTTTTGGAGCTAAGGAAGAGGGCTGGGACAGATCTGAGTGTCTGATTCAGATCCCATGCTGAAAAACCCATTGACTGGACAGACAAAAGCTAGTGGTTTGTAGATCAGTGTTTCCTCCTAATTACAGGAGTGAAAAAGACCAGGTTCAGTGAAAAAGATCAGACAGCTATTGATCTAGCTGCAGTCACTCTATTTAGATGTAGCTAAGAAGTCAGAACAGATGCAATTAAACTAGCTATAATATATTTTACAAGCAGCATGAGGCATACAGATATCTAGTTGAGATGACAGTTGGAAAATGGTTGCTAATCTGTAATTTATGTAATGCAAACAAGGTGTGCAGTTTCTATGTCTTTGACTTTTGTGTTTTGTGGTTTTTTTTTTTCCCTGATGATGACAAGGTGCTGCAAATTGGAGTCGAGCTATGCTCACTGGCTAAACCATATGATTCAGCATGAGTCAGTATGCGGGTATCTGCAGCTGTGACTGGGCTTTACATGTTCCTCCTGTTTCTACACCCCTCTCCACCAAAAAAAAAAAAAAAAAAGGCAAGCAAAAAAAAAAAAAAAAAGGCAAGGATAAAAGACAACTGAAGCAGTAGAAACAAAATAATTTTCTGAAGTGACTTTCTTATTTCTAAAAATGTAAAAATGTAATGAGAGATGTTATTATAAACCTTGAGAGATCGTCCAATACAGAGATCCATTTCAAGAAGGTGTTTAACCATGTGCTTTCCTTATATGTGTGTTTCTCCTTACTGACCTCAGTGGGATATAGCCATGCATTTGAAACTCAGATAAATCTCATTGTTTTGCTGGAGAAAGATATGCTCTTTAATGGAGGTCTTGGTTTTAAATTAACATCTGTTATTTTTTATTTCTTAAAATAGTGCCTGATTGAGTGCCTGTTTAGGGTATCCAAAGGTGTTTGTAGTGAGGTTTAAGGTTGTTTTCAACTGTGCACTTCAATTATGATTATTCAATGATTTCCTATAGAGGGGGAGTCAGAATAGTTTTGATGGTAAGGAAGTGTAAAAGAGACCAGTTCTGACAGTGAAAGATGAATAAGCCTTTTAAAAGCCTGGCATTTGAGATGTGTAGGCGCTTAAAAAGCCTGTGTGTGGGTATACATGGCTGAGCTTTGTCTAACCAGAATAACAGATATTTTGTAAAAATGTATTGATAAGAAAAAAGTAAAACCGATGAAACAAAAACTTTTCTAAAAAAATTTCAGTATAGCAATATTGGTGACTTAACAGCATAGGAAAAAAGTTTGCTCTCCCAAATAAAAGTTATTTGAAATGTGGACTTGAGATGTGGTTGTCTTTTATAAAGCTCACCATTTATAAGTTCATAAGGAGAAATATTCTCCTTCTACCAAATCTTTCGTTAATTTGAACGTTTTTACTGGGGGTGTAGGGAGAAGTATATAGGGCAGTAGGGCATCAGTTGTTGGCCTAAAGGCCTAAAGGTCAGTCGCGCTTTTTTTTCTTAAAAACCTCCAAAAACTAGTCACTTTCCATTCTTTGTGGTAGTGTTTCAAATTTTCCAATACCTGTTAAATTCCTAACAGAATTAAAGTTAAAGAAATACCCCAGCAGTGAAGAAACATCATTTTAATGTAGAGTTTACAAGCCAGTTCTGATCTCCCCTTCTGCAGTTTTTAAACTATTGAAAGGGATTTTTTTGAACACAATGAAGCTGTAGATATCTGATCAGACTATCTGCACAGTGTTAAACATTAAACAAAACATGGTGTTATCTAAAAGCTATCAACAATGTGCCTAGCTCTTTTCCCTATTAATTTTGTGTTGAAAAGACTCTGTTCATGTAATTGAAGTGATAGCAGACTAATTTCATGTGCTTTTGATAATGTTATTTCAGATGTTTCATCACAATTTCAGCTTAAGTTTCATCATCATTCTGAAGTTTATCTTAAATTCTCCCCTGCCAGAGGCTTAGAGATCATATTCAAATATACCATGAAACTAAAAGTTTTTGTGAATACATGTCTTTCAAGATCTTTGGACAACATTTTGCATTTGAGCTTTCCAGATTATATCAAGTATAAGGGAATGGAGTGATCCATCAGAAGAGTATCATAACCAGTTAAAGGAACACTTACATGGTTGAAAACCAAAGCCAATTCTGGGAAGGTAATTATTTCAATAGATCATTTGCTGATTATTGCTTATGACTTGTTGATGCTGAAAATGTAAGACACATCCTGAACTACCAAAAGAACAGTAGATTAATGAGATGTTTCAGATAGTTCTAACTAAATGTAGGAAAAGTATGAGAAGAATTAAAGACAAAAAATACTGAAAATCATTTGTTGTTTGTAGAAGACAGTGTCCAAGATGACTCTATTAGTATAGAAAAAGAAAGAATATACAAGTCTTTACTCTTTTTGTTCTCCCTTGCTTGTCTTGTAAGCAGATGTCAAAAAGCTCTCAGGTAACAGATGGTTTTAAAGATTTTGGAAAGACATATGTGTAGACACAACTGATTTATTAATTTAGTAGTGGGAGGCTGAAAAAAAGCAGGATCACTGGCTGATGGTTATGGATGATTATGTTTCGAAACAGTATAAAGAAAGTAAATAAAGAAGGAATTTCTCTTCCTTTATTATTCCGTTGCCCTGAAACTTACCCTCATATGAAGAGAAGCTTGTTCCTGTATGTTCAATAACACACAAAGAAACAATTAATGCATAGTTACAAGGTAGGAAGGAAGACAGGAAGGCAGCAGGAAGCAAAGAAATCTAAGTGGACCTCTGGTACTCTGCCAGAACCAGGGGGAGACTGACAAATCGGAGAGTCAAAGAGTGGTACTAAGGTGGTTAGAGGCCTGGGAAACACGATGCATGAAAAGGGACTGAGAGATGTGGCTTTTTATTAGTCTGGAGATGAGAAGGATATGGGGAATCTAATTGCTGATTTTAACATCATAATAGTGATTATAGAGAAGACTCTTTTCAGAGTCAAAGCCAATAGACAAGAGGCAATAGTCATAAGTTATGAAAAAGGAAAATCCACCTAGATATGCTGAAAAAGTGTTCACAATGAGAGTGGTAACCACTGAAGCAAGTTGGTAAAAGAGACTCTGAAAACTCTTTGTTTGTGCAGGTTTTCAAAACTCATATGGATAAAGCTCACAGGGATGTTTTAGCCATTGCTGAGCAGTGCTGACACAGAGCCAAGACCTTCTTCTCACACTGCTCCACCAGCAAGTAGGCCTGTGGTGCACAAGAAGTTGGGAGGGGACACAGCTGGGACAGCTGACCCCAACTGACCAAAGGGATATTCCAAACTGTATGACATCACGTTCAGCATATGAAGCTGGAGGAAGAAGAAGTGGAGATGTTGGGAGTGATGGCATTTGTGTTCCCAAGTAACTGTTATGTGTGACAGAGCCTTACTTTCCTGGAGATGGCTGAAGACCTGCCTGCCAAGGGGAAGTAGTGTATTAATTCCTTGTTTTGCCTTGCTTGCATGTGCAGGTTTTGCTTGCCCTATTAAACTGTCTTTATCTCAACCCATGATTTTCTCACTTTTACCCTTCCGATTCTCTCTTCCTTCCCATTGTGGGGGAGTGAGCAGTTGGGTGGTGCTCAGCTGCCTACTGTGGTTAATCCACAACAATAGTGACAGATCTTTACATTCCAAAAAAAAAAGCTTCAAAACATATACCATCCTTTAGTTTTTTTGTGTAAAGAAGATCCATGCATAACACTGACTTTTTACAGAGCTGTCATTCTGAAAAGACTAGGACTACCACTCTTTCCCACATGATAGCTCTTATAATGGCAAAATCATCTTCCTGCAACAATAAAGCACTTACTAACCACTTGAGTTAATTAGAATAAAATATGTGTATTAACATGTTTCATTTCCAGAAGTATCGCTATTTTAGGAAAAAGCTGTTTCAATTATGTAATATATAGCCACCAGGAGTCCACAATATTATAACAACTATTTTGCCTGTTTTTATTTTAATAATCAGGTTGAGCAACTTTGATTCAAAATAGTTTAATTATTCTGAAGCACTTCTGGAAATAGAACAAATGGTAGTTTAAGTTCTTTGCAGGTTGATCTGGCACTGCTGGAAGCTATTGTAATTAGTAAATCTGCAAAAGCATTGTTAAAAGTTATTTTCCTCGTCTTCGACATACTACAGTTTATTAGTGAGCCTATTATTTATGCACTCCCTTGGGCCATTTAACATTTGCTTCAGTTAATGAGAATCTTCATCTTAACTAACAATATTGAAAGACCATTTTTGTCCCCTCCCCCACAAAATGAATAAGGCCTTAGAAATAAACCCCAGAATAATATAATTTTGGAGTTATTAAAAGCAAAGACTTTCCATTGCATCATTTTGTATTATCATCAAAGCTTCTTGAAAAACACTTAGTGAAATTTCGTATATTGTGCATATCTTAATTAAAAACATGAGCTAATATTAAAAGACACTGAATGATTCAAAGCAAAGTCCATGTGAAGGTCTTGTATGAATGATAATGAATTTTTGAGATTTATAGAAATTCAGAATGCTGTTTCACAATATTAAGGTCAAAGTGGCAGAAGAAATAGCTTCAGATCACCTCTGTGTAACCATCAAGAACTGTGTCATATTATGCATGACCATAATCCTTTAGCTCAGTTCGATCAAACCATGTCCTCTGAAGAAGATTCTAGTGAAGGGAAAACAAGAGTTCAGCTTGCCAGACAGAAACACACGGTAACCTTTTGCCCAAAATCAGATCAACCAGGAATTTATTAAATGTATGAAGTCATTTTTATTTAGAGAGAAAATTATTTCAGCTGTATTGTGGTAGAGAAGAGATAAGGCTTACAAAATGTATCCAGTTTTCTGCTTTATCTGATGGAAAAACAAGGAAAATCTTTCTTCAGTAAAATTTTCTAATTTTTACCTACTGAAGGAATAATATCAGCTTTTGTCCTCCAAACTATGAGCATGACAATATAAGTATGTAGACTAAAAATGCTGAACATGGGATACTGATATTTAAGTCAGAATGTTAGTTTTGAGTTATTTTGCAAAGTCATAAATAAGTGCCTGTCAAGGGTTGAGGCTGGGCCGGCCACTAACAAATGATAGATGCTCTCTCTTAATGACCGTTTTCATGCTCGGGACCCCAACATGGGGCACAAGATTTCGCAGTGACCTACAGGAGCAAGTATAAGCAAGAGCCTTCCTGCATCCCATTCCTCGGTAGTAACTATCAACACCAAGCGCTATCCCTGCTAGAGGCAGTCACTGGCTGGAAAAACGTGCTGTTGATTTCAGAAAGTGCAGTTCCTGAGAAGAAACTTAACCAAAAAGTAAAATCACTGAATAGAATGTTCTGTTTTGGCTCAAACCAAGACAATGACCTCCCTGCCTTCCTGTCTCCTCCCTTCCTGCCTCTAAATTCTGCAATCTTTGCTCAAATACAAGAGAACTCGTGGAAATGACAATCCTTTCCTGTCTACCTTTGTTTAAACACTACTTTAACAGAAAGCAAAAGGCAAGGTCTGTGGAGTGACTCACATTGAAATCTATTGTTATGTCCACTCCAATACAGGTGTCCTTATAAAGTGCTTCCAAATATTTTGAGCTAGTTGAGAGATTGGTTTCTTACCTTTTGCTCTAGTTTCAAATAAACGGTACCAGTTAGCATACTGGTGCAAGAAGAATTCAGGCTTCTTATATCTGCTGGTGGTGGCTCTCTGGGATGTTTATCTGGAGAAAAGTCATGACAGCATTCTGAGGTGGCTGAGAAATTCCTTGACTCCAAACAAGAAACTGCAAGAACGCAGTCTAAAATCATGTCCTATATTCTGTTGTACAGTTAATTTTGCCTTCTCTGCATTAATCTTCCTAATTGCCAATGCAGTCATCGTAAGTCTAAAATGCTGGCAACATGGTACATCTGGTAATAGCAAATTTTTTATGTCGGTATGCTATTAATTGGTGAATGTTTGACCTTGCGGGTCACTTTCTACCGTCCAGTACTTCTGTCTGGCACTATTTTCAATTATTTGAGGTCTGTTGGGCCAGGAGGGGACAGTTTGTTTGCATGCCTTCCTGTTGTGTTTTTCATTAGTAGCTAGACTGGAATAGAAAGCTGGTGTGTGGGATGGATCCTATGTTAGAGGAATGGGATGGGAGGGTACATCTGAAGAAAGGAGACAGAGGAGAGGCATGAGTTTTCTCAAACTTGTATTACTTTTACCCAGATGTCCTGTGGTACATCCCTAGTCCTGCAATGTGCATAGGGTCATACCTGGGGATGTGAGCCTACACCAAGTATTGGGTAATAGAGGCATGTTTAGAGGTGATCTATGAGGGGAAAAAGGTGTAAGGTAAAGGGTAAGTTCACTGTCTCCTGTTTGGTGTGTCAGACTTAACAGATCTGCTGTGCAAGTATGTCTGAGTTATGACCTTTTGTCTGGTAAAGAAATTCCAAGTAAGTACATTTTGCCTGACAGCTGACAAGTCACAGCATTATACCAAGTGATTTTACTACTGCATTTGTTCAGGATTTGGTGTGGGAGGAACACTCTGTTTCTAACTTGCAGAATTACTGCAGGTAGCAGCAAACCTGCATTGCTTTATTGTATAACCTAAAAGGCAGGTAATGATAAATGTGAGTATTTGTAGTTGCTTTTCATAAGATACAGATTTTTTAAAGGGAAATACAGAGATATGCAGGAGGGGTAAAACAAGAATCTGCTAAAGAATTTCTTTATGTAAACTACAGCCATAAATGCTGTTACTTTATAAACTGAATCAAATAGTTTAGTTTGGTTGTAATTTTGAAGAATAAGGAGTTTGCAAGCAGTGATGTGAAGACATTAAAGTATATCACAAATCTTTCTGTGTACTTTTTAATTGCAGATTGTTAGCTAGTCTTATCAGAGAATGATGTCAAGGGTGCCTATTATTTATTTTATACAACAAAACTAACAAGGGTTTATGTTTAATTTATCTGTGTGACATTATCTGATATTATGGAACAAAAGGTGATGGAACTCTTATGCTCAGAAACTGAGCCTCTGTCCTGTATTCTGCAGATGCATTGTGTCCGCAGACTGTTGTATATTCACATGATATACTTCATCATTTCAAGTATAATCTGAAAAAAAATCATGAAAAAGCCACATAAAATTATAGAAATAATCATGAGTCATGCAAGAGTTGAAGTTTTTTCCTAGAATTACTTTGTAGTGATAAAAAATGAGTAACTCAATACAATGCAAGATAAAAAGGGTGATATATGATGGTAATAACTATAACAATATGTATCTTTTTGTGATAGGACCCTTCAATAGTAAGCTGCAATATATTCTCACTTCTTTAAAGCTGCTTTGAGAAGAATGAAGCTTTTGGTGATAAAGTGTAAGAGATGTTGTGCAAGTTGGTACTTCTGTGAACATTTGTAGTGATAACTTTTAGAATACAGATCTAAAGAAGTCTATCTCTTCATTTTTGAAGACCAAAGCTTTTTCAGTACACTTCCCTACCTTGTAATGTTTTTGGGTAACTTGTGGCCACTTCCATAACAGACTGTTTGGACTGATTTTTCGTTTTTATTTTATGATGTCTTAACTGCATTGCATTTTATCTTTGTTGAGGCATATGTGGGAAAGCTGGAGAAAGAGAAAGGGACTCTTCCATTACCATAACCCTGTTATTTATTCCCTGTCTTCTTAATGGTGGCTGCCTGTATCAGAACATCAAGGGTCATCAGTTTGTAACACTGAAATTTTAGTTTGGTAGGTTTTGTGGCGGTTTTTTTTTTTGTTGTTCCTTGTGTCAGTGTTCACTGACTTTGGCAGAGGTTATGTTGGTTGCTCTTCTCCTTCTCTTCCCAAAATCTTGTGCCCATACTTTAAGTTGTCTGTCTGGAAGCCAGACAGTTGTGTTAGTAGTTCTGTGCCTGTCTCTCTGAAAATATACGTAGGCAAATTGTCTCAGTAATTGAGCTATACAGCCCACAGGTCTATGTCTGATCTTTTTCCTGACCTGCCTGGAATCTGGGCAGAAGGGTTTAAGTCAATCTCTACCCACTCAGGTAGACATGTTCCTATGGAAATGAGGTTAACTGTTACTTTGTCTAGATTTGTAATACAAGATCTGACTTGAAATCTAATGCTGATTTTTTGAACATAAAAATGAAGTTTGGCCTCAGGATTATTACTGTGGATTCCTATCAAAAAGCAGTGCAGTAGGGGATGCCATAACTGTAATACAAACCACAGGAAATGATGACATCTGTGCATGTCAAAAAAACCCTCACAGATACACAAAAAAGCCAAATTCACAGTTCTTCATGTTGTTGACAGCTCATTTTTGAAAAATACTTTTTTTTTCTTTTGAACCAAAATATGGAAGCTTGTTGTTCTTGCTTGTGTGACAAGAAATTGTCACATCAAAGTATATATTTCCATGGTCTTGCACTTGAAGTTTTTCGCACTTCAGTAATTTTGTATCTTTCAAAATTACAACCTAAACAAATGAAAGGAAATATTTACAGGGTCAAAGCTGGTTTTAGGTTTTACAATGTAACAACAGTGTTCAGTGTGGGGAAGGTATAGCTCTTCCCCAGGATCATGGGTCTCTTAAACAAACAGGTCTTTAAGGAAGACTAGATAAGCTAGGGAATGGAGGTAACTCATGATGCTATCTCATGAACAAGGTAAAACTCAACTATTGACTGGCCCCAGGAGGTAGAGGAGATGTTGTGGAGTAAAGCTGGAACCAAAGTACAGGTAGGCTGGACAAGTTGCAAAAAAATAGCTGGTATATACAAACTGAAATGCTACGCTTATGCAAATTACAAACAAATTCTCTTAACGTACCTCTTCCCAGCTAGAAGGCAGCAAACCTCTTTACATGGTTAAATTCTGTATGCATAACCTTTACAGGTCATGAAGCAAAATATTTCTTCTAAAGGTTGATCAGTCAAAAGGAAAAGCCAGAGGTTTTTTGCATTTGAATTTATTTCATTTCAGCTTCCAGAAGTGATTTCTTTTTATTCCTTTTTCTGGTAGTAGTAGAACTTCATAGCACTCTGTATTTTTTTCTCATTAAAATATTTAAGTACAGCAATCAAACTGAATTTTCTCTTTAATAAAATAAACAAATCAAGGTCTTAGAGTACTTCTTACCAGGGATCTTTTTGTCCATTAGTTTCTTACGATCCATGGCCCTATTTTTCTGCCTATTTTTTCTTTCTTTTTTTTTTTTAAAAAAAAAAAAACAAACTATAGATGAAGCAACTATGCAGCCTGTATAAATGTTGTTTCACCAGTGAGATCAGCAGAGATGAAATCCTATCTCTTTGCATTCTTCTACTACTCCTTGCTATTTCTTTATATATGTAACCACATATTTTTTGCATTTCCTGTCACTAAGGGCTCATGTAGAGTTCTTCGCCCATTAAGATTTCACATACTTCAAAGGACAATTGCTTTGTCCTTTGGTTCCCTTGCCCTTTTCCAGTAAATTATCTAGACTTTGCTAAGTACACCTTACAAGTCTTACTCAAGTGGGAGGTCTTTGCATTTAGCTGTACTGAAAAGATATACCAACAAAGCATGTAGGTGAAAACAGTAGCCTTATATGTCTTGTGAAATATATAAGATTTCTGCCTAGTATAACTTTCAAAGTGTATTCAATCTACATAACTCAAAAAAAATTGATTAATTAATAATTTTTTTATCAGTGGTGGTACTCTCAAATAATTTCTCTTAAAATATCCATGTTATTAAGAAAAATAGTATTCCATGTTTTTAGAAGTAGTAAGATACTTGTTTCTCTTTCACTGCACAATTTGGATTGTGTCATTAAAGGCCATGTTCTTATACAGGGAAAACAGTGTTGATATACACATGCAAACTCCAATGCATTTTTGTATTCCCTACACCATTTCTAAAATGGTATATGGAATACTTTTTCTTGGAAAAAGTTTGCTGTACTCTAGGTCTGAAGATTGTGGCCTAATTTATGCTCAGAGAAGTTTCTCTTGTTAACAGGTTGCAGCAAGGCACTAGAATAAGCAAGTACCACAGACTTGTTACTGTCTAGCTGATGTACAAGAAGCAGGTAGCCAGCACCATCTTGCTTAATCAAGCCTCTTTAATTTACCCTGTGCTATGACTCTTCTGGGACCTCTGGAAATATACACTGTACATATAGAGAAGTGAATTCAGAAGCTAGAGCACAAAACAGCTCCACAACTAACAGTGTGATCTAACTTATGTAATCATAATCCTAATATGCTATTTGTCTGTATTTGCAATAATCAGCAGCTCAGGAAAGTAGTTTGAGTGTTTTAGATCTCCAGAAGGTAAATCACTAGATTAATGACAGTTTCACACACAATTTACCACCCAACTGTTACCCTTGATCATATCTTGTAATCCTTGCAGTTATCCACGTGATATAGGATGAAATAATGGGCACTTAAGCTCTTGCTCAGGTGGCAGGGCAAAGATAAAGCTGCCTCATAATTTGAGTTACTAGGTGAACCTTCCTGTGTGTATTCTGATCTATGGCCCTTAAATTAATTCTAATTGTTATTTATGGTACTCTGTTCTGGGAAAATTTCAATCCTAGGGTTTTTTTTTTCTATTTTTGTATTTAGTTTTGAACTGTATTTTTATCTTCCACAATTATAACTTTTTTTTTAATAGAAGTTATATAATCTTGTGTAATATTTAACACAAATGTTTATTTATTTACATGTTATATATAATTATTCTATTTAATGTTATTTGCCATAGTGAGTATTCTTTTTATAAGCCACCTGCTTCAAATTAGGGTATAGCAATATTTCATTTATACCATATGTGATTAAAATCATTCCGCATAAGAAACTTCCACTCATACAGTTACTAAAAAAGGACATCGAAACACTCAGAAGGCAAAATTATAGGTATTTACTCCCATTAAAATAAAAGGGGTGTTCTCATGGGTAGAAGAGAAATTTCAAAGAGAGGGAGAATTTCCTGTCTTTAAAAGTTAAGATAAAATAATCTACTGCCTTCACAAGTACACAGTCCTTTGAATTATCTCCGGTTGGTTTCATATTACCTATTTGTGGAAGAAGTAGTGTTAAAATTATATTATCCTAGATTTTAAGGGCAGAATATTCTCTTTATCTTTAGAAGTAATTAAGACAACAAATCCACATTATTCTAAATTTAATTGATCAAGCTTCTTTAGCTTAAGCAGAAAAGACTTCAACATTGAAAACTTTTCTCAGATGTAGAATAAATGGGGCTTTTCTGCCTTTTTAGTTCTAAAATGATGGATTGGTAATGATTGTACATACTTGTTTTTACAGTAGCATTGATTTATCTTAGCAGATTGCAAACATATAGTGAAGAACAAGCAGGATAATGTGAAACAGTGAAATCCCAACGTGGAAGAATTTTAAAAGATGTCTTCATTTATTATACAGAACTTCTCTGAAACTGAGAAAGACACAGCAGGAAGTTCTGAAATGGGTTTGGGACAAAATCCCTTCACCTGTATACCAGTCTTCACTCCTTGAAACAATTATACTCTAAAATATAAAAGCAAATTTTTGAAAACTCAGACCATTACAAAAAAATATGTTGGGTTTTGTTTTGCCTTTTTTTTCCCTTTGAGCCTGGACTCCAGAAGAATTTAACTTTGTCGGAGAGGCACTGGTAAATATAGGGAAGTTCATACCCATCTTTAATTTTACAATTTTACAAATTGAAATAGACTGCCTAGGCAAGCCTAAATCACTCAGGTGAGAATCCATTTTTTTAAATTTATATTTCAAAGAAATTTGAATACCAAATCTTTAATATACTAATATGAAAATTAAAATTCTAACATTATGATTCTGGCCTTGAAATTGCTGAAAAAAGAGTACCGATTTCATTAACTTCTAATAAGAGTAGTTTTTTTATATTTCTTGGTGACACCCATCATCTTGCAAGATCAACAATGTATAAATAAAGCATAATTGATGCCTTATATTGACACGAGATACCCAGATCTTACAAAATGTGAAATGTAATGTGAGCTTTTGGTGCTTTGATACAAAGTAGAAGATAAGATTTAAGATCATTTTAAAAGAGCAAATTAATTGCCCTTATCTATGACAATCTCTAAGAAGCATTTCTCAAATGATGTGTCACTTTCCTTGGAGAGTTTTTACATTTGATCTCAGTTCTGCTAAAGGGATTCTAAATTTAATAATAATGCTAAACTAAATGAAATATGGTTTCTCTTAAATAATTTAAGCTTGCTGCAATTATATAAATTTAATAAGTAATATATAATACCATTGGATAAGGTAAGAGAATAGAATTATAGATGAAACAGTTTTTTAGTTCAGAAAATTAGCAAGGACTATTTCCTATTCATATGGTGTAACTTTTCATTTAGACTCTGGTAAAATTCTACTCTTTTGAGAGACTAGGCATTAATAAAGATATATTGTATCTCTAAAGCTAATTAATCGTTTTAGTTTTCTATCTATATAATCTGAAATATGGACTTAGTTTTTAAAATACGTTTCCACAGTAAGTAGCTTACTGAATTTTATTATGGAAAATAATATTTTTCAGTTTCATTTTATTTATTCCTTGATGTTCACTATGATCTATTGAACTGAATGTTCTATATAACACAATTTCCTTTGATTTTCAATATTCTGAAAGAGAAAGCAGACCAAAGTAATTAGGATTCATTCCTGTAGTGTAAGAATATAAAGAGAAAGTAGCCTGACATTCAAATAACATGCACTGAACGGACACAGAAAACAAAAAAAATATTTATATTTTCTACATCTATCATTATTTTCTTTCTCTGATATATTACAAATAAATTTTCTTCATGTATTTTGAATCTTGTATGTCTACCTCATATTGATAGCAGCAATGATTGTACTTCTGAGAAATTAAGAAGAAATTATGATAGTGAGGAGGAAATTCCTACCACATTTTTAAGACATGGAATGCAAGTAATTTACATATTCTTGTATGTTCTCTATCGGCTGCCGCCTCTTAATTGAGTATACAGACTATTAGTCTCCTAACTTTGTGCCTCTTGGTCCCATGTTAGCTAGATTCTCAAAGAAGGTACTTTGACATCCTGTTTGTCTTCTTTTTTATATATAAGAATTTCTGTGCCTTTTTCTATCATGGCCTTCATTGTACTATCTGAGGCCCTTATTAAAAAGTAAGATTACAAAGGAAGCAATCTATAGCAAAACTAGAAATTGAATCCCAGCATCCTGAAGACTCGCTGAGAACTATATCAAATTAAAAATTCATCTTTCCTTCAGAATATTTTTATATATTTTTTTTATTTAATATCTGATGCAACTCATTTATGCTGCTTTTCTTACTGACGTTGATGGGCCAATGAGAGCAGAAAGTTTGGGCTTTTCAGAAGAGTTTGCTTTATTGATATTACAGCCTATGGCAAAACCAACTATTCTGAAGTCTAGATGTCATCATTTTTTAGCAGAAGTACGGTTTACAATCAGTCAGGTTGTCTGCTTAAAATCTGATATAGCATGTTTCCTGGTGTCCTTGTATATACTCGTTTTGTACAGACCCCTCATTCTGTACCAAAGTTAAAAAAGAGCACTAGATAAAACTCTCAAAAGACATGCACTTATGGTAGTCTAGAAATTAAATGTACAGGAATTACATTATACAAGATATGGAAGAAAAAACGATCTCAGTTAAATCATGACTCTCCCAACAAAATTTAAAAGAGACAAGCCAAAGGTAGAATTGCTTCAATGTCTATTTTCTCAAATGAAAGCACTGTTTCAATACTATTTATCATCAACAAGAGAAAATTGAGTTGCTAGAATGGCTTGGAAATAGAAAACTGCATGAAGAAGAAGAAGAAGAAGAAGAAGAAGAAGGAGGAGGAGGAGGAGAAGGAGGAGGAAAAAAGCCAAATTACCTTAGAATTAGAAATTACAGTCTGTTTAAACACTGAGTGCATTTTCTAATCTAGTAATGAGCTTCTATGGGGTGACATTTATTGCCTTATGCAACACCATATGTTGCACATAAAGAGAGTTACTTTCTATCATCTCTCACACTAAAAGTGAAGAAAAGCTCTGTCAAATCAACAGATCTCAGAGCTGTGACAAACCTCCCTGTCTATGTGGGAATGTGTTGGTTGCCCAAGTGAATAATTTCAGTAGATCTTAAAAGTACATTGTAAAGTTTTAAGATAATAAACTTAGAAAAATACACAGGGACAGGAGCTGTTTCTTTTCCAAGCAGGTCTGTATTTGACATCTTCGTCTCAAAGATGTATAACTTGTCCATCACAGAGTATTGTCACACTGATGATATATTAGTGTAATACACTATCAGAACAACGTCATTCCTATGATGTATTACTAGCTAGCACAGAGCTAGCTGGTGAGAGTTAGTTATAAAGACTTAGGACTTTTTATGGTATTAAAAAAAAAATTAAACACTTTCTTTCAGGAGTTGAACACTAAAGGGACTCGGTGAAAAGGTGATTGTTATTTTAAAATTTGACATGTGCTAATGCACTTCCTGAATTTTACAAGTATGAATCCTAGTAGTAAAGCCAAGTATATGTTTGTGGTAAGGCAGAAGAGGTACTTCCCTGAAGATATTGCTTTGTGGGTTGTCAGTTGTAGTGCTTATAATTTGTATCACTAAAACTTAACATTTTATAAAACTACAGTATATAACACTGAAGTGACTAACTCATTTCCCATTCCTATAAAGTCAACTTCCAGCATGGCAACAACATGAAGGGTCACTGTGGTATACTACAAACAAGAAGGATTTTTTAATAGACAGATGTGATTTTTCAGTCTAGATGTAAATAAAGTTTAATCCACTAACTGTTGGGCAGGTCTTTCTCAATCAGGAGATATTTCACTCCTTTTGGAGTACAGCCTTTATATCTAGCCATATCTAGCAGTCACCACATTTCTCTGCCACAGAATTTTTAAGATGTTTCTTTTGTCGTTAAAACTCTTTCTAAAGTAAGAAAAGGAAAAAAAAAATAAAGAAGTGAGTGACTAGGTGAAATAGAGAAAAACCACCAAAGTGGACTAAGGAAAAATGTAAAATACAACCCAGAAAATCATAACTGGGCACAAACTGCATTATTGTGACCAAATATACACACCAAACCTGATAAGGCTGTGCTTAAGGCTGTTCTTTACTTACTTGTCAGTGAAAGTTTTGAGAGTTTTTTCCTTCGTTTCAACGGAAAATTTTATTTAAAAGTACCAAAAATTCATAAAACCAATGAAATAAAAACAATAAAGTGCTTCCCAACAAGGTTTATAAGCTATAGATTCTACTGTAGAATGATGTGAAGGTTTCTTTTAGGCAGTGCTCTGTCTGTCTAAGAATGTCTAACAGAAGGGGACGGTAAAGTAGAAGATCTGAATTATTTAAGTTGCTGGAAAGAGATGGGGGAAAGAAAAGAGGCTGGAAAAGTAAACTTAAAATAATGATTTTTTTTTTCTATCCCTTTTTCAAAAAAATCTGCCTATCAAAAACCATCATTGAGAGCCCAGCTGTAAAACACCAATGGTTATTTCCTTCACAAGAACTAATTTATGTTCCTGGTCTCATAATCCTGTTATCACAGAATCACAGAACAGTTTGGGTTTGAAAGGACCTCAGAGATCATCTAGTTCCAACCCCTCTGCCATGGCCAGGGACACCTCCCACTCGACCAGGTTGCTCAAGGCTCCATCCAACCTGGCCTTGAACACTGCCAGGGATGGAGCATCAACAGCTTCCTTAGAGAACCTGTTCTAGTGTCTCACCACCCTCAGGGTGAAGACCTTCTTCCTTGTATCTAGTCTAAACCTGCCCTCTCCCAGCTTCCAACCTTTACCCCTCATCCTGTCACTGCAGGCCCTTGTAAAAAGTCCCTCCTCAGCCTTCTTGTAGGCCTCCTTCAGGTACTGGAAGGCTGCCATGAGGTCTCCCTGGGGCCTTCTCTTTTCCAGGCTGAACAAGTCCAAGTGTCTCAGCCTGTCCTCATAGGAAAGGTGTTCCAATGCTCTGAAAGATCTATTATCTTGTTCTCTCCCAACATTTTTTATCTATCTCATAAATTTAGAGCATTTTATACCCTTAACATCTGTTAGGTCCCTTGTATAATACAAGCTATATCATTTCACTACAGGATTCTCTGATCTAGCCCTTAATTTCTGATATTTTGGTTTTGTTTGTCTTTCTGCTGTGCTTTAGGTGGTATGTTTTTCCATCATGTGATGTTTGTCTATGCAGTGCTTACAGCACTGCAGCATGATCTTTCACTGCTGCTTGAAGGAACTTTTGCAACAGAAAGCATGAAGTGTTAGTTTAGGTAAGCTGAACAATACATGGCCTTGAGGGCCAATATCAAACAAAAAGGTTAAAGTGCAAGGAATACAGATGTACAAAATGTGGCTTTTTGCTGGGAATTTGTATTATATATAGAAAAGCATATTTCTCAGCTTAAACTTCACCATACATGCATATTGCAATGTGTGCAAAACAGTAAAATCAATGCAAATATATGCAGTTGAAGAGATAGTGCGTTTTGGAGCTGGCACTGCACTCTTTGTCAATGTCAGTTTTGTGACAACCTTTGATAGTGCATAGGGATTTCTTTAGTCACTTAGAGGTCAAGATAAACTGCTCCTCTCTTTCAGAAAGTACCTTCTGATTGATTGCACGTCAGGAAAACTGAGCAGTAAAAAGGCTGTGTCTTATATTCCATTCCTTAGGGGACAAGAGGTTCCTTAAGAACGTGATAAACTAAGTGCTGTAGTATTAAAATTAACCTAGATATTATTGAGAAGATGAAACAAAGCCTGGTATCTCAGTACCTGTCTTAATTTCTCATTGGTTGGCTAATAACCCTGTCAGTCATTTATTGTATCAAAATTATGAAATAGTTTCATAATGAGAACCAGGAATATCAGAAGAAGATTCATTCTGATTCAATAGCATTCTCTATCAGCTCCTTTGGGAAATAAATTGTGTGCATAAATACAATAAAAATTCACTGTCCAAGGAGATTCCACATTTCTCTTAATTTCTTGATAGCTGACCCTAGCATAAATAGCCAAAAGTCTGTTCTCAACATAAGGCAGAAACAAGTAAGCCATGTTCTGGAAAAAATCCTTTATCAGGGAAGTTCTTTAAGTACACCCAAACAATTTTTAAAAATCATGTTCATATGGCAATTCAGATGTGTGATTCAGCTCTTAAGTAGTATAGTTGTATTAGTTTTAAACTACAACAAATATAGGCATGCACAACAGCCTGAAACTCAGAATACACTGAAAAGCTAGTATAAAACTAGCCCAAATATGTCTACTTGAGCTGCAGTTGTAGCTTTGAATTATTAGGATGCATGAATACAAAATAATGACTGTTATTTCCCAAATTTATTTGTAATTTAGGTGTCTAAAAATGCAGATAGAAAGTTGGTAGTTTTTCAAACCAGAAAAGCACAATTCTTATTAAATTCAAAAGATGCTAGGAAGTACTTGAGGTTTTCTAAAGCATCCGGGTCTGTTTAGCCTGGAGAAGAGAAGGCTGAGAGGGGACCTTATCAATGCTTATAAATATGTAAAGGGCGGGTATCAAGAGGATGGGGCCAGGCTCTTTTCAGTGGTGCCCAGCAGCAGGACAAGGAGCAACAGGCACAAACTGGAGCACAGGAAGTTCTGCCTCAACATGAGGAAAAACTCCTTTACATTAAGGGTGATAGAGCACTGGAACAGGCTGCCCAGAGAGCCTGTGGAGTCTCTTTCCCTGGAGGTATTCAGAACCCACTTGGACTTGATGCTGTATGTGAGCCTGTTTTGGCAGAGAGGTTGAACAAGATGATCTCCAGAGGTCCTTTCCAACCCCTGCCGTTCTGTGATTCTGTGATTCTGTGGTTCTGTGATCTGTTTCTATCCCTACATAGCTAAAAATCTTTGAAAAACCTCACCCTAAACCAGTCTAAGAATTGGTATAATGACCTTGAAAATGCATTTGGTTTTACTCATCACCACTATGACCTCTTCACATTCGGCAGGGTTGTTCTCCATGTTTTTGAAAATCAGAAAAAACAATGCATTAAAAATAATTATTTTCTTTAGTGAATTGCTCTTTAAAGGCACTCGTGTAAATTAAGAAAGAGCACAAATATTACAAGGGAAACAAATAAAAGTCATGCAGGTAAGCTAAAGTTGTGAGGAAATAGGAAGTTTGTTATAGTCATTTGAAAGAGCACCATTCAAGTCACTGCTTTCAGAACGAAAAAAAATAACCTCAAATGCTTGCAAGTAGAGTAGGCATCAGTATTGAACTCTTTGAATCATATTTCTGCTTTCTAAAAGCAAGAGTGTCGTGGATGTTCTTTTTGTGGTTAGTTTTTGGGGTTTGGTTTTTTTGTTTGTTGGGTTTTTTTTTAAATTTTTTTTGCTAAGGACAAGGCATAAAAGGAGACAGTATGAATAAAAGATATGCCATGTTTTTTCCATTCCTGATAGAATTTAAATCAATTTCCAGGCCTGGAGGTTGAATAGCTTGTCACTAAATCATGGACTGTACTTACAAGGGAAACAGTAAGGGAAAATAAATGTGGAATTTCTTCCTGCCACCATTTAGTTACTTTTTGGAAAAGGCTATCTTTATAACACTGGAGAAGCTACTTCCACAGAATAAGAAACTGAAGTATTGTTCCAAAGTAAAAGACTGTATTTGATGTTTCTAAGTTTGCAATTCCTTTCCTTTGCGAACCCATCCGAGCAAGGAGTAACACATTTTGAACACAACATTTGAAAGACAAAAGCTCACGTTATTTGTCCATAGCGAGCTGTCATGAATTACATTATCTGAAGAAAATAAGTTCTGGAAGAACAACCCACAGCTGAAGTATTCAATTGACTGACATTTTAAAATTAATTGAAAAATAGCTTTTAACAGTGGTGACAGTGTGATAGTTCAGCTATGTGCGACAAAGTTTTCCATCCCAGAGTGATCAAAATGAAGGGTGTAGGTTAACAATTTTTTTATGATTGGACACGGATAAGGAGCCAAAAATAATACCTGTGTAAGATCACTGACTTCAGTAGAGTTAGACCAATCATAAAATTGATATACAGTGTGGTACTACAGAGCATTTTAGCCCTTGCTACAAGACAAAAAGTGCCTAAGGACTGGCACCTTCTTCAAGAAATTTGTAGAGAATGGTGAAAGTAAATGAGCAGAGATACATCAAATTTTGTGGCAGAATGGTAGGGACTGAAGCCATGAGAACAACTTCCAACTTTAAACTTTAAGCTAGCAATAGGTTTAAATATGATATACAGAAATCTAAGTAATTGTTCTCTTGATTACATCCATTCACATTTCTTTGCATCCCCAACCCCTTATCCTCATCCACTGCTCCTCTGAAAGACAGTAAGTTTTTTGGCTAGCTGCAAGCAAATTGCCAAGATTGATGACACATGGTGTAAGGCACCAAAGGAATCATTGCTGCTAATGGCAAAATATGAGCCTTTGAGAAGCAAAATGAAACAGTTGTGGGACTGCTAGATAGAGGGTAAGACTTCAGAAACTGAGTATTGATTCTTGGTGAGCAAAAGAATATTGTGTTTGGTACAATTATCTGCAAGTAATGGATGTTTTCCTAACTTAAGCACGTCTCCAAAAAGCCCTAAGGATTGATGTGTTGGAAGGATTTTGATTATGCAGTCTGTCATCTGATATATTTTACAGCATCAGGTGCTGAACAATAGCATAGGAATGTCTAGGAAAACTGTGCGGGACCATGGGGAATACAGAGCTGAGAGAAGTTATACCCACATAAGAGGTGCCAAAGGAGCCATTTTGTTAAAGGAAGGAGCTAACAAAATATTCCTCTCCTTTAGATATTTTAGTCGGCATACTAGTCCTGGAGTTTTGATTACTTTTCTTTGCATTGCTAGCATGAATATATATATATTTAGTAATAAGACTTGTCTTTACTCTAAAGAATCTCACTCATACAAGTACAGATCATACACAAAAAGTCACAAAACCTCTGCAAGTACTTTTTGGACGTACTATACCATTATGCTAGGAAAAGTAAGACTGGTTTATTTCCTTTCTTTCTCTTAGAAAAGAGAAAGGAGAGGGGAGATAGAGGGAAGGGGATAGAGGGGAGCTTTACTGCAAGACAAATGGCTGCAAAATAAAGCAGGCAAACTTCCAGACAGACTTCTTTGAAGTCAGTGTGAGTTTTACCCGTCGCCTTTGTTAGGATTGGGAATGCTACTCGAGAGCTGTAGAGGGATGTTCTATGGAGGATTTATACATATATTCTTCACCTACTGAGATGAAATTTACCCCATAATTTGGCTGCATCTTTTGCTGGCGTTCAGGTGACATGAGAGTAACTTTTTTTAACTTTGATACAAAGTATGTGTTAGTCCTTCCATATTCCAGACTTGCACACTTTGCCAAGTTTCAAAATGTTTTTTAATTCAGATGCAGCTCTTTCATCTGTGTACTTTAAACAAGTCAATTTCAGTGGAGAGAAGATTGACATGATGGAAGGACTAAGATGTTTTCGTCATTATTATAACATTTACTGTCATCATTACTATAACATTTAATGTCATAACAGAAGATATGGCTACCTCAAAATGGAAAAAACTGCAATCAGTGAAAGTGGTCGTTGGTAGAAGTGGGAGAAAAAGCATGAGAAATAGCAATTTTTTTCCATAGTGCAATACTTCATATCAGATTCTAGGGGCATCTAGAGAAGATTGCTTCAGTAAAAGAAAGCATAAGAGAGGAAAGAGAGGTTGATGGCTGGAATATAGAAATGTGTACACTGCTTAAAACTTCCATTTGCACAAATGTGGAAGTGAATAAATCTGTCCCTTAACAGACAGGTTGCTGAGAGTCCCTTCACATTTCTCAGAAAGAAACTAAAACTCACATTTAATTTAACCAAAGCAAAAATGACAGAATATCAGAATTCCTTTTATTTTATCCTATTTGATACCAAACATTTTCATTTAACAAGGAAAACATTCCATACAGCTCTACCTTTTGGCCAGGCTGAACAGATACAGTGATTCATCACAGGTCAGCTGGTATAATGGGAAACTCTATAAGCAGTATGGAATCATGCATTTTTGCATTACCTGCAAATACTGCTTCTCTAACTGGATCAAATTGCAATCAGCTATCTATTATTTAGCATTGCCTTAACATTACTATTCATTAATCTGAGTTTAAACTTTATCTCCCAAGCTTTTCAAGCACATAAGTATGCTATTTAACATAGTCAATGGAAATTATAGCACATAGACACATCAGTGCATGTACCGACAGAAAATCTGAAGGAACCAAAAATCTCATCTCTCCTCAAGAGTGATAGAGCTGCCCATATCTATTATCATCAATGGCAGTTCTGCCATGGTCAGCATTAACAACCCTTTATATTTCATTACTGATTATCACTCTAGGGAAGTTCTAATTGGACATCTGTGTGAAACATGGTCTGGTTCCTTTCTGCCAATATAGGAACAAAATTAGCTACAGTCTAGAAAATACTGCTCTGAACTTTGTTTCTTCAACGGCACAGGCATGTCCTAATTAATTTTTCATTGCATGATTGTGATTGTTAATTGACAGTAGTTTAATACTGTAATGATTTTGATACATAAAATGGACAACAAATACAGGAATATGAACCTGTAATTACTTTCCCATTCTGCACAGTAGAAATGACTGAAATGCATTCATCCTTTTTTACTGACTGAAACACAGGAATCGGAGATGGGAAGAGTTTGTCCCAGTGTGTTTCAGTGATATGTTGAAAGTCACTATGGATGAAACATGGAAAAAACCCTGTTACACAAACTTTCACTGGTCATTTTAAACAACCTATATTCAACCATGTTCTTTGATGTGTTCATTTTCCACCCAGTTTTGAAGGTGAAGTTCTCCCCTGTACAGAAATTCAAAACAAGATTTATATCTTATTTAAGATTTGCTTAATCTCAAATTGAAGGCTTAATTAGAGCCTGCACTGACCTTATTCATGGAGAAGTTTATCTTTCATAGACAGTGTTAATACCATGAATACTTATTTTGAAGCTGAATTGCTCATACATCAGCTAAAAATCTAATGCTGAACTGCTTAGCTGACTTACAGTGACTGTTCATTTTGAAATTTATATTTTAGTTGAATTTGAATTGGTACTCAAAAAAAGTTGCAGAAGTTATTAAATCCTAAAAGCCCACATGATGTTTGCCACTAACCTACAACAGTTCACATCTTGAGTGTTCTTACTGAACTGTTCTTGAAGGAGAACGCGACAATTTGAAATAACTTTTGAGACTGTTTCAATCTTCGAATGGAATTTCATGTTAAATATATACTTTTCTGTATGCAAGCAAGCTAAGCAGTAAAAATACTTTAAAGATGTTGCAGAAAATATGGGAAACAACATTACATATAAGGACTTTGACTGATGTATAGAAAGAAAGTAGTATGTCAGAGTTTTCACAGTACCTCCAATATGGCCATAAGGATTTTGCAAGCAATAGCATATGAAGAAATTTTGACATTCCCTGTGCCAGTTGCCTAATTGTTTGCTTCTTGAGCTAAAGCATAAAAGACTAGGACAGATCTGCCTAATGGGTTTCTGTGAGCACAGTTTTAATCTCATCTAACTGTAGCCAGCTAAAGAGTAAGTCTCTGTTCTAAGGTACCAGTTGGGTTCCTTCTACAGTCAATGAGAGAGCAAGCCGTGTATATGTTGTGAGACTGAGTATTCTCTTTAAAGGGACAGTCCAAAACAGGTAGTGTGAACTACCTTCTAGGATGCCTGTACTCACTTCTCTGACTGTACAGGTATTTTAGATATAACATGGATTACAAGAAAAATTCTCAAGAAAGTAAATGAGATCTATTCATGCATAACTGCCCTGCTGGTTACTCCTGGAACTATTTTAAAGAGTATGTATAAAAAGTATGTAATAATGAAGCTGAATGATAACCATAGTAATAAGTTAAATGGATCTATGGGACAAAAGTATTTTCTTCAAGTGTTGCTTTGGCCTTTGAGTATGTGCTACTAAACAATGTGTTTTCCATCCAATAGAAAACAGAGGATGAGAGTAAATTAACATACTGTGCTATTACAGTACAGTAAATCAAAGAGAACATAGCAAAAAAGGAACTTGAAAGCCACAAATCTTCAGTGTATTCAATTTTTCAACATTTTCCTACCTGTAGCATTCATTAATATTATAATTTACTCTTTTTAACCCTCTTTTTTCAAGCAATAAAAATAGATCATACTAGTTCTAAAGGAGTCATTATGGTCTGTTGTGTAGATACTCAATTACAGTCTTTTAAATATACAAATTATGTAAATGCCTATTTAGGGGGTATTTACAAAATACATTATTGACCCAGTAAGCCATAACAGCTCCAAGCTGTCAGAGAAATACATATTTAGGCCCTACTTAAAATGCAAATTATTGGCCCAATAGACCATAACAGCTTCTTCGGAACTGCTACATTCTATCATGGAAATCCATGGTTGGGGACTTGCTGGCTAATGACTTTTGTGCGAAAGCTGTCTTGGAAACTGTCCTTAAGTACACAAATTTCTCACATGATAGAACCTAATGGCTCTTTTTCAACAGTTATTGACTACAGAATAGTATTGGGTTCTATTAGGTAGCTAGTTAGTTGTCAGATCTCAAACAAATATGTGCAGATACTATACAAAGATATCCGTTGGCATCAGATCCCCCTCTAATTTTGTTTGAAACAATAGATGCTAATGCACAGCAGCTATTTTTCAGAAATTACTATTCATTCCTCATGTGGATTTACAACACCAGTTCTAGAATGAAACAACTTTGGTGATAAGGAATATTCTGTGGAAAACCAAGACATGGACATATTGTCCAAAAGCATTATCATAAATCCTCATTAAGGAAAGCACTTTGCACATGCCTTAAGAGGAATTAAGCATACGCACTACTGAAAGGATCGAAATTACATACATTTAAATGTTATTAATTAAATATTAGTAAAACTGAGCCAGACTGTAAGGGACTACTGTTATATAGCAGCCAACTTACCAGAGTCTCACTGAAGTCAACAGGTTGCAGAGAAAGCATCAGTCTAAAGTCTCAGAACCTGACTGAGGAGAACATCAGGAGTTTCTGTTCCTAGAAAGATGTCAGTGGTACACCATGGCTCAGTTTTGAAAGAGTATATTTAAAGGGACATCCTCAACCTCGACAGGGATCTATTACTGACTGAGCATTCTGAACCACTCAAGGAGTTGAAATACTTTAGCAGCTCTCAGTTTAGGGACTTGGAAATTCTCATTAAGAGATGTTGAATAGGGATTTGTACTTGTAGTGATCAAGTCTAGTTTTTTACAGTTCTTGCAAGTACAAACTATATTCTTTTCAGCATTGGAAACAATTCTTCTGAGAGTGCATCCATTGTATTTATCGATTATTTTATGTTAGGATTTGTTTCTTGTGTTTTAATCTAAACAGTGGACAGGCATCAATACGATTGCAGAAAAAGGGCAAGAGAATGAGTGAGGAATATACTTTTAGCATGAGTTCATAAAAACTTAATTCTGAGGGGTTTTTTCAGTACAATTTAAGACCATTAACATCGCAAGACAAAACCCTCTCAAATCTGAGAGAACTTGTTTAATAGTACACTTACAACACACTTTTAGCTTTTTTAATATTCTTATTTCTTCTTATTACCTTAATCCTAGTATCTCTGTTCTAAAGGAGGTAAGGGAAGTTCTCACTTTGTACTTATTATGTACCAACATGCTGAACAACTTTATTAACATTTTACTATTTATATTTATAGTATGACATTGCATGCACCCAGGTTATATAGCATCAATAAACGATTTTTTTTTTCTTCTGGAAGTGCATGTGGTATGTTACCAGAGATTTGCAGATCCTCATTTATTACAGACTGTTGCTCACAAATTAATAAAGAAGTGCAGAGTTGATTGGATAAAAACCCAAACAAATAGCAATGCTTTATGACTTGATAAAAGAGGGTATTTTTGAATTCCCCTTATTTCAAACTGTGATAAAGTTAAAGAATGCAAATGCAATATATTTTTGTGCTTCAACCTCTGAAGGAAAAGGTTTTTCTTTACAGTAGGGTGCTTTCACACAGTTTTGAGTGAAAGTAGATCTTAAAATAGGTATAGATGTAACATGTAATTTCAGACTCCAATTGGAGGTTTGGATAGGATAAACACTTAAATACATATTTCTAAGTAACATTTTAGTTCCAGATATGTGTACTTTGACAACGAATGGGCAGGATTTTTCATAAAGATTGCAAATTTCCTTATTACTAGGGAAACAAGGAGAAAAACTTTCATACAGTTATTCTTCAGTCTAGATTGAAATTAATAAATGGATACAGAAATTAAAATAGTTGTTTAGTGAAGGAATCCACTTCAGGTCTCTATGTCCCATTAGTAGGTCATTAACTAGTGTCTGTATTCTAGAACAACTGCATATATAGTAGCCATGTTAAACTAGCTTGTGTTTTAGAATAGGACAGAACAGGACTCTATCCATTGCAGTATTCTAGGCTAGCTGTGAAGATGGCAACCTGATTCACAAACAGGCTATATTCTCACAAATTTTGCATTCTTTTAGTGACCCAAACTTACAATGAACTCTTCTTTTTTGTTCTTATTTTGAGGATTTCTTTTCATGCTCCTTTTCATTTTTCTCTGAGTTTTTTTGGAAGCATCGAATCAAATGGTATTACTTCTCACTGATAATTCCTTTCATGCCATTACTCTTTCATCACTCCAGGTTGTTTCTGTTCCCTTTCTGTTTTGTTTTTCATGCCAGCATGATTGCCTTGTCACCAGCTTAAGGGGAAAAATAACTTTTAAGCTATTTCATGTACCCTGTTGCTCAGTGGAGTTAAAATTAACCTATGTGTTAACAGCCTATGTAAGATCATCCGTTCATCAAAGCTGTAGGGTGTGGTTATGTGAAATCCTATATATCCTCCAGGGAACACAAGGAACTTTTATCATGGCTTTCATACTAGCCTCTTAAGCTTTAGCTTACAAGCAGGATAAGAGAAAGTAAACAGGTTAGAAAGCCTTACACAGGCAGTCCAAAGGTTTCTTATGTTTCTTCTGTTGAAAGAACACTCTCTCTAATGTGTTAAGATGTTAAGAAGAGAAAAGCTTGTTTTCAAATGATACTTCTGTTCTATCTGACACGAACCAGAGGCAGCTAACAGCTACTATATGCAGTTTTCTGTATGCCCCTGCAGTGCAACATCTAAAGAAATTTTACCAGACCTGGTAGCCAGCTAATATATCCTTGAATGACTATAGCAACTATTCCCTACAAGACAGTTGGTGAGGTTCAATTTTATCTCAAAATTTTGCAAATCTAGTTTAGGTTTGTGAAGCAAAGTGAATAAAAACGTTATATTGTATGTAGATTTCTTAATCATCATACAACATCCAATGGAGACAAAATAAAAATTATTAAAAATTTATTCCTTAGTTTGTTCTAGACAACAAGGATAGATGTAAAACTTACAAAAAGTGTTAAAAAAAATAAACCCAGGCATGAATTCAAAGTATAGTACTTATTCCTGAATAGCTTCTCATCTGAAAGCACACTCTTCCTAAGGAATAAGTAGAAAGGTCAAGTCAGAACTTCCTCTAGGAAAAAAAATTCAAACCGAGATATATATAGTCAGAAATAGCTCCATATATAAATATTTGCCCTTTTTTGTGGAATCACAAAGTTTTATAAATATATTTTGTGACCAAGGAAATGTTATACTTTTTTAAGAATAAAAGAAAGAATCAAACAGCCAACCAAAAAATCCTGCAAAAAGGTACCTGACCAACAGAAAAGAAAGGAAAAGACATCCTTAGTGATGTTTGCAGTCTCACTGTCACGTATTTATCAAAATGGCACATACATAATTACACTTTCTTTTTTCTAGCACAAACAAAAGGGAATTCAAGCACAGATGTAACTACAGTTCGTCTTTCAAGAATCTGTTTTTGATAGTTATTTTATATTCAGTGAGCATAACATTTATATTTTAAAATTATGGCCTCAGATGCACTCAGAATCACAGAGGTGAGGCACTTCTTTAAGGTGAAATGCACAAATGTAGGCAAAAGTGTGAGTATTCATAACTGAAAACATCATATACATTATACTTTCAAATAGCCTTTTTTCCTTTAGATGTAACATGTCCTAAGAAATGTTGTTACTATGCCATCGTTATTATTAACTTCCAAGCCCAGGAACTGGTGAGATTGGATGTGTCTCAAGATAAAGCAGTTCAGGGCCTTATACAATATTTCTGTTACTATTATTGGGGTCTTCCTGTTTGCAGGGTCTTCTTGTTTTCAAAGGGAGTTGATCAGACCCTGTGACTGAAAAAATGGCATATCCTAGTGTTAAGAAGCTGCAAACACCCATCCTGCCCCCAGATCCTGGACTTATGCAAATGTGTCTGCCAAAACCTGCATTTGTTAGAGTTCCCCTATGCAAGAAATTCTCCACTGTGTAATTGCCACCAGAGAGGCATCAACGAGCCAGAAAGTCACTAGAGAATTTATATCTCTCCTCAAATACACTTATGTGTGAACAAGAAGAATTCAGCCTTGATGCGTGCAGTGCTACGAAGCACTCAAAGCTTTTTAGCATCAGCCTCTAATTTAAAAGCCAAGTCTGGGGAAAGATACAGCTCACAAGATACGATGGACAAATGATATTGCCTAATCTATTTTAATATAGTTACTTCTTTTGATCAGAGTTGCTAATCAATTTTTATAAATTTTAATGCTAACTAGAAAGCTATGAAGCCAGAAAAATAATTTTAGAACTAGTGAAAGAAGTCTGGGAAAAAAACAAGATTAATGTGTTTAAATGCAACTCATCTATTTGTTTTTCTAAATCCTCAAGGGACATAAAAGAAAGTCCTTTTGATATCAAAAGCGAGTATTTATACACAGTGTCTAAAAGACTCAGTTGAAGGAGTTATCTCAAGGCTAAAGTTATAAGACTAAAGGAATATAGTCAACTTGAACTTTTTAATGGGCTATATTCTTTATAATCCTGTTTCTGATAGAACACCTTTTAAGTAGTTTGCCCTATTGGTATTTTAAATCCTTAAATATGTTATAAAGGATCTCCTACTTAACAGCTGATATTTACAGGACCTTTTCAGTAAGCATAAAATGAATAGACTAGAGGCTTCATCTGTGGTCATTGGAAAGATCTCAAAAAAAAGTCATAAACTAGCAAGTGACACAATGAAAATTATTGTATTCAAATGTTTTCAAATGTGCAGAGAAAAAAAAAATCTTTAAAAAAGCATTTCCCCCTGTTATAAAATGTTAAACTATTATAGGTAAAAAGAATGTCAGAAAATGTAAAGATCGCTGGTCAAAACTCATTCTTATTTACAAGGACAGGATTTTAATTATTTTTTTTTAAGAGCTATTCCCATCAGGAGTGTTGAAATGACAAAATTTGAGATGCATCTTCTTTCTTCTTCTTAAGGAACTCTCCTTCCTAGATGAATCATATTTCTTTTGATTTAAAAAAAAAAAAAAAACCATAAAGTGCTATCAGCTGTCACAAAACACAAAAACCCACCTGACTGACACTTACTTTTATTTTTGGTGGCATTCCTCCTTTTCAAAAATGTCTGGTTTACTGCAGCTTTTGGAAAACATGATAAAAATACATCCATGGATTGTGTTATCTTGCCCAAATTATCTTGTGTAAGATTAATCTATTTAAGTTTCTGGAGATTTTTAGATACCAGTAATTTTACCTAGCTTCCTGCTCATCTTGTTAGAAACAGAATCACGAGGCTCTTGACTAGTGCCCTTGAGTCTGAAATCCAGGTGGATATAGGACAATTTTAGTGAGCCATCCCCTTGCCAAGGATCTGACATAAGCAGATAAAGGAAATGGTCTTCCTTTTCTGAGGACTGTGAAGGAGTGAGAGGCTGACAGCTCTTTAAGGACATTATACTTGGAGCTCAAGATCTATTGATTCCCTTGTGTAAAAAATCAGGCAAGGAAGGCAGGAGGCCAGCATGGCTCAGGAAGGACCTCCTGGTCAAACTAATGTGAGAAGGAAATGTATAGGCAGTGGAACCAGGGATGCATATCCCGAGAAGTCTATAGGGATACTGCCCAGATGTGTAGTGATGGGACCACAAAAGCTAAGGCACAGTTGGAGAAGAATTTGGGAAGGGATGCAAAGAGTACTAAGGGCTTTTACAGGTATGTTGGTCAGAAAAGGAAAGTTAAAGAAAATGCACCCCCCTTGGTAAATTAGATGGGAGAGCTTGTGACAAGCAATCTGGAGAAGGCAGAAGTACTCAACAATGTTTTTGCCTCAGTTTTCAAAGGTAATCTCTGTTCCCACATCTTTCAAGCCCCTGAACCTCACGGCAGGGGCTGGGGGAATTAAGTCCCTCCAATCACAACAGATCAGGTTTGAGACCATCTGAAGAACCTGAACTGATACAAGTCCATGGGACCCAATGAGATGCATCCCAGGGTCCTGGGGGAATTAGCTGCTGTAGTTGTCAAGCCACTCTCTGCTTTATTTGAAAAGTTGTGGCACCTGGGCAATGTCCCCAGCGACTGTAAAAAAAAAGGAAACACCACATCCATTTTTAAAAAGCTAGAATGGATCCTGGGAATAACTGACCAGTCAGCCTATCTCCATACCCAATAAGATCATGGAACAGAGCCTCCTGAAAGACATGTCAAAATATATGGAGGACAGGGAGGTGATTCAAGACAGCCAGCATGGCTTCACCAGGGCCCAGTCATGCCTGACCAACATAGTGTCCTTCTACGATGCCCACTACGTCAGTGGACAAGGGAAGAGTTGCAGATGTCATCTATCTGGACTTGTGTAAGGCCTTTGACATGGTCCCCCACAACGTCTTTCTCTATAAATTGGAGAGATACGGATTTGATGGATGGACTGTTAGACAGATAAGGAATTGTCTGGAGGGTCACATCCAGAAAGTTACAGTGGCTCAATGTCCAAGTGGAAACCAGTTATGAGTGGAGTCCCTCAAGGGAACAGCACTATTTAATGTCTTCATTAATGATATAGACAGTGGGATTGAGTGCACCCTCAGCAAGTTTGCAGATGGCATCAAGCTGTGTGGTGTGGTTGATATGCTTGAGGGAAGGGAAGCCATCCAGAGGGACCTTGACAGGCTTGAGGATTGGGCTCATGTGAGTCTCACAAGGTTCAACAAGGCCAGGTGAAAGGTCCTGCGTCAATACATACTGGGGAATGAAGGGATTGAGAGCAGCCCTGCAGAGAAGGGCTTGGGTGTACTGGTTGATGAAAAACTGGATGTGAGCCAGCGAAGTGTTCTTTCAGTCCAGAAAGTCAATTGTATCCTGGGCTGCATAAAAAGAAGCGTGGCCAGCAGGTCAAGGGAGGTGATTCTCTCCCCCACAGTGAGACCCCACTGTGTTCGGCTCTGAGGCTCCCAGCATAAGAAAGACATGGACCTGCTCAAGTGGGTCCAAAGCAGAGCTGTGAAGATGATTGGGGGCTGGAGCACTTTCCCTATGAGGACAGGCTGAAAGAGTTCAGGATGTTCAGCCTGGGGAAGAGGAGGCTCTGGGGAGACCTTATTGTGACCATTGAATATATAAAGAGGGCTTATAAGAAAGATGGAGAAAGATTTTTAACCAAAGCCTGTAATGACAGGACAAGGGGCAACAATTTTAAACTGAGAAAGAGTAGATTTACATTGGACATAAGGAACAAATATTTTACAATGTGCATGGTGAGACACTGGAGCAGGTTGCCTAGAGAAGTTGTGGACACTCCATCACTGGCTGTGTTCAAGGTCAGGTTGAATGAGACTTTGAGCAACCTGATCTAGTGAAAGATGTCCCTGTCCATGGAAGAGGGCGTTGGAATAGATGACTTTAAAGGCCCCTTCCAACCCAAACAATTCTATGATTCTATGATCCTGTAATAACAAAGAATGCTCTTTCAATTGTTTTCAGACATTTATTCTTGTTTTTAAATTTTATTGTAAGTATTTTTTATGACTGATAAAAGCACTAATAAATCAAGTATTATGTTAGTCGATGGAGCAGCATTGTCAACTGCAAACTTTGTGAAATAGCTCAGCCTATTCATTGTGCTGAGATCACTACATCACATCCTGCAGGACAATGAGTAGCCATCATGTGGCAATCATGCCTCATTTCTTAGACACAGATCTGTTTTCTAGCAGTGATGGAAGGGAAAGCCAGTGAGTCCCTATTTTTATTTTTTTTTTTTTTTTTAAACAAAAGGATTACTTCAAGAACATACCAGTGTGGTCATCTTCAATGTGGATTTTTTTTTTGAGGTGGAAACTCATTAATTTCAGGACAGATCGAGAAATTAACCCATAATGGATCTGGATACTGGAGTGACCCCAACAATCTGGGTTGTTACTCTAAGTCACTTTGGTAAAATCATATTCTTTTTTTTACAGTCTCAAATAGCTGAGATTTGAGATGAGAAAATGTGGTTGTCCCATACGTGTGTGTGTGGTAAGGAAAGTGGGGGCTCTGAAACACCGACATTTCTGAAAGGATCAGTCCTTCCCGAGCCGCATCAATGTCAGCCTGCCTCCCCCACAGAGGCAGCACAGCTCACTTGTGTGGAAAATGTCAGAGCTGCTTCAGTCCTGCAGGTCTATCTTTTTAAAAATGCATGTTAAATAACGTGAATCAAATAGCTGGCAAAATTTCAGACATCTTTCAGGTAAACATTTCACACTTAAAGAGGAGATGCTTGTTTTCTTAAAAATTAATGGTCTGTAAACACCTTGAGCTCCATTCTGATTTTGCAGCAATTTTATGCCAAAGTAACCCTATCGATTACTGCTGATTTACACTGATACTACCCTACAAAGTCCTCTAAAGTTTAGCTCAAATAAATGAAAAAATCTTAGTTTTATACGTGCTTCCTCATTCCTTTCTCTCTCCCCCTCCCCAATATGTATATGTACCAAGATTCATTTGTAATATAGAGTCTGTGTTACAGAGATTTATGTAATGGTACAGCCTTTGAAACTTCATCTCAGAGTTTTTAGTTTTTGTGACATAATAGACTGTGGATAAACATAAAGCTTCCTCTCTTTTTCTGCCACCTGTGTTTTCTTTTTTTTTTTTATAGATATCCATTAATATTTTACTATCTCACAATTTCCTTTTAAAAAACAATAATTATTTCAACTGTTTGACCATCATCCTGCAACCTAGATGCCATTTGGAAGGTATAGGAATATATTCATTTTCCAGTAGTGTGTGGGGAATCCCACAAAATAAAACCTGTGGGATTCAGAATATCCACAGAGAAGTGGGGGAGAAAACAGGGAAGCCTTCTTCCTCCTCACAACATCCACACCACAGCCCTGGTAATTTTACTCTTTAGTGTAAATACTGAATATTATATAAGCCCCCCACAGATCCTAAACACTTAAAAAAAGAGGTAATATGCTAGCAAGTAGAATACAGATTTATCACCTTTGCATTGTCTTTGATATACTGGGACTAATATGAGTGAGGGAGAAAATTGTGCCTTTAACACAGGAGCAGAGGAGACATTTCTATACAAGCTTCCCTAAACATTTCTGGTGCTCTCTATGTTCTTGAGTTCACTGCTATCAACAAAAATACTTAGGCAACTGAGTGTGTATGTCCACATGGGCTTATATTTGTGAACTTAGATTTCATTCTGCCCACAGTCCAAGCTGACCAAGTCTCGTAACAGTATTGTTCTGAGCTAACATACCGGTTTCTTAGTGCTTTGCCAGCTGCTGTGATCTGTCATCCGGTTTCCTTGGCAAAGCAAACTCAAGTCAGAACATAGATCTCTATGCAACACGTATGTTATATCATTGCAAGTTTATTTTTGCTGTATTTTATTTTCGCTTACTTTTCTCTTTGTTCTGCTTATTTTCTTTCCTAAACTGTGCTACATGAAGGGCTATTCTACATGAGGATATTCACTAGTGTAATTACTTGTGCTATTGCCTGAGCAATGACATCAGCAATATCAAATCAACGATACTGGCTTTGCAATAAAATTCCCAATGTGAACATGTTTTCTCAAGGACAATTTAGCTTAATCTGCTTCTACAGTAGATTATGCACAGTTCAAATTATACTCCCATGTCAATACATTTTATTGTATAGCAAATGCTGCCTAGTTTTGGGATAGGAATGGCAAACTTCCTCCGCCCTGGAATGATGTTGGTGGGAAGTCCCATAAACTGCTTTTTGAATAAATGAAGAGGTGAGCCCAGCACTTTGAGGATGACTGTCAGGGGTCCAAGGACACTACCAGCCCTTACTGTACGTGCCCAGCATCCCCTGAGGCCTCCTCTGACCCCTGCACATGGACCAAGGAGCACCATTTCAGCTCAGTCTGGGCCCTTGATCCCTGCCCCACTGATGCAGTAGGAGTGCCTGGGCTCAGCCTCATCGCTGTCCCTTTCCCCTGGACAGACCTTGGACCCTGGCTGCAGCCATGTCTCCAGCCCTGTCCTGGTCCCCTGCTGCTTGACGGACCCTGGCCCTGTCGACAGACCCCGTTACAGCACATATCTCTGTCCATTATGGTCAGACCCTTAGGGACAGTGCCTGCCAGTGAGGGCACTGCATTCCCTGGGTTCACCCCGGGCTCCCAATTCCCTGTCTCCTCGGGGGCAGTCAGCCCTTGATACACCCTGACTGTGATTAAGATGCACCACAGTTTTAAAGTTCACCATTTCAAAGAAAAGGAAAAACCATGTAAAGTAAGAGCAAGAAATCAGAAATATGAATTTACTGACAAGAAATGTTATCTTCTTCAAGGTACTTAAGTCCAGTTTCCACATTGTTTCAGTAACACTAATGATCAGATTTTAATTGATGTATATGTGCAAATTTGAAAGACAGACACATTTGATATAATGGTTCATGGACACATTAGAGCTGATCATGTGGCATGAATCCTGTCTTTCCCCATCTAAAAATCAAAAGTAAAACCCAGGAGGCTGAATAGTCTTCCTAGCAATCACATGATGGCAGTAAACCAGTAAGATTTTGTGGAACTATGGCAACTCTATTGCCTGATTTAACTCTCATGGATATCAGCAGAAAGATTTCTACCATGGCGGGCTGTTTGCTTGTATTTACTTCTCAAGGAATGAAATTCAACTCCTGTTGCTTATTGCACTTTACAGGTATTGCAAATTTGAAAATTCTGCAAAGCCAGAATTTTCCTGTGTTTTCAGTACACATCTAATTTGGTGACAGCTTCAAGTACTACCAAATTTGCATGCACAAACTGATACTTAAGTTAGCAGACTTTAGCCAACTCAAAATGTGTTTTCATCTGAATGTCTGAAGCACTGCTCCACATAAAGGCTCAGCACTTCATGAAATTTCTATTTTTTATATCCCCCCACTTTTGAACATTGAAAGATAATACCATCTTTTGACTTAGCAACAGCTATTTAATATTCATCTCTATTGTTCTCTTTTGTCAGTAACAACCATTTCCACTTTTAATTTTGAAGATTGCAAGCACATTAGTTTAGGAAATATAGTCTAAGAGAACTTCTACACTTTTTCTACAGGCTTTAAAGGGGCTGACACCAGTAGAAAAATAAAAATTTGGACTTTTCTCCAGAGAGGCTATACTACTGCTGTTGCCATCCCAATGTAAAAAGATTCCTATCTAGATAGTGCATTAAAATAAAAATTTTCTGCAACTTTATGTATATTTCAGATGAGCAATCAGATGACTTAAATACATGATCTGCTTCTAGTTAAGACAGAGAAAAGAAAAGAAAAGAAAAGAAAAGAAAAGAAAAGGAAAAGAAAAGAAAAGAAAAGAAAAGAAAAGAAAAGAAAAGAAAAGAAAAGAAAAGAAAAGAAAAGAAAAGAAAAGAAAAGAAAAGAAAAGAAAAGAAAAGAAAAGAAAAGAAAAGAAAAGAAAAGAAAAGAAAAAAGAAAAGAAAAGAAAAGAGAAGAAACTGTTGAAGTAAGGTATACAAATACTCAAACTATTTACGAATTTATACGGTTTCTTATGTCCACAGAGCTTTCTTAAACAAATTATCTTATATATATATTTTAATATATATAATTTTCTGCATATATAATGTGGTAATAAAGAGATCAAACCAGAAGGAGCAAAGGAACCACACACACATATATACATACACACAGAGACATACTAGTAACCTTAGTATTAGCATAGTCTTCTGTCTTCTAAGCTTTATGCTTTTTAAGGCATCTAGCAAGTGTGAAACTTCAAAGTTCCTTCAGTTTCTCACTCTCTGGCCTCTCACTGCAGATTATATGTGCCTAGGGACCTCTGTGTGGTTCCTTTGCTCCTTCTAGTTTGTATCTCTTTATTACATATAAATCTCACCATCAGTATGTTACTGTTGTACTTCAGTCTACATCTTTTTCTTCTTACCTTGCAGACCTTTGGCATTCCAAAGACTCAGCAAGTTGCCTTCTTCTTCTCTTTTACCAGCTCTATTCTATCACTTCTTCTATAACAGAAAACAGATGTTCCAATGACTACATTTTAAAGTAACCGATACTTCCTCTATTCAAGGTATAAATGGGATGAAGAAAACACACAGAGACCTATCTAACTCTCAGAGATGTCAACATGTCTGTTGCTAACCAGAGGTACTGAGCTATAAACTAAATGTATGCAATGGGGGGAGATCTGAACCATATTCCTCTTTGAAATTGATTACAGTGTTTTTAAATAATTGCAACACTTTCAAAATTATTGTCAGTTATCAAAATGAATGCATTTTCTGTTTCAAATTATATGAACTTACTATTATAATTCTTTACCATAGGTCAGTCTTATCTTGCACAAAAAAAAAAAAAAGCTTTTTCTTCATAGTTATCCGCAGTAAGTAAGCAAATTTCTGTCTGCTCACCCTTCCCCTAGCCATAAGCTTTGGCTTTAATCAATATACCATAAGATTATTTTTTTAACAGGTTATAAACTCAAGCCCTAGCAAAATACATTTCCTTTTAACCTGGGATTTCTTGTTTGGCTTTTAATGGTTGCAAGTCACTTAATTCATATAAAATAATGAAAAAACATAATTAATTTAAAAATTAATTGCTAATTAGTTGTTCATATGTTACAGCTTTGTGTCTTAAATTCTAACAATTCTTTTTATTTGTTTCCTTTGGTTGAAATATTCAATACCTATCACTCTATAAAGACTCATAAAGTATGTAATAGAAACTGACATACAAAGGTTTAGATGCATTTGATTCATTTTATAGTCAGCATAAAACTCTGAAAACCCCATGAAATAATAACAGTAAGGATGCCCACAGGGAATGTATTCCAAGAAAAGAAGCACTGCTGCTTGGGAGATCTTTTCAGTGTGCCAGTGTTACTGATGGATGTCACCGCGATACCATGGCAGTATGGGGATGTGAATCACACCAAACAATGGACACTGATGTCTTCATGGCATTCTTGTGCTCGTATTTGTGCTGACCTGCACGGTGCACATTGCACTGGCTGTTCATTTCCCTCTCACAGCCATTTACTAGAACTGGACAGGCACTAAGATGTTTTTCTTTGTCACCTGATGCAGCAAGGCTTGGACGTGGAAAATTATTAGAATATATGGTGACCTTTGGATATAGTAATTTTGATATAGATCAATGGAATTAGCTGCCACTGACAGATGTTACCCTGAAAGGAATAGTAACAAAGTTAGCAGATGTCAATGCCAGAATCTGCACTTTGCAGCTGAAATATGAGCAAAGTTATTGATAAAGGAGTACGACTTCTGCTCCAGTATTCCACTGAACACTCTAAATTTCATTCTAATTAGATGTATACACTCATCCAAGCAATCCACTTGTTTATGGTGGGACCCCAAGTTGCCCAAAATTTTGAAGTGGATATGCTTAGATTTTCTCCTTAGAATAAGCTCCCAAAGAAGACCAAGAAAGCTTTAAATTTGGAAAAGCCAGGTTTTACTTGAACAGAAACTGTTATCCTTTACCTTTTAAAACAAAGAATTTCGAAGAAACTGTCAGATGCAAAAGAAATATGCACAATTCTCACTATGTCTTTTCAAGACAGGTCATCATTTGGTTTCTTCCTTTCTGCCAATTCCCCTCTGCTCCCAAGGATAGTAGTCTTTCTCATTCCTGAGGCCTTCCTCTCACCTTGGCCATCTGCTTAGCAATCTCCCTTTGAGTTGCAGACTGCTCCCTGTGATTTTCTCCTTTTTTTTTGCAGCCTCGTAGCTTTGTAGCTTGTCTTTCTGCATAGACTGATTTGCTGCCAAGCCAAGAAATTTCGTCTTGCACCCAAGGGCTCTACATGGCACAGTTGCCTACTAATTAAAAGAAAAAAGTCATAACTATAAGCAAAGTGGCAAACTGGGAGCAAAATAGCTCCTGGAAACAACTCCCGGAAACTTCTGGAGTTTGTTTTAGATTTTTGGCATGTTTTGTCTTTTGGTTTTTGGATTGGTTTTTTTTTATTATTATTTTATTTTTATTTTCTTGAGTAATGCTTACAGAAGTATTTTGTAATCAGTCCTTAATTCTGGTTTATTATTCCCCTTCTCTGTATTGACCATGTTACTTCACAATAGAATAAAAGCTTTGGTGCTACCAGACTTCAACCCAGATTCAAGGTGTTATTCAGGGCAGAAAAAAGTTAAAGAGAAACAGAGAAAGAAGAGATGTTTAATAAATGACTAGTTTCCAAATATGCTAGATGGTCTCAAAATTTTTCGCTACTGGTTCAAATGGCTTCACTGATTAAATATATCTCCAGTAAACTCCTATTTTCCCTCTTTTCCTCTCTTTTCTTCAGCTGTGACATTTTTAATCTCTCTTTTAAGAAGCTGCTGTCTCAAAATCTGTAGACATTTCTTTTCACTTAGCCACTAGCTTCTTAAACAGTGACTTAGACGAGCCTGCATTATAAATATTCCTCAATTCCTCCCCTTTCCAGTATGCTTTTATCAAATAAGACTGACAGGCAGATTTTCTTTTTTGAGTCTTTCAATAGACCGCATTTATTCTTCACTATATTTTGATATTTTGTAGATGACGGACAAAACCTTCTAGGTTTTACATTATTTTCTCCTCACAGAAATAAGAATTTTTTTATTACTCTTCATCAACATACTTTTCAGCATTCGAAAAACTTAACTGATTTGCTGTGTTGATTCAATCTATGGCATGCTTTAGTGATCATTTACCTAGCACTACAGTACAGTAAGTTTTTTGAAACAGTGACTGACTTGGAACTATCCATTCCAGGGCTGATGACATATTTTGAAAATTTTACGTTTGTTGACTAGAATGTCCTGCAAATTCAGAAATAATAATAAAACTTCCCAGACACATTAGCAGAAATATTTGTACTATTAACTATTTCTTGCTGAAATTATTCTGAAGCATCTGAATCTGAGACAACTGTTTCATTTTATTTTATGTTGGCATAAAATGCCTCAAAAATGGCTAAGGGAATGGCAAAAAATTCCATTTGTAAACGAGTGACTATTAATACAATATTTCTGGTTTTTGCTTCATACTTTTTAATTCAATCAGAAAGATTTTCTTACCCAAATGACAACAAACTGTGCAGAATCAACTAAAACTGACCATCCAGTTTTAAAGTGATCAGGCTTAGAAGCTTGCTCTGAAATGCTTCTCAGATGTTGGCTGTACCACATGTGTTATTCTGAGGTGTGGCTTTATCTGAAAACAGAATACAATGAGATTTCTGTATTTCTTTCGCGATGCTGTCTACTATGCTCTTAGACATCATATACGACTGTCCTTTGTTAGGGGGCAGAACTAGACAAATCTCTATCAGCCATTTTATTTTGTAACACTTTAGTTATTCTATTAGAAATAAATAACATACAGAATTATCCTCTGTTTCTTTTGGCGGGAAAGACTGTGGTATGTGTAAAATATAGACCAAATCTATACAGACTGAGAAAGAAACAGTGAGATGTTTTATAGAAAACATGTAAGTGTGGGCTACTGTTCAAGAGAGTACGTCATTAGATGGATCTTTGATAGAAGGTGTGTGTAGCCTGCTTAGTGTGCTTCTTAATTTTATTTGTCTAGGATATTTTATATTTTTTAAAAAAAATAATTTTGATGGTTTTTATGACAGTGGACAATCTTACCTCCTAGAACCAGTAAACTAAACTTTGGCTTGTTATTATGGTGATGGGACAATGCAGTGGCTAAAAATTATCATATTTATACTGAAGTTCACCCTCAAAAATCCAAGCAATTTGGCGTAGTATTTCTCACATATACAATAGTCCATTTCTCATAAATATTTAATTTATGCTAGTAAACTGGATGTGCCTGCATGTGTAAGGATGAAGACAGATCCGTTTCATGCAGGGAATTCAGTCCCCTACTATTGCAAGGAATGTGGTTTTGGTGTTAGCAATAAAAGGCCACAACATTTGTATTGACCCAACACTATAAAGTCTCAGGATTTGCCTTGCCCTGTCTTGGCCTGCACAGGTTTCACTTTGTTATAGCTGTGATAGCAATTGTCTAATGATCAGCTCATTATTGCCTAACATTTTTATTTAACTCTGTGACTGCTATATATATCTTAAAGGTCTGACAAACCTCAGTAGTTGTTGTATAAAAAGTACTAATCCTTCATGTTGAATCTGGGAGAGCTAGTATCCTACTTTCAAACTGTAAGCTAGCAACCAAGGAGAAGGAAGCAGAAACTGTTAAGAAAATGTCTAAATAAAACCAGAAGCAGAGCCCAGTACACAGAAGGAAGGGACCTCCACCACAAGCATGGAACGACTGCTGGAGAAGAGCTCAGGACTTGGACAACCCACACAGCTACATGAAAGGGTGAGCGCACCTCCAAGGAAAATGGATCAGAGGTTTTACTCTATTATTGATTATTTATTTACTTATCAATTTAGATTGTGTTAACAGTGCTGTAGCTGGACTGATAACACCCGTTCAGCACATTTTGATTGTAAAGACTTAATCTGGACAAAGTCTCAGGTCTGTATACATTGTGCATCCCCTTTAGCCCATAATGAGATTTTGAGTGTAACACAAGCAAGAGTGTTCTCTTAAAACTGCCTAGATTTCCTGACCCTACTGCACTTTCAGAAAGGCTGTTCTGAAACTTATCTTCTGATTTCCAGAAGAGAATTGCAGCCTTGTGCGGCTTATAGTAGAGATCTCATTCCAGTATTGTTCTGTCAGATTCTGGGTGTCTAGGCAGACTCCAAGCACCAGAGTGCATACTCGCTTGCTCAGACGCAAATTACCCAATTTCCTCCCGAACCCACAGCCCTATTTACTCAAACTCTTCCTTTCCTGTAACCTCTTGATGGTTATTCCCGTGTGTATTTATAAAAAAATTACTTTATCCTCTCTCAACCCTCAGTCTGTTAGACTATACAAGAGAAGATTTATTCCCTTCCCCCTAAGTTTAGGCTCATTTTGCTTCTTAACATCCTAGTAGCCTTTCTATACAAATGGCTGCCATTGGAAATTATTCCTTTTGAACCTGAGTAACTAGAATTGCACATAATATTTTAATCATACAATTATGATTAAATTTTTAACTGCCCAAGAAAGCATTGATACGTCCTTAATGCAGCTGGAAATGGTTATTTTATTACACTCTAGGAAAGCATCTTCCATTTTTAATGGCAGCTGTCTTGTGTAACATTACCATCTTCACAGAAAAATTAAGGAAAAGTATTCCTTTAAGTCTGGCTGTCTTTAATTCTGTATTTCCCTAGTCAATTTTCCATTCATCACATTGCTAGTATTAGCCTGCTATTCATCAAAGATCACATTTTGAAGTTTTACAAGGTATATATGAAGAAACCTATCTACTGATTCTAAGGAATAGAATCAATTTTAATATATCAACAACATTATGGAATAGTACAAGAACAGTAAGTGTCCTCCTGATTTTGTTTTAGGGTTCAGCAGTAGAAGAAGGTACAGAGCATAAAGGAATATTCTCATATTTTATTGTACGGCCTGTCTCTGCTCTGAGAATAGTTTTGATTTCACAGAAACAAAATGGCTAATTCCTGTTTGCACTGCAGCCTTTGACTTCTCCAAGGAAATAAATTTTGTGGAGAGCAAAAGCACTATTTATTACTTCTAACACAGTGTAAAAAATAAATGATGCAGCTTTACTCCCAGCTGGGATGCAATTACTCACATGAGTAGTCCCATTGATCTCCAAGTGTGAGATATATCTCTGTAAAGTAATAGGAGTTGCCCTATAAAGCCATAAAAGGTGTTTAATTTCAACAAAGAGCTTCCAATTTAGACAGAAAATAAAATAATTACTGACAAAACTAGTCAATGCTATTTTATTGACTGCTTAGAAAATATAGAAAAGATTAGCAACCAACTTGGCTATTTTGTGAGAAAAAAATTGTAAGTGAACAACTAGATTTCTTATTCTTATAGGATTAAAAAAACCTGAAAACATTGTGGCACAGAAATGTTCTTAAAAACACTTTAAATTCATAATATGGCAACTGAATTTGGAGAAAATTCTCTACAATTAATGTACTAAAAGCGAATCACAGTATTAAACTAGAAATCAACCTGAACTCTTTACAAAGACTAACAAATCAAGATAACGGACTACAAAAAGGTGCATTGTGCCACATATGGGCCACAGGCTTCAAGTGTAATTGGTTTTCTTGCTACTTCAGCCTGTCTGAACAGCTGTAACTCACCTGAGCTCGACTTCCCAGAAGGGGAAGTATTTGTGTTTCAGCATGTCATGGGTTTTGTACGTGTGAATAGACTGTAACAGAGAAATGGTACTGTGATACTGTAGTGATGGATGCTGTTGTAATACTTCAACCAATTGTTCTCATTATTTCACTGACGATTCAGAGAGATTACACAGTTAGCTGTGTGATACTTTTTCATGTGTTTATATCTGCACTCTGTGGTTAATACCAGCCCTTCCAGCCTGATAGCCTTCCATCTGATATTGTCTTCCCCTATGTCTAACGGAAAAAATGACATGCCTGTGCACCTCATGAAGCCCATTTAGATCTGGAGGCACAATCACTGTTTTACTTTACTGAAAAGGCCCACAAAATAATCTTTTATGTATTATTCTGGATTACCCAATACGAACCCTCTTTGAAATGTTCAGAGAAATTAAATCCTGCCTTCCTCTGCTGTTAGCACCTGACAGATATTCTTCAGGAAAAAATAAAAGTGGTTACTGAGATTTAGAATGTTAAACCATTACACTTTTATACATAAAATTGAGATAAATTTTATACTGAAGTGAAATTGTGAAGGTTTTGTCTTTAATATTTAGCTATGAAACTTAACAACATTAAAAATGTGTTGGTTTTTTTTTTTTTAAAACTGAGATGGTTTTACTCTATGAAAACAATTTTGTGAAATGTTTCATCTGCAATTAGCCTGCTTTTTTATTTTTTAGAAAAATAATATATTCCTGGAGAATATTTGCATTAGCTGAGATGTAATCAGTCCATATTCATGTGCCACGATAAAAGTTCTTTGTATTTCTTTTTTGCCGAGACTTCTTCTATTGTTCCTGTTGTTACACACCTAGCCACAGCCATATTCTTCCCGAAGAGTCTCACAGTATCATGAGGTGGGCTAAAGCACAGGTTTACAGCACACTAATACTACCCACTTAAAATGGGGTAGCTCGTGTCGCACATACCATGAGTTAGAAAATGAACTTGGATAGGCATCAGAGGAAAGGCAACACTTTATAAATACAATCTTGGCTTGCCTTGTCACCTAAAGAACACAATATGTACTTTACCCATATCCTCAGTAATAAAAGCTCACTTTCTCTCTGATTCTGTCACAGTCCTCCACTCTTGTCTAAGAAAAGAACATTATTGCTTCCTGTAGGCTAGCTGAAATAAAATCTCTCCACATTTAACTGTAGCTAGGCTCTTCACAGTATGCCTACCTTTCCTGCCAGAAACAGATTTTACTCTCCCACTGTGTGTCCACAGTCGTACCTTGCTTTAACTGTGAATATTTGGTAAGAGGCCTTTTTTTTTTCTTCTTTTAACAAATAGTGGTGATGATTTAACAATTGTATCTAAGGATTTCTTTTTTAAAAAAATTGACTGGGATGAGGGCTATTTTGTTGTTCACTTTAAGGTCACTTCTTCCTTTCAGTATAATTTATAGGAGGTCAATTCTTTTTGTTTTATATGAATATCCACATCAAAGCCCCCTTAAGTTGTTTTTTAAATGCGAGTAACCCTTCCACATGCATAGCAAAGATTGATTCTAATTTCTGGAAAAATGCTCTGGATTAAAGTAAAATCTCTTTCATTACAGTTCAGTATTTATAACGACCAATAACATCACACAAAATTTAAACAGAAAAAAAGTTAGCAAAAAATAAATATCAAAAAACAAATCAAAGGAAATGTTTCATGAGGATTAGTTGAAATCCCCTTGATTTCAGCGTAACTTGTTCCATGGATCAGTGGAATAGGACTGAATCAAGCACTGAACAGGGACTAATTTTATAAACTGTCATCTCACATTGGGAATTTTTTTCTATTTTTTTTTCAGATTGTAATCTTAGTTTGCCTAGCACCTTATGCTGGAGATTGCTTGGACTAAATGATTAATATGCACAATTCACTCCTTTTAGTAAGGCTTAACTAAACCAAGACTTCAATGGACATCAAGGTTAGGTTGGACAGGGCTCTGAGCAACCTAATCTAATGCAAGATGTCCCTGCACACTGAAGTGGGGTTGGACTAGATGACTTTTCTGTGATTCTATGATCTGCAGAAGTTTTGCTTAAATAATTTTTAAGCAATATACTTCACTGAACTGAATTATAAATTTCTGCCTAAATCCTAGTGAAACTATGATAGAGTGTAAAACATGGTTAAAGAGACTAGGATTTGTTTTCATATGCTTGACTTTATGGAAGATGTTGTAGCCCGACTTTATATCTCACAATAGCTCTGGTGTCACAATTGTCAATCTGCTTGGCACCTTGTTTACTTGGTTTAATTTTCACTTCACATACACAAATTTTCAGTGTATGATTGAGACAAAAGTTGAATTTTCAAGAAAATTGATTAGTTTCTTCTTGAGATGTAAGAAATTAATTTGAATTAAGAGTAGTGGAAAATAACTTTGCCTGATTCTCTGTGTGATATCTAAGGAAGACTCCTCTAGTAAAGTAGGGGGCAATTCTTCAGGACCATTTAAACCACATGTTAATTTCAAGAACTGAAGAACTGAATCAGGTGCAGCATGAATAACATATAAGGAGGGATGGTGTAAGGAAAAGCTTATAGGCAGTGAAAGTCGATGGGTAGAATTTCAGCAAATCGATCTGGAAGACTTGCTCTTGTCCTTGTTGGAGCAGAGTTATGTTTGTGATATGTTTCTTGTGTAAATGGTGACATTGAAGCTGGGGAAACATATGCCTCTGGTCAGATGTATAGGAGTCTGAAATTCTGTAAGGTTATTATGTTTGCTTTCAGCTGCGTGCTGTTCCTTGCAATACAATTGTGGCTCAGGGGGAAGTCTCTGGAGAGGAAGATATTTTTTCTTTGCTTGGAAACAACTGAGCAAATGCAGGAGAAGGAAAGCTTCTAGACATTGCAGGACGTAGCAGAAAGAAGACAGCACTGAGAGAAACATAGAAAGAAGCAGGATGTCAGGCAGAAGAGAGGCATTACTCAGAAGAACAGTGAACAGTGACACATCTCAGCACTGACTGAAAGACAAACTTCCTTGGAAATGGGGAACTGCAAAAGTTTTTCTCCAAACTACAAGGCTAAACGCAGTAGCATGGATTTACCTGCAAGAACAGAGTAGGAAGTGAAGACTTGTGTATAAGTCCATTCTGGTTTTGCTTGTCTAACATAGCCACTTTGAATTTTCTTTATGTAAGGAATTATGGATCCTGATTTTCATTATACTTCATTGTGGAAAGCAATCAGACCAGAATATCTATGTGCACAAATCTCAAAGTTGAGGCCAACTTGTGATCTATCACACAAATATAAATAATTGGTTTAATTTTTCCTTTTGCTTGTTTTCAGGTTTTCTATTAGGTGTTCTATGCATAGTACAGTCTAATCCAATTTAACACAGTTTGTGTTCTAGCATTACATATTTAAAACAAGATTGAACAAAATCTATTCAAGTAAAATAATGTTGGTTACATAGATGTTCTGAAAATGTTTCAAAGAGGGACGACGAAGCGTTTTTTAGAGAGCGGGTTTCAATGTAGAAATTAACTCTAAGGAGTCTGGCCATTCAAGCCTATGCAGAAAGCTTCAACATTTTTCTTGGTAAGAAAAGTAAAGTTGTTACTATGGTAACAAAAACACAGACAAAAAAGGTATCTTGGCATTATCCTTGATAAAATATATGTCTATAAATCTCTTTGAAATGTTAAAAGGTATGCTACAAAAATATCTCCTGAATCCAAGTTTATTTCTTAATTTTTGGTTACATTCAAGTTTACCGGTTAGCATTTATTTCAAATGGTCATTTATCTCTTTAAGTCCTTCTCTGAAAAAATCCCATGCACAGTGCTGTCTTAAATACTTCATTCTAAACAATGAATTATATCAAATAGAACCATTGTATTTGTAATGAAAGAAAAAAAGTTTTCAAAAATCACATATTATTCACATATTCATTATGGTTATGATGCACATATTCAGTGATATGCTCTCAAAAAGATATTGTAATTTCTTCTGATTCCAAGATCTAGATTCTACTGTGTGTTTTGTAATTTTTTTTCTGTTGTGGGGTGGAGTTTTTTGTGGGGATTTTTTTTGGTTTTGTGGTTTGTTGTTTTGAGGGTTTTTTTTGTGGGTGAAAAAGTGAACAAAGAGGAATGGTTGCCTTTTAGAGCACCTACATTATTATTTATGAACTGGGAGCACTGAAGAAGAACAAATAAAACTTTCTGAAATTCTCTGGTGAAACCGCTTGCACCCCATAGGAACTTTTTGAGGTTTTTGTCACCTACTTCAAAGCTACTCCATTCAAATCATCTTTACTTTTTGCTAAGCGACTTCCCATCAGTCAGTAGTCTTTCTTTGATTTATTTTTTTTAAACAGGTAAAAAGCCCTGAGTTTAAGAATTGCTTCATTCTAATAGTATATCACAAAGCATAGTTTATTAGAGGTAGGCTCCTTAGCTTTCTTTGACTGGAGTCAGACTTAAAATTAATTCACCATCCAGAAAGCAAAAAGCCCTTGCAAACCCAAAAACCCTATGTGAGGACTGGTTGCATGATGAAGAGTTAAATTTTTACAGCAAGACTAAAAGTCACATTGAGCCAGGTTAACTACTTAAAGTTCCTAGCCATGTATATAGCTCGATCAACCCAGCTAATAAAAAACCTCATAAAGACAGACAATGGGAATGGAGGCAGTGCCTTAAAAACAGTTGAAGGATTTCAAGCACGTACTGACATCAGCACCAATGCTGCAATTGATTGATCTGCTGAAGTAGATGATTAAATTTTCAACAGTTACTTCAAGAGTAGGACTGGGAGATGTGTTGTTTCAAATTTAATGGCTGCCATTGACACACTGTCTAAGAGCAACGGCAGTAGCCAGACAAGGCACACAGAAACTGAAAAAGGCACAGGTCCATTGTCTGCTTAATTCTGCATAAATATTCTAAAGTAGTACTGCCTGTTTTCTTTTAGGCAGTCAGGACTAAAAGCTTCCTACAGTGGGACACTCAGAATAGTACCTCCATATTTAAATAAAAATTGTCACCTCCCTTTGTCTTACATATGTTTCAAGGGTATAAAGGTTGTGGTTCCCCACTTAAAAGAAAAAGTAGGGGAAAAAAATCTTATTTGTCCATGTTTCCCATGGTGTAACACTAGGGTAAACTGCAAAGATGTTAACAGATAGAACATGATTTATAGCAATATACAGAGATAATGGATGGTTCTCCCACATATGTAGCATATGTAACAATGCACAAGTAAATCACACATCCACACTCACACTTTGCACATGTTCCACCTGGGCATCTTCTAGGTGTGAACAGGTTAACAGGGAAATCACTCTGTCAAACATGCTAGACAATACCTCTATGTGCTCATTCAATGGCATTAAAACAAAATTAGTTAATGGAGAGTACATCACAGCTGGAGATAAGTTTGGAGCATGGGAAAGAAAAGCACAGTTTTAATCTGTTTGCTTAATAAACAGGGAAACATTTTTCTCACTGAGACTCCAGCCTGCGCTGCAGAAACCTGCCTAGATTCCTACATTTGGGAGATCAAGTCCATGATGTCCTATTTTCAATGTATAGTTGATTAAAGTATCTTAACTAAAGATTGCTCAGGTGAATTTATTCATGTTGAGAACAAATCTCCTAGAGCATAGATAAAATCTGTGTCAAAAATAATTGTGTCTAAATTAAGCTAACTCCTCCACTTTGAGTTAGAATCTCTTCTCATATGCAGGCCTACAGGTACCAGTCTGCTTCCTGATCTGTGTTTTCTGAGCTCAGGCTCTCCAGCCTTGCTGTGTCTTCACGGCAATTGTATGTGGTCTCTCTCTGAGTGACATTTCCATTCTCAGAGAAGGAGAAATAGCAGAAGGAAGTCAGAGTGAGAATATCTCTGGAGATCATGTGAGAAGGTGGCGAAATCAGCTCTTCTCTGCCCATCTGTTCATCAGCTAGGGCTCAAGCACATAGCTTTGTCACACTGCAGGCTTGCAGAATTGGGATCCACAAGGCATTTTGATAAAATTCAACTGAAAAATGTAGATGAAGAAATGTTATCCTAAGAATAAATTAAGAAGCATTGTGGAAGTGGTGAGGAATGATGGAACATCACAGAAGAAATATCAGCAGAACAAAAGTAGTACCTAAACAGAATAAATACCTTGAGTATGATTTCAACATTTTTTAGAGAAAAAGAGGATTTTTTTAGACAGTCCATTGACATTGATGACTGGTCAAAGTTAGAAATGTTTTTCCATTGCTGGGTGAGATACCACAGACAAATAAGCCAGGGGATTATGGGAAGTAATTCGGGTGCCTGATAAATATAGGCAACTGTAGTGGCACCACATAATTGTACTTAAAAACCTTTAAACTTTCCTGTGGAGTATGGATCATATTTGATTGAAGGGCACCATTACAAATGAAGGGCCATATTGGGTACCATTGAGCTGAAGAATCATATTTTTGCAGTTTGTAAATCATTGTTATGAAGAACATATAGTTGCATGTATTTTCTAATAATATATATGAGGGAGAGCCAACAGATGATAAATAACTGTGATCTTGTCAACAGGATTAGACAAGCCAAACCAGGTTTTAAAGAAACGTAATATCAGGACATGAGAATTTACTGTTTGTTCTTGGAAAGATTATCATGGAAGAGAAAAAGTTAAGAGCACTTTAAAACTCCCTGTAATCTCAAGAACTCTCCTAAAGATGAAACCACAAACATCCACTAAGGTTATTAGCAGCATTTTGAGAAAAGAAACTGAATGCAGAACATCGGAGGGTGAAGTGAAATGACGGGAAAGTAGATGTCATTCATCTCAACTTTAGCAAGGCTTTTGAAATACTCTTCTAAAATATTCTGGTATGAAAACCAAGATGTTGTAGTCTGTATGGCTGGTCTGCAGCACATGTAAATAACTGTTTAGATGATCAGGTTCAGAGGGTTGTCATTATTGAGTTTTACTTTACCTGGAGATCAGCAAGAAGTGGAGTAGCACAGGGGTCTGTACTAGGACCTTTTCTGCTTAACACCTTTTTCAGTGACCTGGAGGACGCAGTGCTGGTGTCACATTTGCTGATGACACCCACTTGGAGGAACAGGTGCACATTTGGTGGCAGGACTGTCATCCAGAGGGACCCGCACTGGCTGGACAAAGAGGCCAACAGGACGTGCAATTTGACAAGGACAAATACCAATCACTGCCCCTGGGCAGGAAGCACTGGTGCAAGGGCACAGGCTGGGGCCTGCCTGGTGGGGAGCAGCTCTGCGGGAAGGGACGTGCGGCCTTGCCAGGCATAAGCTCAGCATAAGCTACAGTATGCGCTGGCTGCAGATATGGCCAGCAGCACCCTAGGAGATATTCACAGGGGAACAGTCAGGACATTTTGGGGAGGGATTATATCCTTCTGCTTAGCACTCACGAGATCCCATCTGGACACTCTGTCCAAGTTTTAGGCCCCCAAGTACAAGAAAGATAGTGAACAAGTGCTGGAACAAGTGAAGCAAAAGGCCTCCAAGCTGGCTGGGCTCTGGATCACTTGCCCTGTAAGAAGAGGCTGAGGGACCAGGACTTGTTCGGCCTGGAGGAGAGATCACAGAATCAAAGAACAGCCCAGGTTGGAAGGGACTGTGAAAGATCATCAGGTCCAATCTTCCCTGAGAAAGGGAGCCTATGAGATGATCTATCATTCTGTCCAACTGCATCTTGAAAACTTCCAGTGAAGGGGACTCTACCACATTCTTGAGGAGGTCGTTCCAGTGACTGATTGTTCTCACTGTAAAAAAATTCTTTCTTATATTGAGATTAAATCTCCCCTGGTACCACTTGCACCTGTTGCCCCTTGTGTTCTCCATGTGACTCCTTGTGGAGCACAAGCCTCTGTCCATTTTGTAGCTGCCCTCTAAGTACTGGAATACTGTGACGAGGTTCCCCATGAGTGTTCTTTTCTCCTGGGAGAAAAGACCTAATTCCTTCAGTCTTTCCTCATAGGGCAGGTTCTCCAACCCTTTGATCATCTTCATGGTCCTCCTTTGGACCCTCTCCAGTCTGTCTGCATCTTTCTTGAATTGTGGTGACCAGAACAGGACACAGCACTCCAAGACTGGCCTGAAATGCGCTGAGTAGCGACTAGGTCACCTCAGGTGATCCTCATGGATCACTCGCATTCTGCCCTCTGTGAAAAAGTCAATAAACTGTTAAAACATGTATGTAATACTTTTTATGATGAATCTGTATCACAGTGGACCTAATACCTGCTGTTATAGAAAGTGTATAGAGGAAAGAGTTATGTGAGGATTCTGCATTTGTTTCACAATTTTTCTAAGTTGGGGAATTAATAAAAAATACAAAATAAAAACCACAGTATCTTTCAGATGTAGTTTAAAGGTGTCCATTCTCCTTCAAGATATGGTACAATTCTGAATTTCTGATTGGTTTTCCGAAGTCACCTCATTTATAGTGATGAGAAACAGTGGCAGTGACACAAAGACAGAATTAATCTTAAGTAGAAAGTCACAGAATTAATAAAATTATGTGTATTTTATCTATTACTGCTATATACTTGTCATAGATCCCATCTATTTACTATGTTAGCTAAACTCTATTTTTTAATTTGAAACAAATTCTTTTGTAAGTTAAAAATCTATTCTTAAATTTGTCATAATTCGAGTTACACAGTTTGTATTTATGATCCCTTTGAGGCTGTGTTTTAGAATTGATATAATCTTTAGAATTTGATGGAGAATCTGTAGATGTCCTTATTCTGACAATAAATTTACCATTGTTCTTTCCAATAAGCATTTTGTAAGATTTGAAAGAAAATGCCTTTTCTTATTTCTTTATGTTTCTATTAGCCTAGAGAACGACAGGAACCACTGCTTTGAGCAGACATCTAATGAGGAACACAGATCCTCTGCCTACACCATAATCTGACAAGGTGCTTCCTGTACATGTAGGGTCTTGCCCACCTAAAGTAGTTTGTGGGGCTAAGGCAGGAGCACGTGATGCTGCCCTAGTCATGTCAGTGGGTGTTATTCCACTGCTTTGAAAGGAAGCAGGGTCAAATCCTCCACGTCCTGGTGTCTGACTTTTCATTTGTGCACACAGCTACTATATTGGTTCACACAATATTCCAGTTGAGAAATAAAGTGGGTAAACACATGGCTATTGGATTAATAGAGCTCTCCTGGTGTTAATTTTTTTACTTTGTAAGGATTGTTTGGGTTTTTTTACACCTACTCACCTTCTTAATGCCCTTTTTACTCCAGCAACTGCAGCTGCCCAGAGGTGCACTGGCAGGGCACTTGCTGAGCCTCCAGCCAGGCTCCTCACGTTCAGGAGGGAGCAGGCCAGCACTCCTGCTCCTTGAACTTGTCCTATGTCTAACTGTTCCTGGAAGGCTGTAAGCCTTTCACATGTGAAGGGTTACGAGTTTAGATATTAAAATTATATAGATGCTCTGGGTTAGATTGATTTATTGATTTATTACTATCAACTGATTTATCTAATCAAGTAGCTCTGTGACTAAAATCACCAATATACATAAACATTCATACACATGAACATGTTTCTTTTCTCAATCTCCAAAATATTTCTTTTCTATTTAGTATTAAATCATCCTAAACTGCAGACCTAATCTGTATAATTGACATGTCAATATTTCTTAGTTAGAATACTTCTTAGTTAGAATACCTGTTTCATTATTTAAGCAAGACATACCTAAAAGAAACATTTTGTTATTTTTGTAGTGCACTCTGTCAAATTACTGGCCTGAATAATTGGCCATTAACTGTAAAATATTAGGAAACAAGTGCTCTCCTGCTTCCATGCTGTGTTATTTCAACTTGTATCTACTGTTTAGTACAGACTATATCTATTCAGAATATTTCTGTAGCACTAGGTTATTCAAGTTGAAAGAGTTTTTTCCTGCGTTTAAACCACTTTTTGCTCTAAACTGTGATGGATATATTAAAGCTTAGGTGTTTAGCTCATGGAAATTGCTATTTCAGCTGTCAATTGATTTCCACCAAATTAGGGTCTGCCCTGTAAATGTTTTAGTTGTGGTCAGATTCCTTTCCGATTCTTTATCTGATATGAGAAGATCTCTCAGTATTTCTCTCTCTCTCTCCTTCTCTGTGTTTGCAGGGGGGAAGAGGGGCAAAGTTAAGTTGCTCAGAGCAATAGGAAATCCACATTCCATTTCAGCAGCTCAGCACCAAAAGGAGACAGTGACCAAGAAACATTATCTTGAAATAATTTCTTACACTGCTGAGTATTTTAAAGAATATTATTCTCCCTTTTAATCACATTATATTTGTAGATGCTGTTATTAACATCCTCAGTTAACAACAGCATCAGGTTGTATTGTACCCCTGTTATCTGGTTTTCTTTTACTCTTCTTCCCCAAAGCACGCTTTCTATACTGTTGCTGATGGTGCTAGTCTTCTTCCTCTGATTTCCCTCTGCTCTGTGCAAAAGGCTCTGCAGGTTCACATTTCAGTCATGGTTTCATTATCACAGGTCATCTTTCCATTAGTAGCTGTGGTTGCCTAACTACTGGAAGGCCTCAAGTGTGTGAGATTACTTGTTCCAAGCTGTCCATTCAATGCTGTGACACCTGTGACCTCTCCTTTTCAGTTACAGTAACATGGTGCCATCAGCTATTTCAACATTGCTTTATTCTAACAGAGTTCCTTGTATTTCTGCCTTATGTTGTCCAGTCATGTGGATTTATAAGGATGGACATTAGAAAAAGGACCTTTTGCAGGTGCTTTTGATTTGTACATCCATTCATTAATTACACAAATGAAGTCTTGGGATACTGTGGGTGATTCAACAGCAAAGTAAATCAAAAGAAGTGCTGTGACTCTTCTTTTGGCTTGGCTGGTATCTGGCTACTTGTGTGTGCATTTTTTTCAGCTGCTCTGTTTTTTGGATTACTGGTAGCACAGACTGCTTGTTATATCCAAAAATTAATCCTTGTCAAACCTTCATAGTTTTTCAGATATGTCTTGTCTTCTGTAATTCACAAGAAACTCACTGCAAATGTTGTGTCTAGTAAATATTGTATAGGCTTAATGTCATACATTGCCAGTTAATGTTACTTAGTAAAGTTATTGGAAAACAAAACAAAACAAAATACAAAACTGTAATTATCAGCTATTGGTGGCTAATGGACATCTCTGTGTGAATAAATCAGTTTCAAACTGCTGCCTGGAATGACTAGATGCATCATGAATTATCACCTGTTTTTCACTCTTCTGCATCAAGTGCTTCTTTCAAATATAATAATCTCTCAACTTTCTAAAAATCATTTTTCTGCTTACTTCTTCATGTTTTACCAACAAAATTAATCTCTAATATGTCTTTATTGTACCGCCATACTATTACATCCCTACATATGTTTTTCAGACTGCCTAGATCCATTAAAATGTTTCCTCTTTTCAATTTGCCATCTTCCTTGGTTTGAATTGCTTTTGTTTGCCCCAGAGATTTTAGGAATTAAAAATGAAGAGAATGTTTCATTTTTTGCAGGATGCCTTCACTTGATTTGATTGATTGATTTGTGAGAGACCTTGCATCATTATTCTCTGTTTCTCTCTTTTTCCACTTGTTCATTGTTTATTGTGTATGATGATAAACAAATTGTTATTTGCACCTGTTCTTTCAATATTTTTTCCCCTGTACCACATCCCGTAGCATTTAATTGAAAAAAACAGAAATGTCTATTATGGCCTTTCAAATCAAGTTTAATCAAGTAGCATAAAATCTGGAAGTTTATCTAGAATGTTCTCCATGGGGTTATAATCTGGTTTTCATGTGCCCCTAATTATTGCACTCATAAAATATCTGATTTCCACACAGTGATAAATCTTTGAGCACGACATTCAGAGAGCTGTTGCTGGCAATGAGCCATACATTCTGTGACTTGGTAGTAGATGCTTTTTCATTACAGAAATGCTTGTGAAGCAGCTGTTTATAGCATTACTTTATCCCTTGCTTACTTTATTTCATCAATGTTAACACATTTCAAATCTTAGAAGGTAATTTCTGAACATTTATTTTAGTAACTTCTTTTCCCCTTTAATTTCTTTCTCACTGGTTAAAATTTCTGCTTATTTTGGTTTGTTCAGAATCCTGACATGAATTCCAGATCTTGTAGAAGAGCTTGTGCTCTTAAACAGCTGGATGTTTTAATCATGTTTGAATCTCATGTCTTCTTTTTCTGATGTGTACCCCAAAGACTAAATATGATCAAATGCTTTTAAGTGAAATGCAAGGTAAATATAAATTTAAGTACCAAAAGTTTTGTTCCTGCACATACCCCAGGACATCTCTATTTCACTAACTTGAACACCTCAGCATCAGTCTACCAATTAATGCCTCAGATTCATAGACCAGGACTTCCAAGTCCATAGAGAGCCTGCTTGTGCAGCTGCGTTCATTGTGTTTAGAACATGTATGTGAACCCTCACAGACACATGCACACACATGCTTACATGCTGCACTGAGCTCTGCTCTGCACAGCCCTGAATGCATTCAGAAACAGGCAGATGCAGTGAAGTGGTGCCTGCCTTCTACGTGGCAGCCTACTGACTACAGCAGGCTTATGTGGGGGTGGGAAATAAACATTCTAGTCTCTTCTCATCTCACTCAGATGTCTCAGCTTCCTAGAAAGTAACAAGAGCATTTAAAAGATTTTTAGAAATACCATTTCTGAAGTACTTGTCCACCAATTTCTATAGGAATAGGAAATTTATCTTCTCTCTGAAACTATTTTCATTCTTCTATTTCTTTTTCTTAGTCTTATGATATCTTTAGAAAAAAATAATAGTTTAATGTTCTGGAAATATTCACTGAATTTTTAAAAAACCACTATGAGTAGACAAAACCCTCAGATTTTTTATATCTGTAGTACAGATACTCATTATTCTACTACACAATTACTCTTTAGAATACAGCTTTATGTTGCAATTTTGGGGATTATGACAAGTACACAGTGAAAAAATGGGAGGAGCTAACTAGAAATGTAATTATCAAAGAAAGTGAAAGAATTTGTTCCTAGCAGGAAAGTATGAATCATACTGCAGAATACCAGTAGTTAAACACTGTCCGAAACACAAAATTACAGGTCCTCTTGCACAATGCCTACAGCAAAAGGCCATAACACTAAGAGTAATTCAAAGTAAAATGAAATTTTATTGTTCATGAGCAGTAGTTTTGTGGGAAAGAGTCGATATTTGTTTTATAATAGACAGAGTAGATGGGGTTTTTTACTCCGGAGGTAAGTAAAATCTCAACTACTGACCATGAAATGTTGATACAAATGACTTTCTTTTCATGAATGTCTTTCAGAATACGGTGGTAGAATATCATTATACAGTCAGATCATAATAAATCACAAAATCATTTGTCTTTTATCAGTCTTAAGATTAGCCTAACATACAAACTCACATTTTTTTTTAGTCAGATTGCTCAAAGAATTCATGGAAGTACAAATGTACTTTGGTATTCTCTACTTACCAATACTTTTTTTAGTTTGTCTTTGTGGACAAGGCAATCACTGAGATTCTGCATAAATTTTACATGAAACTATGGAAATAATTTTCACATCTTCCCTGCAAGAAAATAAGAAATTCATTGAAAAAAAATAGAAATATCTATAATTGATTTTAAACAAAAACTCAAAATTGTTGCACCATAATGATGTAAATTTTATGTAATGCGTAATATTAGGAGTAATAATGGATAAAAGAAGATACTGGTCAGTAAGTCTTCAAGACACCAGAAATTCTGCCAAAAAAAACACCATCAGAAACAGCTAGATTCAGCCTCTGTATTGGGTCACTACTTTAAGTGCCTTGCTGAGGTATATCAGCACTGGTTTGTATGTTTATTTCCATGGGAACAGCTACAGTTCTGCAGGCAGTAAATGCAGGTCCCTCCATTTTTGGCTTACTTTGGCACTGTTGTAATATCTGTCTTCTTTTTCAGACCTGTCATTATGTTCTGTTTCTTCTGAAAAGGAATATAAATATTAGTTGAACTCATGGTCCACCTGAGTCATAGGCAGATTTCAGGATCTTTCATACAGCAGTTTGACTACTCTCCTTTCACCTACCACTCCCGCGTCATTTTGTTTCCTTTGACTTCAGTAAGAGTATACAAGACCTGTATCAGACCAATGCTGCACCCACTGTTCAGCACTGGCTGAAATGCCTGCCTAGGGAGTGTAAATCAGGGGAGGCATGTAATAGTTCTGAAAGCTCTTTCAGACTTGTGCTGGCTTTGGCTGAGATAGAGTTAATTTTCTTCCCAGTAGCTGGTATGGGGCTGTGTGTTGGATTTGTGATGGAAACAGTGTTGGTAACACAGGGATGTTTTAGCCATTGCTGAGCAGTGATGACACAGAGGCAAGGCCTTTGCTGCTGCTCACATCACTCCAACAGCAAGTGGGCTGGGGGCGCACAAGAAGTTGGGAGGGGACACAGTTGAGACAGCTGACCCGAACTGACCAAGGGATATCCCACATCATATGACATGATGCTTAGCACATAAAGCTGGGGGAAGGAGGAGGAGGGGGGGGATGTTCAGTTACAGCATTTGTCTTCCCAAGTCACTGTTACATGTGATGGAGCCTGCTGTCCTGTAGATGGCTGAACACCCGCGTGCCCATGGGGAGGTGTGAATGAATTCCTTGTTTTGCTTTGCTTAGGTGCGCAGCTTTTGCTTTACCTGTTAAACTATTTTAACTCAACCCATGAGTTTTCTCACTTCTACCCTCCAGATTCGCCCACCATTTCCATTGTGGGGGAGTGAGTGAGCAGCTAGGTGGCGCTTAGTTGCCAGCTGGGGTTAAACCACAAGGTAACTCCAAATACTTCTGATTTGGAGCCTTACTGAGTTCATATGTATTTAGTAAACCCCACTGAATTTATTTCACCAGGAATCTGTCCAGTCTCCTCTTAAAACGTCAACAATTTGACTCTTTGGATGATTGCATGTTATCTCTTGCACCTGTGTTCCAGCCTTGTTCAATTTACTGGTGCAGAAACACCCTGAATGTTTGCTCTGGCTGAAGTATGTCCCATTACTATTATAAGAGCCAGAGCAGAGTAGCAGAGGTGCTGACTTGTACAGTCCCTCCTCTTTTTAAATCGTTACTCTGTCCCCCTGTATTGCAACAAGAACAACAATGGTGACATTTATGTAAATGTATTTGGGAAAGGCTGGTCTGATCAATGTATTATCACCCATATTTGGGCTTTGGCTATACAGTAGAGAACAGTACAAAGCCCTGTAGTCTGCACTGCTTGATAAATTTTGTCCAGTATATGAATTGCTTTTTTCTGGGTGTCACTTCATGTCTGAAGTCACTCAGCTTCAGTTTTTGCTTCTTCTATTCCCCACTCAATGGTAATGTACATGCAGTTCTCCTACTCTGTGTGTGTGCATGTGTATATGTGTGTACATATATATATTAATTTTCAAGATCGTAGTTGAAAATGGAATAGTTAGATCTTTCACACTAACAGCAATACTGCCAATTTTTAAAGAGGCTATTAATTTTGTGTCCTGCTGTTGATTTATTATTTATTCTATTAGTAAAGGTCATCAATACACACACAGAGTTCGAAAGGTGACATACCAATGCACACTGTGGTGGGTTGACCCTGACCAAAATGCCAGGTGCCTACCAAAGCCACTCTATCACTCCCCTCCTTAACTGGACAGGGGAGAGAAAAAAAAATAACGACAGGCTTGTGTTGAGATAAGGACAGGGAGATCACTCAACATTTACCGACACGGGCAAAACAGACTCGACTGAAGGGAAATGTAATTTATTACCAATTAAGTCAGAGAGGAGTAATGAGAAATAAAACCAAATCTTAAAACACCTTCCCCCCACCCCTCCCTTCTTTCCCGGACTTAACTTTGATCCCGATTTTTCTCCCTCCTCCCCCCCAGCAGTACAGGGGGGAAAACAGGGAATGGGGGTTAGGGTCAGTTCATCACACTGTTGTTTTCTGCCGCTCCTTCCTCCTGAGGGGGAGGATTCCTCACACATTTCCTCTGCTCCCATGTGGGGTCCCCCTCAAGGGAGAAAGTCCTCCATGGCTTCTCCAGCATGAGTCTTCCCACGGGTTCAGTTCTTCATGAACTGCTCCAACGTGAGTCTCCTTCGTGGGGTGCAGTCCTTCAGGAACCCACTGCTCCAGCATGAGCCCCCCTCACGGGGTCTCTAGCAGCAAACCTGCTCCAGCCTGGGCTTCTCTCTCTCCATGGGCCCCAGGTCCTGCCAGGAGCCTGCTCCGGTGCAGGCTTCCCACGGGGTCACAACTTCCTTCAGGTATCCACCTACTCCAGTGTGGGGGCCCTCCACGGGGTGTAGGCAGTCATCTGCTCCACGGCCCATGGGCTGCAGGGGGACAGCCTGCTTCACCATGGTCTTCACCACAGGCCGCAGGGGAATCACTGCTCTGGTGCCTCGAGCATCTCCTCCCCCTCCTTCTTCACTGACCTTGGTGTCTGCAGGATGTTTCTCTCACATATTCTCACTCCTCTCACTCACTGCAATTACTGCTGTGCAACAACTTTTCCACTCTCTTAAATACGTTATCACAGAGGCGAAAAATGCTGTCGCTGATGGGCTCAGCCTTGGCCAGCGGAGGGTCCATCTTAAAGCTAGCTAGCATTGGCTGTATCCGACATAGGGGAAACTTCTAGCAACTTCATATAGAAGCCACCCCTGTAACCCCCCCACTACCAAAACCTTGCCACGCAGATCCGTTACACACACGAAAGTGAAACTCTCAGAAAGGTGCTGTTCAGCATTCAGAGCTCTGCCCTATACCTAAACCCTGCCAGCAGTTTCTTTTACATGATATGGCACTTCCACTGTTGCATCCCACAATAATCAGAAAAGATTCTGATAATAAACCAACAGGTTTGGCTATTTGGCCAACACACCCTTGCTGTAGGAGTTTCCAAGTAAATAATGCCAGATTGCTTTCCAGAGGATGCAGTCTAGCTGGCAAGTGGAACCCTGATCCACAGTTAAGCAGTCAGGATACACTGTGCAACATGGATCCAGAAGATGACAATATGCATGGATATTTGGAAAAACTTTACAGAATGGGAAGGTGTTTTGGCAAAATTTACAAACAAAAGGTGGAGGGTGGTAGTGAATAATCTTGCTGATGTTATTTCTCACAAAGGCATTGCTCCCTCAACCCTCAGTAAGCAGTTTCCTCAGAAGGACATCATGACTCCAGAGTCAGCCACATAACTAAAAGGAGGAGGAAAAATGATAGCTGGATTCAAGCTGGTATCTTTGGCAGTTTTATGATCACCTTAAATGCATCAGTTCTCGATTTTAGGACATTCTATGCTACTCATAATATGCCCAAAGATAAGCCATTATTTCCTTAATTAATCAGTGTACAGTACAATCTTTATTAAAATCACCTTAGCAGACTCATTGCAGTACAGAATTCTTCACTTTTCATGTGTATGTCACTAAAGGGCTGAAAATACAAATCTTCAGAATTTCTATTCAGTAAATGCCCCAACTAAAATGATTTCTGCATAAATGATCTACCTGACTTGAAGATAGTTATGTTTTCAGTGTTCTATTTTTCCCCAAATAAGGTGTTTTTCATTTCAGATCATGTCAATTTTACATGCCACAAGTTACTGGCTTTTCAAATAGTTGCAAGAGCCACCAGTGCTGTGCCGTTTTACCTGAGAAAAATAGTCAGGGTGTGATGAAAATGCCTCGAAATCTCAAAGTCTTTCCTTGTGGCTAGCTATCAAAGATGACCTGCTAGTCCATCACCAGAAACATTTTGCTTGTCTGATTTTGTGACTGTTTATAAAAGGTTTCATATAGTCTAAGTATTAAGTTAATACACTTAGTAACGATGAAGGGGATAAGTGAAAACTGATGTACTGCCATTTTTGACATTATTCCAGAGACTTACTGCATTGGATAAGTCTAACCTTAACAAAAGTACAGGCAAATACAGACTGCATCAATTTTAATTAAACTATTAAATCTATTAAATTCTATTTCGATTGTAAAATTTAACTGGATGTTGTTAAAGTAGACTACAGAAATTTAATGTGCATCTGCTTTATCTGTGTCAATGAGTTCCCATGCACAGTCATATAAAAAACAAAAAGATTTTATAACCATGAATTAGGCCTTAATAAACTGTTGGGTTTTCTTTTAATGCCAAGCCACATTTTTATGGTTACTAATAAGCCCAAGAGCAAATATTTTTTTCATTAAAAATGCAGTTCTGCCAGGTTTATGTGTTGGCTCTTTGGAATATAAAGATCCCAGAACTTCAAAAGAAGACAGCTGGCTTCTGCAAATCAGGCTTGGATTCTGTGTCCTTGGCTATATTTTCTCAATTATATGAAGAACTGTTGCTGTTTGAGCCCACCCAGCTGGCAACAAAGCCCCCCCAGCCGCTCGCTCACCCCTACCCCATCCCCTGAGGGATGGGGAGGAGAAAATACAACCAAGATGCCGGAGGGTCGAGACAAAGGACAGGGAGGGCTCAGTCACCAGTTATGGTCACGGGCAAGGGCAGACTCAACTTGGGGAAAACAACATCAACTTAATTTAAACAACCACCACCACCAGAGATAAGAAATATAACCAGGTCTCAAAACCACCTTCCCCCACCTCTCCCTTCTTCCTGGGCTCAGCTCTGCTCCCAATTTCTCTACCAACTTCCTCCCAGCAGTGCAGGGGGATGGGGAATGGCGGTCACAGTCCATCCAGCACAAGGTGTCTCCGCTGCTCCTTCCCCCTCAGGGAGAGGGGGCCTTGCAGCCCTCCCCTGCCCCACCGCGGGGTCCCTCTCACAGCAGACATACCTCCACCCACTGCCCCAATGCGAGTCCTTCCCGCGGGGCCGCAGCTCCCCAGAACTCCCCAGCGCGGGTCCCTCCTGAGGCTGCCGCCCTCCCACCGACGGGCGGCTCCAGCGCGGGCTGCCTCGGAGCCGCGGCTGCTCCGGGCCCGGTCCCTGCTCCTCCGACCCGGGGCCCTTCACGGGTGCAGGGCGACCTCTGGGCCACCGCTGGGCTCCGCGGGCCACAGAGGAACCTCTGCTCCGGCACAGCTCCCCCCTCTTCTGTCTCACTGACGTGTGTGTCCCCAGGGCTGTTTCTCTCTTCCCTCCTCCATTCACCAACAAAGGTTCACTAACAACTCACTCAACAGTTTCTTCCACTCTTAAATGTGCTTATTCACAGAGGCGCTGATTAGCCTGGCCTTGGCCAGAGATGTGTCCGGATTTGGGCTGGGGGCGGGGGAGCTTCTAGAAGCCTCTTACAGGAGCCACCTCTGTAGTCCCCTCCCCACTACCAAAATCCCACCAGACATAAACCCAACACAAGAATATCCTCTGAATTTCAGACCAAGCTGGCAAGATGCCATGACCAAGCATGCCTCTGAAATTCCTTCTCCCAACTCCAATACCTTGGCAAGACTGTTTCACACTTTCTTCTTAAGAGGATACAGAACACTTTAAAGCAGAATTTTTAGTTACTTCAGAAATTTTCTTTCTTTCTTATCACTCAGATTACTTCACCCTATTCACATGTTCTCTCTGTGCCTTCATATCATGTGAAAACCTTGCGGTAAAATCTTAATTCCAAATTAATTGAATAGAGGAATAATCACTGACTTCATCAAAGTCAGACTTTGCCTCTTGTTTTTGTACCTCGGACCTCTCATAATTTATCTGTATCCATGCTGCCAGCCTTAACATACAGCAGGAAGTTTCTCTGTGAAAGAACCCTAAACACTTTAACCTCCAATGGCTCTTACAGGTATGAAACACACAAGTATGTTATCCTGCCTCAGATCCTTCCTTGAGGTCCTCCACTGTGGCGATGCTTCCAAAACCATTCAGCGCTGCTAGGCAGGAGGAAAGTTGAGACTGTCACTTAGCTGATTGTGGGAAGTATGTTGGTTTCACAGCCATTTCTTTCACATCTATATATGCAGCTTTCTTGCATCATCAATATCTGCAATCTCATCACGAAAGACAACTATTAGATATTTATGGTAGTTGCGGTCTTTTTTGCTTCATGTTTGCACCTTTTCTCACATGATAAAGTTCTCGAGCTCTGATGATAATCTGCAAATATTACTTTAGTGCACTGTAATGACAGAACAATATGTAAGTCTATACTAATAGTAGTAATAATGACAATAATAGAATATTTGAACTTTAGTCTCACAAATGGAAATCTGGCAAAAGCTGAGCAAAGCATGTGTATGTTTATCTGAGCATTGGCACTGGACTTAAAAAGACATTACAGTCTAATTGCTACTGAATGCTTAAATAGAGATAATTCAGTTATGCTATGTTTTAATACTTTTCCTGTAGACTGAAAATTGTAATCTATCTGTTTTATAAGTCAATATGTCTTGAACGTGTTTAAGATAATTTACTTGCAAGGATTATGTGGTTTATAACAACAAAAAAGGCAACTTGATGCTAAAAGATTACCCTTTCTCTTTTAATACCATGTTTACATAACACTATCACATTCTCTGAGCTCCCAATTGATTGTGATCTGAGGGAATCAAGATGGGCCACAGCAGCATTCAAAGTAGAAGGACCTTTAATAGATGCATAATTTTATCCACTGAGCTGCAGTTAGAAAGGGCAGAGATTATTGTTTGAGCTAAATGTAGATCATACATTTCCATCTAATTAGTCCTTATACTTGCCACAGTTCTAAGAATATAAAAGAAACTTTCCACACAAACTGATGACACTGCCTGTTGCCAACAAAGTAATGATTGTCTCAGTAGGTTGTTAAGAAGGTTAAGCCAACGTGTCCCTCTCAAGCTCACCTCAGATCCACTTTCTGATCGTCAACAAAATCTATTCTGTGCATCCCAGCGATGTGGTTCTGTTTTCCCATGCAAAGGCAAATCACATTTCTGATGTTAAAGCAATAGAAATAAGTGGGATGACAGCAGTTTCTAATCCTCTATTAAGCCAGAAGAGACCTTATTCTCCTGTCCTCACCTTGAGAGAACAAAATTATTTCCCAATATTGTGTTTCTTTACCTTCCCCTCCTTTTATAGAATTTAGGATAAAAGGTCAGGATTACCCTCAGGAGGACTGGGGGGAGAAGGTGGTTTCACCATTGATGGGTTCAATAGGCTTGCTAAGCTTTAGACCACCGTTACTCTTCCCAGACAAAACTGCACCCATTTATACTAATGTAATTTCATTTTTATTCTAGACACTGAGAGCAAATTTCTTTGTAACTTGTACCCCTTGCAAAGCACTGCTCCAGCTGTGTATTTCAGGAAGCTGCAGTTTGTTAGGGTTCTCAGAGGAAAACAAGATCAATAACTTGTCACAGCAAGAGATACTTTACTGTCTGCAGAGTGCTGTAATATAGCATTGTGGATGGGAGAAAAAATGAAAAAAAACCCAAACAATTCTGAGCTTGTCTTCGTGCAGTTGGACAGGCTGCTATTAAGCTAGTTAAACAATTTTTTCTCCAATAATGTAATGCTAAGATTATTAGCTACAAGTGTCATTTTGTAACAACATTTTTATGTATAAGGCTACTTTGTAAACAAGATATGTAAAAATGCTGCTGCCTTTGATTTGCTTCTGTGTGTTGTCTAAACATAAACAGGCAGTTTCTGAAGAATCTGCTATGGCTACAAAGGAAGCAACTGAAAATGATTACAATATAAAGCATTATTATTAATTTCTACATTATTGCCTACAACTTTAACTTGACTTTCTGCCTTTTTTGTTTCATTGTGAAATGATGAATCTTTTATATTAGGCAACAATGAATGTATAATTCTTACAAACAAGAATAAACATAGCAGCTTATCGACCTTGCATTTGTATACTTTATTAAGGAATTGAGCAATTAATTTTGTTTTGTTTGCAATTTATGTTCAAACTGCAAGACATGTCAAGTTTAACTGCAAATTCTACTGATAGGGGTTGAGAGCAATTTTCTTCACCTCCTTAATTTAATAATCTGTATCATTACAAATTATTGTATCATTTCCTGCAGTCACACTAGTATTTGTATGGAATGGAGAACATAGAGGCAACAACGAATTAAGTTGTATTTGCTTCTGAAGTACATCACCTTTCTATTCACATATCCTCAATCTGCACAGCTGCAGCTGCACTGTAAAAGTCCAGAAATTTCAGTAGCTCTGGCTTCAACCTGATTTATGGAAAGTCAGGGAGGAAAAATTGATTCCACAGTAAGTGATCATCGTGTGATTAGAATCACAGGTTTATTTAGGTTGGAAGGGCTTCTGGAGGTCATCTAGTCCAAACTCCTACTCAAACTAGGTCCAGTTAGGCTGTTGAGTTTTGAACATGTCCAAGGATGTAGATCCCACAGACTTTATGGGCATCTTTTCCAGTATTTAATTACCCTCATAGAGAAAATATTTTCTTTCTTATGTTTAAGTCGAATTTCTCATGTTCCAGTTTAAAATCCTAAAATCACATGAGTCTAGTTTTGAAGGGAACCTCTGGAGAGCACCTCCTTCAACTCTCTGTTGAGAGGAAGGCCTTAGATTAGATTAGGCAGGGTCTTGTCAAGCCTGAGTCTTGAATATTTTCAACAAGTACAGTTCCATCATTTCTCTGGGCAACCTGTCCCACTGTTCAATTTTTCTCAGAGTGAAGATTTTTTTGTTCTTATATACAGACGGAATTTTCCCTAAAACAAGTTGTATTTTGCTTGTCATGTTACTGTACATCTTCAAGAAGACTCTGGTTCAGCTTTTCTACACTGTCCCTGTAGGTACCTGTAGATAACAGTAAGAGCCACTGTAGTCTTCTCTTCTCCAGGCTGAAAGGACCAGCGCTCTGAGGCTGTCCTTATATGTCAAAGTACTCCAGTCCCAAATCATCTCACTGGCCATTTGTTGGACTGACTCCAGTATGTCAATGTCTTGTACTGGGAAGTCCAGACCTGGGCACAATACTCTAGTCATGGTCTCACCAGTGATGAATAGAGATGAGAACCTAGCTACATAAATGCAGATACAGCACAGTATGCAGTTAACTTTCTTTGCTGCAAGGGCACATTGCTGACTATGTATCTGAATCCACAGATATCCATAAAGATGTATCTATATCTACGGACATATATTTGCATCTACTATATGGATAATGGGCTAGAGTGCACTTTCAGCAAGTTCATGGAGGACATCAAAATACATATAGTAAGAGGTAGGGAGAGAGATGGATGATATCAATAACTGTATTTGTAGATGTCTATATAAATCAATAGATAGATATATGTAATATAGATATACTTAGGTGTTGACTCTGTTATCGAGTCCTGAAGAGAGCTACTAGTAACGGGTTGAAACCTAGGCTTTGTGTTTCTGATCATAACCCTTTGAGCCTGACAATTTAGCCAAATTTTCAACACCTTATCAAGTTCATAACTCATCTTATCTTACAGAAAACCTTGTCAAAAACCTTGCTGAAGTCAAGGTAAATGATATCCACTGCCCTTCCTTTGTCCGCAGACCCTGTCATCTCATCACACGGAACAATCAGGTTGGCCATGTATGATTTGCCCTTGTTAAATCCATGCTGTCTGTTCTCAGTCACCTTTTGCTCTTCATATATTTAGAAATAAATTCAAAGAGGATTTTGACCCACAGACTTCACAGGGATTGATGTGAGGCTGACCAGCCTACAATTTCCGTGGTACTTCCCCTCACCTTCTTCAGGACAGATGCAACATTTTTCTTTTTCTAGTCACCAGAAATCTCCCCCAGTCACTGTGGCCTTTCAAAGCTGATAGTCATCAATCTTATAGTGACACAGTGACATATGGAACAGAGCCCACAAGAGGAAAAGAGTGCACTTCATCACAGATTATAGTCTAATGTAAAAACTTGTGGCAAAAATGGTCCAGGATTTCTGCAAGAACAACTTCAGATCCTGTAAGAACTGACTCAGCCCTCTAGCTGTCAACTGTAGAGTTACTCAAGCTTCCTTTAAGATCTCTTGGATCATATTTTTAAAGGAACTACTAGCATGAGCCTCCATTCCTCTGTCAGCTTCGCTCATGAAAGTAGAAAACCTACATTATTCCTCCACAAGTAAATAAACAGAAAAATATGTGTTTTCCGTCCACTCCCCGTCCCATTATGTTCTATATCCATGCATGAGTAAATGTAATTATGTCCAATCTTTTGACATAAATCCCAGAGGTAAAGGAGAAGGGAGATGGGGAGAGGTAAAAGATAAGTAGTGTCTTATTCTTTCTTAGCACAAAATTGCTCCTGCAAAAATGGGAACTACTTTCCTGAGAATTACCCTTTTAATTTCAAGTCAGTTGTCATTTGATCAGTAGTCTGTCTTGGTATTTATGCATGCTGTGTCTTCTGCTGATTGACTGCCACCTGATGCTCCAAAATATCTGTGTGATACAAAAGCACAGTTACAATTCAATCCCTAAAAAATATACATTTTTAAGTCCACTTCTAAAAATCCTGCAGTTGGTAGTTATAAAGTACTTTTGGACTTTTAAAATGCATAATGTGTGTTAGAATGTGGCAAAAGCTTAGCAGACATAACCAGAGTAATGTAGGTCTGGTAGGAGAGTAACATGTATTATAATAAATGCCCCTGACCCATATGTACTGGCATTGATTCTATCCTACTTAGCATCAGCGACTACCAATTTGTATAATGTCTTTGGCAACAGGCCTAACTGGACTCAAATCTTGTTTATGTATAGGCAATCCCTCCATATCCATCCTTACCAACCTTCCGCACAGAAAACAATTCCCTGGGTGGTTTCTTAAGGCGTAAGAAGTAACAGAGAAGTGAGGATAAAAAATCTTCTTATGAAGTAAACAGAGAAATGAGAGCAGTTCCTGTGTGAATGAGGACAGTTACGCTCTAGACACTGTCCTTTGGCATTCTAATGAGTGCAAAACCAAGAAATTAGCACATCATAATTTATCTGAGACTAAATGTATGTTCAGTAAACAAACCTCATAAAATACCCAGAAACACAGGAAAGGAATAAAATAATACTTTTACATATAAATAGTATTGGAAACTATGCAGCAGAAAACATTAACATATTTGAAATGTCTTATGTGTTACTATTAGTGATACCAAATAGACAAAGACTATTTCAACACAAGACAAAGACTGTGTTCTGTAACAGCAGGTTGATTCTTTAAGCTGCATATATACATTTGGAAAACAGCCAGAAAAGTCATTATCAGATTCTACCTTTTTATGCATAAATGTTCAAAGCCATAGATTTTTACTTTGTTTTCTGTATGCCAGGAATAGCAAATGAAGGCCAAGCCAGAAGATAGCAATGGAATCAAGAAATAATGTGAGAGAGAATAGATACTAGCCCTGAAGATATCAGGAGGAATAATTCCCTGGATGCATACTTGCCCGATAACAGTAGAATTGTAGGCAATGTACAGAGGATTTGCTGGATATATTTTCTTTTTTTCTCACACGAAGAGAAGGCAGGTAGACAATTAACAACCATATTGCATGTGGCCTCAGGTGTATAAGAGAGAGTAATAAAAGAATGAGAGTCAAAAAGCAGAAGGTCTCTGATCAAGCTGATTTTCTCATTTGGTGCATTTCAACTTGGGGAATTTAATCTGATCCATCACTTACCATATCTGAAGGGTAAGTCAGTAAATGATTCAGTTGATCTGATATTGTGCTTCAGTTTCTTTTGAGTCATTGGCTCAAACTGTCAGGATTACTGGAGTCCATAGCAAGGGACACCAGTGGTATAAAGAGAAACCTAAGATTTATTTTTCAGCTATTACTTGTTATGGATATACAGATGACTTTCATTTGTTAGGGTTTAAGTTCAAGAGGACAGAGTCTGCTTCCTTTCCTGATTTAAATCCTGTTATTGCACCACTTGAGCCCATGAAGTAAGCCATTCTGAATATACTGATACCATGAAACTCTGCGTTGCATTCATTGTTTATTGCAGAATACACATATGACTGACTGCTACCTATTGAGTCAAACTCAGAGTGGATGGAGCACAAGACAAAAAGGGTGTCACATGTTTGTGTGTGTGAAAGGAATTCAGAGAAAGGAATAAAAATATAAAAATTCAGTTAAGGTTCTCATTATGCTGAGAAGTCACAGACAAGGGAGGGACTGGTGACTCTAAACAGAGGACTAATGTAATGTATTATCTAAGTTTAGGAAATTAAGGTGGATAAAGGCATAGGTTAGACTAACCAGCCAAGAAAGAAAAAAGTCAAATATGTTACAATGGAAGTTTTGTTTTGCTATTATTGGTAATCAGAGGCAAAAAAGTGGAATGACATCCAGAGTTGTTTTAATGAAGTTTAAAGAAAGTGCTATTATCATGGAATATAAACCCATTACAGTAATTCACTGCAAAGCATGGTTAACAATTGTCATGCATCACATTATCTTCTTTCTCTCCACATGTGAAAAAAATTTGCTTGTTGATAGCTCTTTTAATTTATGTTGGGCATAACATGGTGCTGTTCTTTGTGTTTTCATTAACAAAGATGGTGCCAAAGGAACATATTCTTAAGATATAAAATCATGGTGTTTAAATTTGTCTTACTTTCTACACGTCATTCTGGCGGAGAGTTGGTACAGAGAAATTGCCTCTTGTGTTTTCCATAATCAGTTCTATCGTGGCAGGGAATTGGAATTACTCTTATTTTTTACCGTCTTTTGGATTTCTGGAGTCTGAACTCTTACGAATACCTTGCCAAATATGGACTAGGGATGTATAAGGTTCAACTTCAGAGGGGTTTAAATCCGGACTCAATGTTCAGAGGAACTGAAGACAGCAAGCTATCACTTTAGTTTGGAAATATCCATATTTTTAACATAATTGCACTTATTTTGCTTCATGTACTCCAATGATTGGTCACTTTTAACTGCTATCCCTTTTACTACTGTAGTAGCAGATGGTATAGATCTGGAGTGAAATAATTTCACATACAGTTTCCCATTATGCAACCTGTAAAGACATTGCCACAGGATCTCTTTAGCAATATTCAATAAAAATGGGTAAAGACTGTTAAAAAAGGGAATATCAGTACTATCACTGTAATACGCAGTTGCACATTAATGCCTATAGAACATGCTTCTTCAAGCATCTAATGAACATTGCAAAATGCATCTAAGAAACTCCTGTACTCAGTTCTACACTTGCAAATTTGTCTATAAAAAGCTGGATAACTGACTAAAGATAATATTATTTGCTAAAAGAGTGCTGTGTCATGTGGACCAAAAGTTTTAACAAAAGCTTATGCTGTTTCAGCAAATAAAAGCAACTTTTGTGAGCTAGACTCTGTGGTGGTATATAAGACTCAGATAAACTGTTGCTCTTTTCAGACTCAAGTGGATGAAAGACAGTGTGTTTTCAGCACAAATTGTTCTCTCATTCCGTCCCATGTAGTTCCTGATGCTCTAACTGAGATTGAATCCAGCTAATACACAATGGAATTTAACAGTGAAGAAATCTTACAGGGCAGAAGTTCTTATGCTTATGTCACTGACACTGATTCAGAGATATTTCCTGTGCTATTTCCTGTATAAATAATATTATCAGTTTTGTGGGATTGAAGATCCTGGCATCTGGGTCTCCTGGCAATATAAAATACACACTGTGGAGATGAAACAATATCATTCCCTGTTAAAGATAAGCATTTATAAAAAGGCAGTGTATGAAAAAGGACTTGGTAGGAAACAGAAAATATAATAAACCAGACTAATTTCTTGTTTAATCATACAATCATAGCTGAACGTGGCAAGCAGCCTTTGGAGACTATTTTTCTTATCGCCCCTGCTCAAAACAGGGTCAACTAGAAGAGGTTGCCCAGGACTGTCTCCAGTTGGGTTTTGAATATCTCCAAGGACGGAGACTACAACCACTCTGGGTAACATGTTCTAGTGTTTGATGAACCTTAGAGGAAAAAGAGGGTGGAGAAGCATTGTTTAAATGGAATTCCTTGTGTTTCAGTTTGTGTCCATTGCCTCTTCATCTTGCACTGGACACCACTGAGAAGAGTATGACTCTGTCTTCCTCAGTCCCTCTATGAGATATTTATACACATTGATAAGTTAATCCTGAGCTTTCTTTTCTCCAGGCTGAACAGTTCCAGATTTTCTTGTATGTCAGATGCTCCATTCCTTCAGTCATCTTTGTGGACCTTTACTGGACTCACTTCAGTATGTCTATATCTGTCTTGTACTGAGGAACCCAGACCTGGACCCAACATTCCAAATGTGGCCTCACCAGGATTGACTAGAGGGGAAGGATCACCTCCCTCAACCTGATGGCAACACCCTTCCTAATGCAGCCCGGGGTACTGTTGGCCTTCTTTACCACAAAGGCACACTGCTTTCTACTTTTTTTTTTTCCCCACCAAAAAAAAAAAAAAAAAAAAAAAAAAAAAAGATAAATTACCATGAACATATGGTCAACTTATTGTTCATTAGTGCTCCCATGTTCTTTTCCGGAAAGCTACTTGCCAGCTGGTCTGTCTCCAGTGTGTACTGGTACATGGGATTATTTCTTCCCATATGCAGGTCTTGGCATGTTGCCTTGTAGAACTTTGTGAGGTTAGTCGGCCCATTTCTCAAGGTGGTCGAGGACTTTTTGCCACTGATCACAACATTTTGAGCCTCACAGTTCAGCTAGTTTTCAGTCCACCCAACTATTCACATATCTACTCCATACTTCATCAGTTCGTCGATGAGGATGTTATGGGAGATGCTTGAAAGCCATACTAAAGTTGAGATAAATATATCTGCCGCTCTTTCCATGTGTACTGAGCCAGCTGTCTAACTACAGAAGTCTCTCAGGATGGTCAAGCATGATTTATCCTTCATAAACCCATGCTGACTACTCCAGTCACCTTCCTGTCCTTCATATATCTGGAAATGGTTAGCAGGAAGAGTTCCTCCATCACCTTCCCAGGGACTGAAATAATCAGCCTGTAGCTCCCAGGATTCTTTGTCTTAACCTTTTTTGAAGATAACAATAACATGTTCCTTTTTCCAGTCCTCACACTACAAGTGTCTCTGTATTCCTTGTAGATCACTTGACCATGATTTCACATCTCATACACTTCTTTATATTTGAGATGTCAGCAGCTCCTTGTTCAACCATGCAGGCCTCCTGCCACCTTTGCTAGATTTCCTGCAAGTAAGATGGACCATTCTTGAGCTTGGAGGAGGTGATCCTTGAAAATCAACCAGACTCCTTTTCTTTCCAGGACCATATCACATGGAATTCTTCCAAGGAGATCTCTGAAAAGGCCAAAATCTCTTCTGAAGTCCACAGTTGTGATCCTGCTTCTTGCCTTGTTCTTTCTTCTCAGGATCCTGAATCCACTGTCCAATGGTTGCTGCAGCCAAGGCTGCTCTCAGCTTTCACACCCCTGACCCTTTCTTCTGTCTACATCACATCCAGCAGAGCATCTCCTCTCAACACCTTCTTAACCACCTGTGTTAGGAAGCCGTCATCAATTCACTCCAGAAACCTCCTGTATCACTGCTGCTTTGCTGTGTTGTCCTTCTAGCATATAGTGGGGTGGTTAAAGTCCACCATGAGGACCAAGGCCTGCAAATGTGAGACTTCTTCCAATTATATGAAGAAGGTCTCATCTACTTCTTCTTCCCAATCAAGCAGACTTTAGTAGACACCCACAATAGTGTTGAATATATTGTGTCTTAATTTTACTGATCAAATCCTGTATATTTCAGATTCTATTAATAATAAGGCCTTCCAGAGGGTTGCTTCATATTTGATACCACTAAAACTGGACAACATTCTTTTGCTCCATATAATATAAGAAGATACTCTAATGTCATCAATGACGCACTGCTAATAGTCCAGCTGTTGACTCTTCATTTCTTCATGAGAAAATAAAATAATAAAAATCTAGAGGTAATAATTGAAGCACTCTGCTGTTGATTATAATTGCATGTTCTGTTCTGTAAAATTTTATTTAGGTTAATTTTCCAGAGCCTTACTTTTTATAATTGACAATCCTCTCTTACATGCAGAATCTAATTAGATTCATGTCACTCAATAAAATTGGAAACTTCATTCAAATGTAAATCACACTAGTTTGGGAACATACAACCTGAATAAGCAGATGTTCTGAATAGGATTTTTTTTTTAAGGCAAGCAAACTATACAATATCAAACAAAGTCATCTGTATGAAATAATTTCAATGTAGTTTATGGTTGATTTCACATAAATGACTGTGTTGCATTTTTTCTTCTGCATGCTTCAGAACATAAGTTTTGTTTTCAGTTTTTTTACCAGTTCTGTAAAGAAATAAGTCTGTATAGTGTGTTGCTTTTTATTGCATTGCAAATTTATATGACTATGACTTGTGAAATGAATAGGAGAAAAGTACTGTTTACAACCTAGAATGTATATTAGAATTTATACCAAGCATCTAAATTGAATGAGGGAACTTCAGGACAGACTTATCTTCCATCTGTCATAAACACCCAAACCAGATTGCCTGCAAATACTCTATCACTAGGTTTCCTGTGATTTTGCTATGTACTGGATGAAGCAGTCTCCTTTACTTACTCCATTTATGACATGAACAGAAAGACTCACATCACTGTACAGAAAACAGCTTATCTAATATAATTAGAGATAAACACCAAAGTTTCATATCATGATGTATCACCCCACACGATGTTTAAGACAGATGATGGGGAAAAGTACAGCTACAGAACAGGTATATGTAGGAAGATCACAGATGAATGAGAAACACTGGTTTCACCTCAGTCTCCATTTTCCTGCCTAACATGATGGCTGTAAGTAGTCTTTGAGAAACTGTAACTTGGATTGCCCAGTATCGCACACACAAAAAATATGATTGCTCCTCTTCATTCACACTGCATCATTAATTTTTATATTTGATCTGCACTGCTTCCCACCAGATTCCTAGACATAATGAAGAAACAAATTGACTTCATGGTCTACATAGAATAAAATACTATACTTATAATACTATAAAATACTCAGTATCAATCCAAATAAATTGCTTAAATAAAGCATAAAGTGTTTTGCAAACTGGTTGCTCAAACATATATTGTGCCTTGGAAAAATACACTTCATCATGTAATTTCTTTCTTTTTGTTTTGCAGAGTTTGACACTATCTCATCGTTTACCTTCCCTCACTGATATCTTTATTAATTTTATTGCCAAAATGTGAGGGAAAAAAAATCTCTGATAAAACAATTAACCCAACTTAATTTTCATAAGTTAAAACCTTTGATTCACTGAAACTACAAAAAAAAAAAACAACCAAACTTTGTTTGTTTGTTTATAATTGATTACCTTGAGACAAATATTTCTGCCAAATATTCAGCTCTGCACTTTCAATTTGGATTGTTTTTATGTAAGTTAAATGAAAAAAAGAAAAGTAGTGAAATCAGATATTAAGATTGAGATTCTTTTTCAAAGCTGCCCTAGGAACCTGGTCACAGTTCCTAGATTTAATCAGAACCGGACATTTAAGTCCTTTAGAACTTTTGGAATTCTTAGCCCAAGCTCTGAGTTGATAACCTTTTGCGTCTTCAGTTTCCTTATTCTCCTGTTCCTTCTTTCACATACACAGATACACTTAATTTTATTTGCTGGTTTGTTAGGGCTTTTTTTGTCATTCTGAGATTCCTATTGCTGATAGCTGTCGGAAACTCATGGGCCTGCTATAGTGTGTTCCAACAACAGTACTGTTCAGTTAGAATTTTTGATTCTTTTCTTACATACTGCTTTATTGCCAGCACGTAACAATTCCTCCAGCACTGGAGCCTGTTTTTGGTTTTCTAGTGTATTTGTTACCGCAGATAGCTCTTCGTCAATCATGAAAGACCAAAATCAGTGTTCTATAGACATTTAAGTACAAATACAGATCATAAATGATGGATACAATGTAGTGGTTTATTAATGTGTCTTGTGATTTCGTAGTCTTCACTGGACTGCTCAGCTAGAGTTGCTTTCATTGCGTGTTCTAATACTTATCCTTCCCCCTGAAAATGTCAAAATTACACAAGTTCAAGAATTAATGAGGATGTAAAAACATTAATTAAAAACAGCTATACTAGAAAAAGTACCTCCCAAAAAAGATGGCCTTTTCTTCCAGACCCCCAAACCAGCAACACCCTTCATGGTTCTCATTAGAAACTATGTTACTTAAAGAAAAAAGTAGATCACATGGTACCATTGTCAAGATTAGAAAAGCCTGAACAAGATTTGAAATTAAATGTGAAGAACAAAATTGGCATGCGTATTATCATTAGCAACTTCGCTACATTCTACTCAGGTATTTTCATGGTAATACAAGTTTGTTCCTTGCTTTTATTCAGTTGGGACATAAGTATTAAGCTTATATATTATTTTTAATTTTTATACATTATTTATGCATTATTCTTTGCATATTATACATCTGAGATTAGCAACTAAAGCAAAGGCAAAGTTCCCAGGGGCTTCATCTCTTCATTTACCTTTCCAAGACTACCAGGGCACTCCAAAAGGAGGATTGCTGTCTTGACATCTAGTACAGGTATGGCAGAAAAGAGGAGAGGACCAGTGAAAAGATCTGCATGATTCTTATTGATCATGTGTTGATGTAGAATGTTGTCTCCTAAAATGGCATCACATCAAAAAGAGGAGAAAAGTTTGTAGTTGTGCAGGTACACAATACCGTTCTTAGGGCAATTATGTGCTTTGGGTAAATCATCACCATTTTTTTAATGTGCTAGTTTCCAACACTGGGTTGCAAATGTTGAAGTCTGAAAAAGATAAAAGCATTTATGCAATAGTTTAATAATCACAGGACAATCCAGGCTGGAGGGAACCTCAGGAGGTCTCTAGTGCAACCTCCTGCCCAAAGCAGGGTCAGCTCTGAGGTCAGACCATGTTGCTCAGGGCTTTATCCAGTCTGGTCTTGAAAACCCCACAGATGGAGATTGCACAGCGTTTCTGGGCAACATGCTTCACTACTGAAGACCCTGGCTCCATCCTCTTGCTGCACCCCTCACACTGGGGCCTGGGCAGGCAGTTGTTAAGTCTCCCTGAGGTCGTCTCTCCTCCAGGCTGAACAATCCCCAGGTACCTTCCTGCAGAGCTCCTCCCAGCCAGGCAGGCCACAGCCTGCACCCTTGCACCAGTGCTTCCCGGCCACAAACAGCACTCAGCTTTGCTCTTGTTGCATTTCATGAGGTTTCTGTCAGATCATTCCTCTAGCCTGTCTAGGTCCTTCTGAATGACAGTTCTGCTGTTGATTGTGTTGATTGAACACCCACACTCCCACCCAGTTTGATATAATCTCCAAGCTTGATGATGACTACTCCGTCACATTCTCCAGACTCAGGCAGTATTCCATTTTTACGAGCTTCCAGTATATGGCCATCTGTTCTTACCTCTACAATTTGTTTTTCATCCATCTAGTTGTCCATCCCTCCAGACCATAATGTCCCAAATGTTACAAGAATACTGTGGGAGATGGTGACAAAATCCTTGCTAAAGTTGAGGTAAATGATATTCACCAGTCCATAAAACTAGTCATTTCATCACAGAAGGCAATCAGGTTGGTCAGGCATGACTCACTCCTTCTACTTCTGTGCTGACTGTTCCCAGTCACCCACTTCACCTTCCTGTGCCCAGAAATGTGTTCCTGGAGAACTGAATCAATGATTTTCCAAGGGACTGAAGCAAGAAAGACAGGCCTGTAGTTACCCTGCTTGACCTTTTGGTCTTCTTTGAAGATGGGTGCAATACTTCCCTTTGTATAGCTTTGGACCTCCCCCAATCACCACGATGCTTCAAAGAAGATAGAGAGCAGCCATCCAAGGACACTGGGCAACTCTCAGCACAAAGGCCTGGCAAATGTTGTTGGTGAAGTCTAAGGCAAGGAAGATACTGGATATATCAGTATTTCCTTTGTCTACTGTACTGAAATCATTCATTCGATTCAGCAACAGGAACACATTTTCCCACTTCAACCTTTTGTTACTAATGCAGCAGTAGAAGCTTCTCTTGTTATTCTTGACACTCCTTGCAAATATCAATTCCATGTGCAAATCTTCAGCTCTATCTTCCTTGGCCACTACAGCCAAGGCTGCCATTGATTATCATACCACCAAAATACTGCTTTCCAATGAGTAGCATATTCACCTGTGTGTCACCCTGGTTGTTCCAACAAGTATCTGCATCAAGAAGCCGTTCCTCACACCCTCTAGAAATCTCCCTGACTGTGTCTATTCCACCATGTTGCTATTCTAGCAGATGTCAGGGAGGTTCAGGACTCTCAGTAACATCAGAGTTGGTGATCCCAAGACATCCTCATGTCATTTAAGGAATGCTTTGCCCTAAACTAATGGTCTGTAACATACACCCACCATAGTGTCACCCTCACTGGCCTCTCCTTGGATCTTGATGCATAAACTCTCATCCAGATTGTTGTCTATCATGTGGAAGGACATCACACATTTAGGCTTCTTCTTCATATAAAGCACAGGATCAGGGAAGATTTTAGTCTTCTGCAATTGTTTAAAGATTTAGGCTTCTTCATATAAAGCACAGGATCAGGGAAGATTTTAGTCTTCTGCAATTGTTTAAAGATCTTTCTGGATGGTAGGTGATTGTGTTTAATCTTCAGCACTGTGTTCATTCTTTCAGGAACTGAATGACTAGAAACTGCTAACAAAATAAGGATTTGTGATTTACCTAGAGTGGTAAAAAAGAAGCAGCACTGACATATCTAGCAGATCAAGAAGTGGCATGAGATATGGTTAGTTAGTGATGCAAGAAGCAATGTAAGGAAGGGGAAGTGGCTAATAAAGCAAGAAACAGCTAACAGGAACAATCACACTACCACATCACTGTAATTTAGATCAGGTCTTTCTACCCAGAAAGGTTAATGTTCTTAAATAGTAAATTAAAATTGCAGCCAGAGGAAAAAAGCAACCAGTTGAACCAGCAGTGGACTCAATGTGGGAGAGGAAAAATGTAAAATTACTATAATTAAACTTTAGGAATTAGTAATTGTATCTTACCCTGCTGATCTAAATGCTAAAGTTTCTTCTCCCTTTAATAAAAATATAATTTGTTAAGCCAATGGATTCATGTTTGTGAAGAAAGTAAATTCACTACTAGAACATTCTTGTTTAGTTCCCCAGGTTTCTCCATAAGCATCTAAACTCATTACTTTCTTCAGTAAATGAAACATTCAAGGCAGTTGAAAAAACTAAGAATACCTCTATTATATTCCAGTAACTGAGAGGTACAGAAAGTTTCTATCCTATTTCCTACATGCCTATAAATCCAGGAAATAATATCTATGTATAAGACCCTAGAATCCAGCTTTGAAACTAAAAACAGTCAGAATTTTGGCGGTGGTATAAAACCTGTGCACGAAACATTTTATTAGTTTGTTTGAAAATGTGAATTTGTCAGAACTAAAATCTAAACATTTTCTGTTCCAGATCATTCAAAATCAGGTTCCAGTTCCAGATATTATATAAGGAACATAAGCCTAGGATTATTGTGCTCTGGATAAGTAATTCGATCTTTAATGTATTTTCTAGGTTTGGATTGGGGTGGTGGTGATTTGGTTTGGTTTTCCCTTGAAGCTTCTTCTTGTTGCAAGTGTTTTGCAGCTCACTAGTATTATTTTAGCAAAAAAACCCAGAGACGCAAACTGCATAGCTCAATTGAATTTCTGCTTTGGAGCAGACACTACATAAATGAGTCTTCCACACCAATTGCTAATGATCTTATTCCTAAATTAAGTGCATCTGTTACAATATACTAGTCTAAATGAAGTGTTTGATCTTGGGGATCCTAAGTGACTGTCCTGTCTGCAAGGTTACTGATTATGCTGCAACACTTTGTCTCTTTTATGGAAAACCTTCAAAGGACTTGGTTTCATTCAAATAAAGAACAGGAGATGTTTGAATTGGCAAGATTTTGCCCCATGAAAATCTATTTCTTACATAATCTGTTTTCTTAATTTTGAAACTGCTTTTTTGAAAGTCAGATGTTCTTTGTGCCCTTGTCCAAAAGGAGAACCCTATCCCATACAAAGCAAATTCATCAATCTTTTTGTAGAATCCTAAAGAAAGAGGATGGATTTCACCTCAACAATTATAGAAACTCAAATATTTTTCTTCTAAATATAATTATCTGCTTTGATAACCTCTTGATGACCTTTCTGCATGAGTAAAATGCTTCGTGTACATCCTATCTGCATGTCTGTAAAGGTGGAACAGCCCTTCCTTTGATGATGATTTAGATTTTTAAGATTTTTTTGAAGTATCAGTCAGCAATGCTAAACCTGAAAGAAATTTCTATGCAAAGCAAGAGTTCTTAGAATCTTCTAAAATGGAAATATGATTCTTATTAAGATGTAATGGAGCTAAAGAAATATATAAGAAGATTGGGTAAATAAGTTGTTCAGTGATATTTCTGCTACAAAGACAACACCACTGTGAAAAAAGCCATAATCTTACCTGCATTACCAAGCTGAAAATTCATGAACTGCCAAAATTAGCAGATTAGTCAAGCCCATTAATCAACAGTAAAACTCTTCTTTTAAAACATCCAGCTCTGGTGGTGTCTTCATCGTAGTAAAATTATGGGATAGTTAAAGTCAGCACTGTTATTCGATTGCAGGTTTTGTTGGCATATATCTTTCTTTTGATTCTAACAGCCACTAAGGCCCAGGAAGAACCTTGTGACTAAGCTAGTCTCCTTAAACTTAAAGAAACCCAAACCAAACCAAACCAACAAAAAAAGAAAAAAGTCACTAAGATTTGTTGTTTCTTCAGCCTAGATATTTTCAGTATTTTGGAGAACAAAGTACTTGTTGTTTGACATCTTTCTTCCATGCATAAATATGTGCCTACAGGCTTCAAATGTCTTTTCTGAAAACAGTCAACAAACAAAAGCAAGATTGAAAGAAAACAGGAAATGTAAAAAAGGATTATCCATGTGTTAGTTTTTTCTACTGGAATCTTACATGTTGTGTACTTTGAAAATATTTCAAACTACATGCCCAAAGTAACCAAAATCTGTAGTTTCCATTTGGCTGCAGTGGATGTTTCTACTGGTTAAAGAGGAGCCAAATTCTGCAAGTCTACTTTCTTTGGCTACGTCTGTTTTCCCATCTGGATTGACAGAGTGATAGTGACAGAACACGCTGTGGGTAAAAAAAACAAATTAGAAACACTTCGAACATGAGTTTTGCTCCTGCTGAGCTTTACTCCCTTGAAGCTTAAGCGCTCTATTCATCAGTCACACATTGAGTCTTTGTGAACAACTAAAACTCAACTCCTGCGGAGCCCAAGTTTGGACAAACAGTTCAAAGATTTTCTGCATTATTCTTGTACAACTCAGATCAGACAATATGACTTTCACATGGTACTCATTGATACTATGGAAGTGGAAATGTTCACAGGGTTGCCTATATAGACAACATAATTTGTTCTTCTCAAACTGTGCAAAGAGAGGCTGATTGCATGAACACACATAATTTCATTATCACATTGTAGTGGACTATTAATAGTTGTCATTTCTTGTTCTGCTCTAATTAGCACAAACCCACACATACCAGGACACTGTGAAATATAAGTGTCTTTCATACTGTTATATAAGGGTTGCTTGTGTCTGAGAGAAAAAATAACATTAACTTTTACTTGGCAGTCCCTGATTCTCTGTCCCTCCTCAGTCATAAAGTTCTTGCATCAAAATGTACTGTGTTGTATATTTAACTGGAAACATACAACATTGTTTTCTCCATTTCTTTTTCAGATATATTCCTTGTTAACTTCTTAATTTGTGGACCAGTAATTCTTGACCCAATTCATGCCCTGTCAGCTGGAGTATGTAAAAATCTACAGTAAGATTGCTTGACTACTTCCAAAACACATCAAAACACATCAAAACTCAAATGAGAATAGAGAGTGTGTCTATTGCATGTTTTAATGTTCTGTTGTTGGTATAAATCCACATCTCTGGCAGGACTGGCCTCCTCTTTCATAGAATCCTAGAACAGCTTGAGTTGGAAGGACCTTCCACTAGACCAGGTTGCTCAAAGCTTCATCCAACCTGACCTTGAACACAAGTTGTCCAGTGATGGGGCATCCACAGCTCCTCTAAGCAACCTGCTCCAGTGTCTCACTATGCTCATTGTAAAATATCTGTTCTCTATGTCTAAACTAAATCTGCTCTTTTTCAGTTTAAAACTATTCTCCCTTGTCCTGCCACTACAGGCCTTGGTAAAAAGCCTCTCTGTCTTTCTGATGAGACCCTTTCAGATACTGAAAGGCCACAATAAAGTCTCCCCGCAGCCTCCTCTTCTTCAGGCTGAACAACCGCAGCGCTCCCAATAGCTCTAATAGTGATTGACTTCCCTCCAATATCTATTGATTAGTCAAGGTCTTTTTTTCTCCATTAGCTGTGCAAATGCAATTTTATCTTAAATCAGAATTTTTAATTTCTGGAGTTGACCCCATCTACTAATTATCTAGGGGTCTCCATACAACCGTAGAGCTGTATTACAGGTAACTACTCTCATATTTTAACGTTTCAAAGAAAATAGAAATCAACAGTATATTGTAGAAACTTTGTAAAGCAAAATAATGCTAAATAGAAGTTCAAAAAAGCTACATTCTGGCCAGGCTGCTCAACATGACCATGCAATCAGCTAGGATAATATTTGTGCAGAACATCTAACGGAGAGTGTCTCCGGTATCTGATTGTACTCTCAGCATCATACTGTGCGCGTGCACAGGTGCATGTGTGTGGGGGAGTACTTTCCAGTGTTAGCCCTGTGCTTGCACAAAAAGTTAAGCATAGTAAAGCAATGAGAGTACACCAGAAAGATAATTAGATGACCTTTCATCTCTAAGGTGGTCACTTAAGGCAGCCTCTTTGGTACTCCTTAGCCATTCCAAATGAAAGCACCTAGCCTTTTTAAAAATTAAAGATGTAATTAAAAATGTGATGCACATAAAAATAAAGTCATCAAGCCCCCAGAAAATGAACTAAAAAGTAGTTTGTTCATCTGCTGCATATATGCTTAATTTGCACAAATCTTTCTGTTTACATACCAGAATACATTTCTGTTAGATTAAAGAAGGGAAGAAAATCATATTTAAGCATGGCACAGAAGAAAATATTTCTAAGTTCTACTAGGAAAATCTGATTTGATATAGAAGCATTTTAAAAATTAAATTTTTGCTTTCATGTATATTAATGATAGAAGATAATAGGAAAAATTCATAGAGTGAATGTGGCTGTATAATCAGCTTTTCTTATTGCCCACCCTTATGCTTATTTGGACATACCATATTATGGAAAGTAAGTAATTTTTATGGGATAACTGTATTATTTTGTTATAGATTCGTATTTGTCAAACAAAGAAATACATTTGGGAGGAAGTCCAAGGAAGTAATTCATCTTACCTGTTTAAGAGGGAACAGGATTCAGATGGATGCTCCTTATCAGAAAAAGTCACACAAAAATCCTGGTCATTAGTCTAAAACGGAGAGAAGTAGACACGGAACACAAACAGTTGAGAGAGAAGGTAGGAAGATGCATTTTGATGCAACTGTTTTTCTGAATAGGAAACTATTGGTAGAGACCTCTTTATCCAACACTGTAACCACTATTCTCAAGTAAACCTGAAAAATCTAAAGTAGACACTACATGTCAGTTTCTTGTATCTGAGTTGAGGATACTTCAGCCTAAAGAGTTTTACATTTGATTCCTAAGAGAGTTAGAATTAAATGTCTTCTAGCTCAAAAGTCACAGCTGGATAACCTGAAATATTGTGGGATAAACAGGAGAAGGAAGATGGGATGCAATTATTCCTGCTTTCAGAACTGAGAAATCTCGGAAGAGCAAGAATATCAGAGGAGAAAGGGGCAGAAGAAATTTAGGACAGTTGTGGAAGACCCGGGTTGCTAGATATGCAACAGAGTACTTATTACATCTAATGGCATAGACTGTATTTATCTAGGTAAACTTCCACAGATTTTCAGATCAATAATCTTACAGAAATTTTACTTTTCTTGCTTCATTTTTAATAAATGCTCTTTTATTTTCTTGACTATATTTGCATTTTTCATATCAAATGATTTTAACACAGTGGTTTCTTTGCAGGGTCATTTCCAAAGTGGAAACAATTTCTAAGAGGCAGGCAGAGGTGGTGGGGAGGAAAGCTACCTGATCTGGAGCATTTAATTCAAATGAACGCAGTTAGGAGGAACTGTACAAATGCTTATTTTGTGCAGTAGCAGTGCAATGACAGGTAGCTGATTCTGAATTTAGCAGCTTATTCTACAGTAATATCACTGGCAAGGTATTTTCATACTAGAAAGTTTGTAGTCTCAGTTCTCCAGAAATTTTCAAGTTAAAAATTTTTTATTTGATTTTTTTTTTCCTTTGAGTTAACTTGTCTTAGGTATTACTGGTTTTGTTGGTGCCTCTAACTATAATAGCCTTCTCTAATCACTGCCACATGCAATAACTTGGGACATCTTGCACTCAGTGGATTGGAATGATATAGTTCACAGAGAATGAAAGATAGGTTGGATATTTGAACACATATTTTCTCTCTTCTGCTTCTACTAATCTTTGAATTATTGTGCAAATTGAATATTTTATTGATAATTAGGAGCTGGACATGAAAATTTGATTTACATTTAATCCCTACATAAAGAGGGATTGAATTAAAAACCACTACAGTCACCTTGTCTGATTGTTTAATGCGCAAAGACCTGAATTTTCAGACCTTATTACACCGAGGATGTGTTGCAAGATTAGACCACATTAAAGATTGAAAGAAGCAGCATTCCCTGAAGACATAGCCTGTTCAGAGTATTCTTCTTTGGCAATTCTTTAATGAAGAGTGTAAATATTTAGTTCTGAGAAAGAGAGGGATATTGCTCAGATAAAAATTACTCCTGTGTGCCTTTCATTGTAGAGGGGACTTTTATTAGCAATGGCAGTGCTGGGCAGACACTTTCAACGAACTGAAGGCAACTGCAAGAATTTCACTTCTCATAAATAGCAGTGGTGCAGTCCTGTATAAACTTAAAACACTTTCACTGTTCAGGTGGGTGGTTTTTTGAAATATTTTGATGTATCGATTTCTTTCTTTAATTAGTTTAATATTAATTAATGTAATATTTTGTAGCACTAATATATAAACTGCATGAATTCACAAGGAAAAAGAAATTCTGTGTTCTGCCTGTCAAATATGAAGAACAATTATAGGTTTGATTTAGTATTGAGAGAAACAGATTATATATAAAACTGTTCACCATTTGCTTAATATGATTGGTTTCATAACTGTGTGTTCTAAAACCCAAGTGGAAAAACGTTAATGAAGTTTGGTGAAAACTGAATACTAGACACATTTTGCTCACAGTACTGTTACTTTGTTCATACTATGATCCTTTCTGGAGTTCTCAGCTGAGGTTTGTGACCTTATATGTGATGTAGTATATGCATATATGATTCATCAACCCTTACCTGCAACTTTTGCCATGTGAGGAGGCAAAGATGAAAAAAACAAGGAAAAGAGTAGGGTTTTTTATTCCTATTACCATGGGAAAAAGATATAGAGATGTCCTGATATTCGACAGGGCACATATTGAATCTATAGAAGAGTTGAGAAATAAACCCAGATGTGCCTCATTTTCATCCAGACCTATAATTTTTCAGAAACTTTTTAGTGAAATTGGTTTTTGGGGTGTTGCTTGTTTATTTTTTGTGAAAAATATCAGCTTAATAGAGCTGAAATCTTGCCTTACTGATTGAGATGAACTTTCAGCAATAAGCAAGCATACTTCTCACAGAAGTCTGGCTGCTGCTGTGCTGGGTTCCTGTGGGAATCTGCCTTGCTTTCTGTCAGCTCATTTCATAGCTTTTGGACTAGACAGCTCTGTCTCAGACTAAGGTCCGTGTAACACATTTGATCACAGAAACCATTATGTACCTCAGGGTTTCCAGATTCCCTGTTAGAAAGTGGGAAACATTGTATGTTTGTAAACCTACAGACTTAGAGCATAAGTTCCTTGTGACTGACTTGCCAAGAAACCTTATCAGCCATAACAAATCTGGGAACTACACATGCAGTAAGACTGGATTTCCAGGCAGAATGCCATTAACTGGGTAGCAGTACCCTTGCGGACAAACTTTTGAAATAATTAATTTCTCACCTATATTACTCCTTTGCCACATTTTTACAGGTTCTGTCTAGGCAATCCTGTAAATGTTCAGAGGTGGAAAAATTCAGCTACAGCCTGTGCTTTCTGTTGTACTCATAGGTTTACTTACCTTAAGCAAGCTAAAACACAGGCCACCCCAGCTTATTTAATCTCCTTCGTAAGCAGTGTCCCAGAACTAAATTCAAGGTGATAAAGAAACTCACGTTCTGCCCTGGAATGTTCCTGGAAAGATTGACCATAAACATAGATCAGATCTGAAAACTGACTGAGTTTAAGGGGACTTGAAGGGGAAAATGGGAATCCAGTCTTATACATTGGCATTGTTGGACGCATCAGAGTCTATTCCAGCTGCCACATGAGCACATGATTTTATTGCTAGTGATATCTGATTTGATCACCAATATTTTAGCCAACTTGAAAGTCATTTAGCATTAATATATTTCCCTTTTTAAATTTAAAAATAATGTTTTTATATTGAACATACAGAGTATAAATGGTATTGTATGATTTTTGTATAGCAGGAGTTTCTTTACACTACAGAAATAACGGTTAAACTAGTTAGGTCAAAACCTAGAAATAGATAGCATATGAGTAAACCAGATTTCCAACATCTGAGTTTGCTTATTTAATAGTAGCTCAAAGTTTTTTACATCCCAATTTTAAGTATAGATATCGTTGTAGGCCCTTTCACATGTGCAAACTGTATTTAAATGGTTTGTAAGGTTTCGTTATTGGGGTGGGGCCTCTTTTATTTATGAACTGTTTTTCTTTTAGCAAATGTTCAAGTATTTCTTTAAGGAAACAATGTAGTTTGGGGCTTATTCTTGCTGTTTTTTTCTGAGGACAGTGGTATATTCAGGACATTTAACCTCATAACATCTCTGTGAGTTACAGAAATAGTTATACCTTCTTGGTTTTGGTTTTTTTTTTATTCATTTGTATAAATGAGGAACCGAGATCCTGAGTAATGCAAAAGACTAGTTCCATAGCAGCATGCCTTTGTCACTCATAGCAGTTGGGCATCTGGTCATACATAAGCTATATATATAAGCATTTTACATATGTAGAACATAAAATTGCTATTTATATAGTTGTGTATTATAAACCCACCTTAATTACATAGTGCATGAAGACAAGTTTCTGTATTATGATGGAAATCACAAAAATCACTAGTCTGGATGTAAAGCTACTTGAGCCCTGGTTAGCATAAACTACACTAGAGATAACCCACAGAGGGTATATGTCATTTCTTGTCCTTAAGCATCACATCCTGGCATCAGGGCAGTGCTAATGATGGATTGGAGTAAATAGCCTGGAAGTATTTCCTGAAGGTAAAGATTCAAGATGTACCTTTTAGTAATGGAAGAATGGTAGGTAGGAAGGCAAAGAAAATTTGGAAAGATTATACTTTTGTAGCAGAATGTAAATACATTCCTTGCTACTGAGAAAATCATCTATGTTCAGGTCCCTCCAAGCCTATACCTATTTATGGTTTTTTAGCCAATTTCTCTAGAAGAAATCTCGAGATCACAAACAAAAATCTCGTTGTTCTTCCTCTTAGAGTACAATAACAACCGGACAAAAGGATTTGTTCTACATTTTTCTTTTCTTTTATTGCTTCCAAGAATTTCAGTTCTTCACTGTACAACAGACTGGCAGAAGGTCTCCAGCCCTCTCACTATATTTCTGACAAGTTATTAGAGCACTCTTACCAATGATGAAGGAAGAAGATCAGATGCACCTTAGGTTAAAGTGGAGCAAACCCCTAGATATCAGTTTCTTAAATAAGCCTATTATATAGGATCTGGAGACTTATTATATCTTGAAAGTAACCTGTAGCTTCTGTGATTTGTGTGAAGAAAATTGCTGCTGCTGTGAATTGGCACATCTCTTCACTACTGTCTGGTTGCACGAAATCTTGGTACAGAAATGCCTACTGAGGGATTTTGAGGGATTTTGAATGGAGACAGTTGCTAAATTTTTCAACTAGATGATGTCATCAGCCTTTTGAATTACTTAGAGAAGCCAAATTTTACCTAGTGAAAACAGTGCCTGCTAAGACTAACTGGGAATTTTAATGTCTGATTATAATTGCTCAGACTCTTCATTTTATGAAAGGAATGGCAGGACTGTTCTTTTTTGTTTGGATGTACTAATTCACTTGGTATGTAGACAGCAAAGGTCTATGGTGGGGTTGTTTGTTTTGTTTTTTTTTCTCATCCTTGGCTGAACAGTTTAAATGTTATGAACTTGAATAAGTGCATATAAATATCTTTCATTGTGTAATTCTCTCTCAATGGAGAAAATAAAGTGAGGATGAAATAAGAAGTTAAAAATAATTAACAATAATGACAATGGTAAGTTTACTATGACCCTTGCCTTGTACTTGCAAGGAAGGCAACCGTTCTTTTACTGTACCATTAAATATCTGTCTGGTACTTTTTCCTTTCCTTTTCATTTTCCTAGTATGATTTCACCATCTCTAACATTTGTCAAAAAAAGAACAACTTTTTTTCAGAAAAGCAAACATGTGCTGGGAGAGGAAAGACACCTCCTGCCCTAGATGGTGACTAGCTACTAACAGAAAAACACTTCCAGGTTTAGGGAGGAATAAGCAAAAGAAAAGTTCAAATGTGCTCTCTAAACATGGAAGAGGAGATACAGAAAGCAGAACTGCATTAACACAAATTCCCAGTATGAGAAGGAGATGGGAGGTGGGGGCTGCCTCACTGAATCTCCTGTTCTGCTATCTCAGAGTAAACCAGTCTGGAGCAGGAAATTCTGAAAGAGAGATGGTATTGCTCTACTACGAAGAAGATGCATTAATAGGTTGAGAAATAGAGAACTCCACTGCTTTCCTTGAAGGAAAATGGCTACAGAAACTGGCAAGGCCCGTATGGAGAAAAAAAAAAGTGCTAGTTAAGTGATGTCTTATCCTGGAGACTTAACAGTAATTACCAAAGGTATAGGGAAAGTGTATCTCTCTGCTGCAGAGAATTTTCAAATGACTTTTTTGAGGGTTGTAAAAGCAGTAAGGATTTTCTGTCTCAGAACTTCCTTCCCATCCCAAAAAGCATGGGAAGAAGAAGGCAAGGTAGAGAACTCTGCTTTGTGAGGGAAGCAGGAGGTGTAAGTCACCAAATGCATATATCAGAACAGAGAACATCTTAACTGTAGAGGTTTTGGAGAACAGGCTTCAAATTAATATATTTGAACCTTGTGTTAAGCAAATATATCATAGCATTATTATGAAATAATGTCAGATAAGTACTTAATCATATTAGTATAGGGTTAGAAATAGTTCAAGTATGAGGGACTGTATGAATTAAGCATGTCAGAATTTATTGTATTGTGATGCCATTTTATTGATATATAGTTGAGAGTTGAATAAGAACATTAATAGTTAAATTATTCAGAAAAGAGAAAAAAGATAGTTTTTAGGCAAGCAGATAGAGTAGAAAAGTTTTAACTCCTCAAATGTAACTCCTGAACCAATATATATATATTCACAAATGGCTTTATTACTGCCAGTTACAGATTGGATACACAAACAGAATGATCCTACAAAAGAATGCACGTGCTAAACCTTTAGATAAGAGTTTACCATATATAAGACAAAAGATGAAACAGGCTTTTCACTTGTAGTGCAATTGACTTCCACTTGATCACTTTTGAACATCTGGAAAAGCACATCCTAAAGTAACTGTCAGTTTTGCATAAATAGAATACATTTTCATCTGAATTTTTTTCAGATGCCTATGATAATAAAAAGCAGGATGGTCCCAGGCTGAAAGTGATTTTTTTTTTCTTTTCTGGAATATTGTGTCACTAATCATGTTTGGGGCTTCTGGCTTTTCATTAGCTGCATGTTCTGTGAATCGACTGAAGAGCTATTCACTGTAACATCTGTAGTCAGAGTTGAATTGTTTCCTCTGTTACTTTAACACTTCTCAAAAAAAAAAAAAAAAATAAATTTAAAAACTACCTGTAGAATTGTATGCAGCTGTAGGGAGACATGTCAGCTTGGAAATGAGTTCCAAACCTCCAGAATGGTTTGTGTCAGACAAATACAAGAGTGCTATTTTGGCTTCATTTATTTTATTTTATTTTATTTACTGCACTTCATCCTCCTGTTTACAGTCTATCTAAACCCAGATATTTAAGTAAATCTCTATCAAGGATATTTCAATTCATAACTTCCGTAAGGAATACGTTAACATATTTATCAGTGCAGTACAGTACTGGTTCTTCTGTTTTGTGGTTACCTAAACTGAAGTTCTGTAAATTGACAAACATACACTAGAAAAAGCTTCACATTTTCTGAGCAGTACCAGAATCTTCCAATAACTCCACTGATAGAGAATCCTGCCCTGCTTTATCTCCTGCACTGCTTCATAGCCCATGTGCTTCAAATGTAAATACCTAAGCCAGAAGCTTGACAATACATGGTATTTTTAAGATATGTAGCCTCACTTACTTCAGGGCGGATGCTTGTAACATTTTAATTTTCCTGATCTGTAACCATTGTGCTGGTCACCTTTGCAGGCCCTCTAAAAGAAAATGTGTCTGTCAAATATCACACAATAGCACCATGTAGCCAGGTTATACTCTGAGAATAATAAAGATTAACTAATCCGTTCACACTGTCCTTCCCAGAAACCACCACTGCTGCTATCATGTCATAGTCTTACCACTTTCACTGAATAACACGCAGTTTCTGTAACCTTACTTTTCGGTCTCTGGACTGTTTTTGCCGGGATAATTGGCCTTTGACATGTAGGATTTGCTAGTAGCAGCTGAAGAGCTAGTGGCATTCAGGCTCAAACTGGCCATGACAGTTTTCAAGGGAGGTTTGTTCTTATATTTTTTTAAATGAGCTTTGTATCCATTGTACGCTCTTATTCTGCTTTTCAATTTTGCCTAGAAGGGTTTTTAATACTCTTGCTTTGAATTTCAAATAATGAGCTAGTCCTGAAGTACATTGATGTTACAGATAAAATTTTCCTCCTTTAAATTTCCCATTCAGTTTCATATAAAAGTCTCTAAGATTTCAGAGGTTTATTTCATAATGGGAATTTTGGGGTTCAGCAACAGAAAGAAATATCTGGATCCTTCAGCCTTTCAAGGTCAGCAGCTATGAGTTTAATCATTTTTTTGATTGAGAGAGATTTAAAACTGATTGCTGTGAATAGTCACTGCCCTGTGACTCCTGTCTGTACTAGAAAGCGAAAGACTGCGTGTGGTTGTTTCAATCAAAACATCAACTGTCTACACAATTTGCTAAAGCTGACTAAACCCCTTTGAAATTAGGATGGAAAAGATGGATACAAAGTAACTGTAACATCCCTCACTTATAAACACACAGTGACATGTTTTACCCAGCCTATGTTTACACTTTTACAAGTATGTTGTTGCCAAAAACACTTGACAGATTTCCACTCTACTCTTAAGCTATACTCCCCAGGACCTCAGATGGCTCTCCTGAGTTGATTGATAGTACCATGGTGAGAATATATTTATTTCCATGGATTTAGAAACACCAGTGGCTTGCCTTTGACAGAAGAAAAAGACCAATGACTTTCATCCAACTTACTAGAAGAATTCAGGTTTGTTTCTGCGTCAGTAATGCCATTAGTGTTTCAAGATGAAAGCCAAATTAATCTTTTGGTATTAACTGAGAGGGTGCAGAGCTAAGCCACTTAGTGAGAAAGACATTTAAATTTGAAAGACATTAAATACGTTTTACTTCAAAGCAGTCAACACTGCCTGTGTAAATACAACTTCTGCAAAGTTTGTCTGAAACCAATATGTCTCTGATGACAAAACACTGGATTTAGATTCAAACAACAGCAAGACCTATGTCAAATATGTCTATACAATAAAGAAAAGTCATTATTTAGTCTCCAAAAATAGCAGACTATCAGTGAAAAATTCTTGTCAACGAAAATTAATTCACAATGGTCACAGCTGTTTTAATTAATATAATTAATAATTTAAAATAATAAATTATGATAAAGTTATTTTAGGGTTTGTTTTTGTTTCCTTGTCTTTTCTTTTTATTACTTTGGAATATTTTCACCTGAAATCATAATAATTCTGTCTCTTTGTAGAATATGTCTTTTAATGGTCTTGTCTCTGTTTCAGCATGTGGCAATTATCTAGTTATGCTAAGATTTCTTCCCATTTGACTGAAAGGTGTGGGAAACAAAGTCACCACTTTTAGTTCTGGTCTTAATTGTTGAAAAAAATGGTGGTTAAGACCTTGACAGTGACCATGGCAAAGAAAATAGAGGTAAAACGACAATATTTTTTTTTCCTGAAATTCACTTTAATATTTCAAATTGGAAGAACACATTGGAAAATGGGTGTTAGGTATGTGTCACCTGCATAAAGAAATTTACGGAGTGAGCAGAATATTTTTTTCGACTTTACTGTTCCAAACTACTTCTGTTTTATTCTCCTTTCCCTCTGTATAAGACTGAATTTTCTCCTTAGTTTGCAAATTATGGAAAGCAATGACTGTCTTTTCTTCTATGTTTGTGCAGTTACCAGCAGGACAGGGCCCTGTTTTCAAACTCCATACTCCAGAAAGTATGCTGGAAAACCAAGTGGCTTGTTTTCTTTCTACCAGTGGGCTGAAAGACTCCACCATTCTAAGAGATTTAACCCTGTATTGAGATAGTTGTTTGCCCTGACAGGGTGAAAATATGAAGATCAAACATGATTAAAAGCTGCTATAACTTGATGTCATGTACCAAATGGCAGGTACCAATGGCAGATAATTTTCTGCATTATTTACCTTCTACTATGTCAACAATTATGCCATATAACTTCAGTTCAAGTATAACAATGACAATTTAAATTGCTTTTATCTTTGAAATATCTGATGACTATTTGTTTAAAACCTGGCACAACTTCACCTTTTTGGTACTGACTTCATTAGAGAAGAATTTTACTTTGTATGTGTATGCCTTTACGTGTGTAAATTAGTGTCCTCATTCTTGAAATTCAGTGATGTCTGGATCTTAAAATTTCAACAATAGTACTAGTATTGCTCCTGCCAGTAATCCACTATTTTACTGACTGTAGGAATAAAAGCACTAATTTAATTTTAAATACCAAAATAATTACCCTGAAATTTGTAATTTGGTGTATTGTTAAAATGTTGATGAATATATAATTGCAGATTCTGTGGGACTAAAAAGGTTGATGTGGTCTTATACACTCAGCTGCTATGAATTAATAGACCGTGAGTAACAGTGTTCAGTCAAACCTAATGGAATAAGAAAAATTGTGAAAGAGAAAATTAGTCCCACAGGTTCTCATGGTTCATCAAGCAAACGGGAATTAGAGAGGACTGCTAGTGCTAGTGGCACATTTACCTGTGTTGCAGGGGGCCCCATCCAGGCCAGAACATTGCCTTAGGGTCATAAGGTAAAACTACTGTAAAAACACAGTCTGGCCACTAACCTAAAAAAGGAAGTCATAGCAAGGAACAGTCACAGGACCAAACAAAGCCAGAGGCTGAGTACTTAATTCCCTGGTTTTGCTGAACAGGAAATGCATAAATGCTAGCTTAAAATTCTTGCAAGCCTATGCTCAGTTGTACTCATTTGTTTCCAGCCCAAGTTATCTTCCATCTTGCAGTACAGAGAGGCAGATAATTTGATAGTTATTCTAACCTGAGGCAAGGGTCCTGTAGGAGAGTAGTAGCTGACTTATTCTCTAGTAATGTGTTGGGATTGACATTAGTGACAGTGAGTGGAAACATTTCTTAACTAAAATAACTTGGAGTGATTCCTGTTCTCAAAGAGTATATTAATAGAAGTTACTTGAAACGTACACTTAGCTGAGCACACAGTTTAGCCTATACCGCTGCTGTTCCATTGTCAGAACAGATCATATCCTTATATTCCCTTTCTTTAAAGTGTACCTTTTCAGTCATCCACTACAATAACACTCCCTTTTTTTTTCTTTTTTTAAATACAGCTTTGTTTACTTTACACACATGTGGAAATTTATTTTGTGTTGCTTAGGCTATTTTTTTTTTTTAGAATGTGAGGCATTTGCAGATACATTCTTGCAACCCGAGTTTAGATTAATTTCCATTTTTCAGTCTGATAGCTTACAATTCTAACACAAAGTCAGTAGCATGACAAAGAGAGGTTTTACTTAATTTTGCTTATGTATTTGGGGATTTTTGGTGGTTTTGATTTGTTTGCTACTTACTGCTTTGAATGTAGAGCTGATTCATGCTTATTAAGAGGGGAAATGAAAAGCAAAAAACTACTCAATGACCATTCTTGCCAATGATACATTATTTGATCCTAGTAAAACTGTATACATGCCAGTGCTTCAGCTGTCACTGACTCACTAAGAAATTCCATTTTCCTTTTATCTTCGGACTTGGTAATGTTTGTGGTTTTTTTCAAATAAATGATGTGCAGCTACATCAATTTTCAGCTAAAACATAGTAATGGGATTCTGTGATCCTCCTTGCAGTTAGAAAAGGTAATTCAGTATATTTTCTAGCTCAGTTCTTGTTGCTTTACAGCCTTATTAAAAAAGCTGCAAGATCAACATCCTTGCTGATATAACCATCACCACAATTATTTATGTGCCTGCCATTTCCAAACGTATTACGATAATATACTTTCTGCAGGGTTAAATGTAAGACAACTTGTAAGCTTCAGCTAGTGAAAGGAAAATTCACAGCAAGTTCAAGGATCTCTCTGAAATGGATCCTTCAGCAGGATAGGCTCCCTAAATTGTCATTATAGCCTCTCAGAAAGCAAATCAGACCCAAGTTTCCCATACTTCAGCTCATCTTCCACAGCCTCCCACCAGGTAATGAGCTTTAGATAACCCCTCTAGTAAGAGCTCCAGAGTTCAGTAGCTGGTGGCCTTTCTCATATTGCATCTAGGTGCATTTTGCTAATACAGTTACTGGGTTAAATGTGCTGAAGCCAAATCTTTCAGGCTGTCCCCCATTCTCATGGAATGGAACAGGAGAAGGACACACACAGTCATAGGGGAGGGGATGTTGGAAAGGAGCCCTGGAAGTCACTTGCTCAGAGCAGGGCTAACCTCAAATTTCAACAAGGTTGCTTGGGCCCTTGACCAACTTTTAAACATATCCAAGGACAGAGATTTGAAAACATCTCTGGCAAGATGTTCCAGTGTTTAACTCTTATTACAAAATATTTTCCTTCTGTTTAGTCAGAACTTCCCTTGCTGCAACTTGCAACAGTTAGCTCTTGTCCTGTCACAGTGTACCTCAGAGACTCTCTCTTCTCAATACACCTCTGTAGGTAGCTGAAGGCAGCCACTCAATCCTTCCCTCCTAGCCTCCAGGCTAGGCAAATCCACTTGCTTCAGCCTCTTCTCTTCTGCCTGGTGCACCAGACCCTGACTACCCTCGTAGCCCTGCACCAGACTCCCTCCAGTTTATCAGTGCCTTTCATGCATGAGGGAACTGGTCTCAGTACTCCAGGCATGGCCTCAGGTAAGCTGAACACAGGGCAAACTTTTCCCTTGAGCTACTAGTTATGCTTGTCACATACCAGTGATGGGGCTGCAACACTGTACCACAGTTTTGGAGCATGTAACCAGCAAGGTACTTTTGAGCTTGGACAGGGATGGCTCATACCGGTGACTGCAGAGGCCATCCTCACCAGCAGTTTACAAACCTTGCACGAGATATGTTTGTTGTTCTGTATTAAAAGTGACGCACAATGCTAGTAAAAGAGGTTTAAAAGAACAGTATCATGACATGAAAAAGCTTTCCATAGGTTCATTTTTAGGGTGTCTTTTTTTTTTTTTTTCCCAACTCCTAAAGACATTACAGATGCCTAGAGGCTTTCATGGACGTTTACTGTGGCCCTTCATGGAGATTTCGCTATCTATACTTAACCTCACACGAATGGTCATGTGACAAATTGAGCTGAGCATTTAAATGCATGTATATGAGAAATTTAGAAGGTAGCAATAGATGACAAGGGACATTTTCTCTCTTTTACAATATAACAATAAATATTGTTTTATTAGTATTCTCTTGATGATGAATAACCCATAATATTTTTTTGTAGAATATTGTTCTCTTCATCTTCTATGGATTATATGTGCATGCATGTGCATGCGTGTGCACATACACACAGAGACATTCGTCTGCTGTAACATTTTCTATTGATATCTCCATCAGCTAAAATGCATTAAGCTGCTACCAGCACAGATTAGTATTGGGGAAATGCAACTCAAAGATGTTATCTTTTTGTCACTGTACAATATTAATTTCCAGTCAGTAGCTGACTAACTACCTAATTGTATAGACATGCTTTGGCAAGTGGACTCATGGAGTGAAAGTCAAACTATGGGCTGTATTTCAGTTTAGCCATGGACTGGAAGAGGGAAAGAGGAAGAGGCGGGGACATGAGAGTGTGGAGTAAATTGCATGAAACTACAGAGCTCTGAAATATGGCAGGTCTCCAAGGTGCTTGGTAGACAGCCACAAGGCAGAAAAACTTTGGGAGCTTGAGGCCAGCTATAAACGTAATCTAGACCAACAAGGGGAGTAGAGAAACAAAATTTCTCTATTGAATCAGACAACATAAGCAAGCTTTTTTATTTGTACTCATAATTTAAAGTATCTTTAAATGTTCCAAATATTCATGGAACACTATTTTATTTTAAAGTTTTCTAACTTTTTTCTGACATGTTTCTTGATTTGCTCACAGTTACAATGATGAATGAATCTTCCAATTATTTGTATAACTAGGAAGGTTTCTTCACGGCCAGCCACACTGGCCTGGAATCAATCCTATTATAAGCAGATCTCAGTAATCACTCTTATTTCTTTATTTAGGGTTATATTCACAATATATGAGGATCTAATTTACTATTCCCATTCTTTCTTAAATCACAGAATTGGTGCTAGTTTGTTTCAAGACTGGATTAACTTTGTTGAAGGCAAAATTGTTCTTTTCTTTTACATCTGTGTTCTTTATATTAGACTGTACGTGTAAGTAGAAGAAAAAAAGTATCATCATCACACAGTAATGAAAAGCATGAAAAAGACATTTTTGCCCATTCTAGGATTCTTTTATTTCCCCCAAAAAATGCTTACAGAAAGTGTCAGTAAGTCAATGTCTCAAACTTACTGTATCTGTAAGTTTGGTTACTGAAAAAAAAAATTTAAAAAAATCATTGCATTCAGCTGTTCATCCCTGAAATGTAGTACAAGCTTGTATTAGATTTGACATGTAATGTAGCATTACATCTGTTACATAACACAGCATGACTGGCAGTGCTCAGCATATGAGGTCAGAATTGTTAAATCAACCAGAGCTTTCGTTAAAGGGCCTGTTTCAGCAGAACTGGGTGAGGGGATCTGTTTTGAGTTTCTTTTCTGAAGGTTCTGCTATCCAGCAGGAGATAAAATTAGATAGCAGTGACATGAGTTTCTTTAAGTAACCAAAAAGTATTTTGACAGATTTTTTTTTGACACCTACGGGCATATGAGGAACAGCCAGCACTGCAATTTAGAGCAGTCTAAACTCTTAGATTGTGTACTATTCATTTAAAATAATTTCTTGGAGTCAACTTGCTGCATTCTACAATATACTTTTAAATGTAAGCTTCCAGTTGAACAGAATATTTATTTCTTCTTTCTTTTGAAGAGGTAATGCAGTCAGTCAGGTGTCTTTTAGCCAAACAAAATAGAAAGCTGCTTCTGGTAAAAAAGTATTACTCACACGGGTAAAGATTTTTCGCCCATTCACTTACAGACTTCACTTCACTTGATAGTGGATCTAAAAACCCAGCTCATGATTTTTAACTACCAGCATTACATGGGGTGATTGCTGGTACATATCATTTGTTTCCAGTTTGTGTGTTAACGTCCATTTTAAAAGGAGTGCAAGGGTAGTGGAAGCCTCTGTGGAGCACTTCTTCCCTGGGCAGTCAGCAAGTCTTCCTGGGAGAGGAAAGTGTTCAGATACTTCAAGCAGAAAAGGAATGGGACAGAGAGCACAAACAAGAGAGGAAGAGAGATCAAGGGGCTGAAAGTCTGCAGGTGAGCAAAGAGCAGCTGCATTGGAGTAATAGAGAGCAGACAACCAGGCTTCACTGGGGGGAAAAAAAGAAACTTGGCTGAAGTCTGTGCAAAATTTCCTGCAGCTCAGGAAACTGCTAAATTGACAGCGCACCAACCTGACTGCACAGATATACCTGCAAAGGCAGAATGGTAATGGGTCACAGAACTGGACCTTTTTTATATCTCTGTGATCTAGCCTCATAACTTTGATTTTTCCCCATGTAAAAATGTTAGGAATTGTAGTTTAAATTGTAATGAAACACTTTTTTTCTTTTTTTTTTCTTTTTTTTTTTTTTAATTTGAAATTCTCTTGATCTCCCTTGAGGAACTCACTTTTAGGAACAGATGAAGCCATACCCACTCCAAAGCTCTGGCTGACAGAGGGATCTGTCACAAGAAACCGGTATTGCTTACACATTTGCACACATTACCAGTTTTCTTATTCTTGTAATAGTGAAAAGAAAAATTGACATGAATGCAATGGTAAAATTGTTGGGTTAAATTCAGAAAGATATGCTTTCATTCTTGTGACTCCTTCGATTATTCTGAAATGCATAGACTGAGTAGGTTAGCCTTATTAGGTCTAGATAATTTATACAGGTATTTCTGATACTGGTCTTGCAATTTCATCATGATAGTTTTGAGTTAAAATTACAGACATCTGATTACATGAATCTTTCAGGTATAGCTTGTTTGACGGTAAAGGAGTGGTTTAACCCTTAAAGGGGTAGAGAGAAAGCTCAAAATCTGGAAAAGCTACAAAAAGTTTTATTTGTTTATAAAGACTTGATGGACTGAATTTTCAGTTTCTGAATGAAGTTTTCAGAACTGCAGTATGTTGCATGTTGGATTTTTTTGTTGATACTATGAAATTTTAAGCTTCTATGTTAAGTAGGCTTTTTGTTTCTAACATTTCAGGAGCGGTATGAATAAAGAAAAGATGTGTAGGAAAATGTTTATTTTCAGAGGGAACTGGAGAAAGAATGACCCTTCAAATTGACTAGTACATGAAATTCACTGTGTTTCTAAGTACTTCACTGACTTTTTGCCACATTTTGAAACCAGAATCAATAGTTATTATAATTTTGTAAGTGGAACAAAAAGAAGTTCAGGTTTTCAGAGGTACATAGAAGAGTGAATATATTTTGAAAGAAAGGGATGATTTCTATCTTATTTCTTGGGGGGGGAGTTTAATCAACTATTTTTGTCAGCATTCGCACTGCTGAAAACTTTCTTAGAAGGTAAAGTTTCTCCTTGTACTACAGTAAGATGACTAAAACTCTGAGAAAAGAATTTGAGACACTACATTTCTTATCAACTACTACTTACACAGTTTCACTTTCAGCACTGTGACATTATGAAGAACGTCACTCTTCCCTTGGCTTGCATAAAGGTTTCAGCATCTAACTCTGTCTGTGTATGCTACTAAGAGGAACAGAGAAATGGATCTTGCAGAGGGCCAAACTATTGAAAGGTGTGTGTTTAGCCGTGTTTTAAGCTTCTCGTACTTCAAACTATTGCAGGAATATAGGGAAGAAGTTGTTGAACTGCAACCCTTACCCTTGTCAGTAAAGTTTAGAAGAGTTTCCTGCCAGCATAATTTAGTAGATTTGTAAGAACGGTGCTACTTTCCTGAATTCTTCTTCAGTGCCCTTGCTGAGCTATTGTGTCTTGCTGCTGTTGCAAGTCCTTGCTTGTCAGTCAAATTGCCTACCATAGTCTGGCATCACTATTTATAGTCGGAGCAGTATCTGGTGCTTTGGATGAGGTATTACATTAGCACAAACTATTGCTAGCTAGTGGTGACATTCACTTTGGATATGCCACATCATGATGTCATTTGCTATTCAAGGTACATGCAGTATGTCAGATGAAGTCAGTTAGCATCTGGTGATCCCAGAAAAATGGAAATTTCCAAACCCTAATAAGCCACTAATCTACAATCAAAATTTAAACTAAAGCAAATTCAGTTTGTTTCCTGACATTCTGAAAAGCTTGATTAATTCTTTGTCTTTTACTCCATATCTTAAATTGCATATAAAAGCACTAAACACCATTTTCAGTAAGAAATAACTAAACATTTAAAAAGCACAACCTGTGAGAGTATAAGTAGATTAGTGAATAGTGTACCAGTTTATGAACATCTGATACAGTATTGATTCTGCAGAAACTGCCACCATGTATGCTTTTTATTCCCAAGGAAAAGTCCTGCTCCTTCACTCTTCTTTCACTAACTAGTAAACTACTCCACTGCATGTGCAACTGTTTATAGTACTTTTTTATGACATTCTCATCCACGGTGTGAATTTCTCCAAGTATGCATAAACATTTCCCATAGTAAACTGAAATAGCTTCTGATTTCTTTAGAGAGTAAGTATATAATAAATGCCAGTTTGCAAGACACTTGTCTGAGTAGTAACTTCCAAGAACGTCAACTATAGAAAACTGGCTACTAAGAGATGAAGCGGGACAAATTAACAGTTGAAGAACTTGCACTAATGTGCTATATTGCTTCCAGCGTCTGACCTATGTTGGTTATTTTAATGCTTTACTGCATTAAATGATGATATAAAGTTTATATGTGAATAACAGTATCATAGTATAGCCCTGAGTTTTCTCCTTTGTATATATAAGCTTTATTATGTTCTTTCAAGAGTTTTCACTAGTTAAACTAATGCTTTCATTAACAACAGGCTAAGACTTCTGAACCATGGACCACTTTACATGCAATTCTAAGTCTGGAGCTACTGCCTGTGGCCAGCTTTGGGCTGTGTTACATAAACCAGTGAAGCCAATGGAGTTAAAGTAGTGTTGGGCTGGTTTTGTAGCAGCAGAGTGCAGAAAGACAAGAAGTCCATTTTATCTGCATACTTTTTCAGTATTGCACTATTATTTGACAGTTTCCTTCTGAGTTTGCATGAAGTACTAGGAATTTGTTTTCCTTGTTCTTTCTTTGGTTTCTGCCCAGGAGACAATTACCATTTTTAGGTAAGAATAGTTTTATGATTCTGTAAAGTATGCTTAGGAGGACTGTGAGGACTGGTAAGACCAATGGCCTTTGGCCCACAGCACTTACTTGTTCACTGAATGTAAAGCAGTCAGTAGTTGTATTTCTAATCCATTTTTGTTTAGTGTGCGTATTTTATTGCTAATTTTTCTCCAATAAGCTTTTTAGATATAACAGAGGAAAACATTTCAGTGCTTGTCTGATACCCTTGTAAATACAGTTCAGAAAATTTTCTCTTCAGTGTTCATTAAGATTGAAATGGACAAATGCTTCTTTGCAACAAGATCTGAGGATTTTTTTACAAACAGAAATGCCATTACGAAGATTATTGATAAGGAGATGTTCAACTTTTAAAACAAACTATTATTTCTCAAATACAAATTTCCCTTCAGCTTCTCCCTAGCCAGTGTCAAGTACTGTTCAAACCAAACTTTGAGATCTTAAACATTTTGGATAAAATTTTATTTCCTGTTATATTTTATTTTATTGCCTCTGTACTTTTAAGTTGTTGACAGAGTCAAAGAAAATATATTGAAGTCCTACAAGAAAAGATAATTCATGCTACTTCTGGCTTTATATGACACAAGAATAAATGATTTCTCTGCCCCAGTCACTAGCACTAATTGGTCTCCTTTCCTGAGAGCTTTAACAGAAAGATCGAGAAGAATGAACCTGGAGACTAAATCGCCCTTTTGTGACTTGAGGTGATTCTTCCATGTAACAGCTGAGATACAGGGCAGGATGATGAGTAATCTTATGATGTGGATTGCACCTATTAAATAAAAGGTATTTCCTACTGCAACTCTTAATCTGATTTTTTTTTTAAACTATGATATAATTATTCTCATTGATTTTATATAGATTGATTCTGATTTCCTGGTTGTACATTTCCTACTGAATCTGAAACTCATCCAGCATAGAAATTATCTGGGTTTGGGTTTGTTGTATTTTTGTTTGCCTGCTTTCTCCCCCACGCAACAATTCTGTATTCTCCCCCAATACAATTCTGTATTCATGTAATATAATGCACATCTCTTCCCACTGTTATAGATTTCTAAGGACAACAAACATTTATACCCATTTCGCAATGACAAACTTCAAAGACATTTGATTGTCTCTTCAATTTTCTCCTGCTGTTTTGTTTTAGTATATTATGTTTTTCACTAATTACATATATCTAAGTAATCCTCCATTAGTATATTCAGCACAAAACTGTCAATCCAAATTAAGGCTGACACAATGCTTCAAACAACAGATGAATAAACAATTGGCAATTGGGACTTCTAGAAGGGATGAAAACCTGAAATCCCACTTTACCAGAAGTACAAACTTGTTGAGCTAAAGAAAGAAATGTGTGAAGTGCAATACAGTAATGAAACTGGATCCAAATACTCCATCAAATGACTAGAAGATAAAATAAATGTGCAAAAGCTTTCAAAGAGAAACATAAGAGGAAAGGGAGGGAAGCTGTTCTCTCTGGAACTCCTTTACAGATGTCTGAGCTGTTTATGTATGGATTCATACCATTGGGCATTACTGTTCAATTTCTATAGCTTCTAAAACTTACCATTTTCTACCATACAAGTAACAAGGATTTATAGACAGCCTCTCAGAAAGCATCTGAAGATCTCAGAGATGCACTTTAGCTCTGATGCTATAATAATATGTTTCCAGATCCTCAGCTCTCACAGGAGCAAGTGGTTGAAGGATGATAATTTCACTGCCTTTACTTCCTGTGAAGAATTTTTGGCGTCAAATGCTTGTCTCATCCAGAAGCACTGGTACAGGCTGCTGTCCCAAGTAAGATTGGCAAATGCCCTTAGCTATGCATCATCTTTGAAAAAATGTATTCTCTTTTTGACTATAAATCTGTTTTTTTTTCAGTTTCACAATGCATCCGTTATCCAAAGTTGTTAGAAATAGCACTGAGACTCTGTGTTAGGCAGGCTTTTGAAATGAAAAACATTTTAGCTTTCATTCAATTCAGGATGCCACAGAACTTAATAGTTTGGGGTTTTTTAAAATATGTTTTAATAGAACACAAAAATAATTATCTCAAGCAAAATAATTCTTTCAACAGAGGAAAATTAAACATCGTCACGAAGAAATAAAAGATGAATGTCCAGGTCTCTGAAGGCACCAGTAGCCCTGTCTGTCCCTGCTCAGTGCCCAGGGCTCCCCCCACCCTGCCCACGGTCTAGGGCCTCACGTCAGCCCCCTAGGGCCATCAACCCCTGTCCCAGCGATGCCACAGCAGGGCCGATCTCCAGCTCCCCACAGCCCTGCCCTGCCTGGCCATGGGCCCTACTGAGCCAGGCTCACCTGCGGGTCCATGTCCTGGCCCATCCTCACCCAAACCTGTCCCCAGGAAGTGCTCAATGCCCAGGGCTGGGGCAGCCCGTGTGCCCGCCAACTGCCCTGTTCCTGCCTGGGGCAGTGGGACGGGCCCCGGCTGCCAGGCCCGGCCCTGACCCATCTGGTGGAGGCCCTGACACTCACTCATGGCCACAGGGAGCCGCTGGCCTCCCTGGTGCCCTGACAGACAAAAAGACAAGCGTCAATGATTGATATATCACAGTCTTAAAAGCAGCGCATCACTACCAAATACATGGGGAAATTCGGCATGGTATGTCTAGAAAAGACCAGTTATAAGAAAGAATTGATAAACTGATCAGAAAAGCAGCACTCTGACACCATAAATGAATGAGAAAAACTTCCCTGTTCTCCAGATATTTTTCATTTTTTCCAGTTTTGCTATTTAGTGTAGAAACAAATCCCAACAGCCCGGGATTTGACAAAGTGGGTGGTGAAATAGCCATCACTGCTGCAGACACATTGCATATTCCTGTATGTGATTCCCTTCTGTAACTGCCCTGATATATGAAAACATTTATATTCTGTAGAGCATTTACATCTGAAGGAATGCAGGATTCACTATTCTACTTCCTAGTTCTAACACATTATTGAAAAAGCTATTTTATTACACTAATTACTGTCATGTCATTATTAATTGAGATCTGGAGAGAAGCCTACACCACTTAGCCTGCTCCCTCCATCCCACTGAAGATCACCTGTGAAGGAGCTACGTTTGACGAAAGCTAAAACCAGGAAAACTATGTACCTTAGGGAGAGGCTGAGCTTCAGTAAGCCACAACAGGGGATAAAAGGTTTGCTTTTATGTTTGTAACTATTTCTCAGTTTTCTGTCAGCTCCTACATCTGTAGTGACAGCTTTCCTGCAAGGCAAAGCGTTAGACAACCAACTTTCTTCAGGAGGACAGCTTCAGAAATGATACATTCATGTCTTCTCCATCTTCTTTCACTGTTTTCCCTCCTTGTTTTTCAAGGACTTGAAACTTCTCATCCAGGGTCTTGACTAAGCATGTGCCTAAAACTATTACAGCATACATTGATCCTGAAATAAGCTACTGAAGTTTCTATGTGGTGACACTAGCTCAAAACCAGTGTTTCTAATAACATGACAAACAAGCCAGATCAGTTTTATAAGTGGGTGAAAATTAGGTCCCCTATCAGGGGTAAAAGCAAATGTTTTATGTGAAATGTTTATTACTGACCAGTAATCATAGATTCCTTTTCAAGTTTCAAAGAGTGATGTTTCTAATTAATTTAAAGTCCTACTCCCCAACTATAGCATAATGGTGATGAAAGTTGTTTTTCTGTGCAGAGGAAAGTTGATTCTGAAATCCCTACGAGCGCAGAAAAATGGTGTCCTAAGAGAATGGGAATCACTGCTGTCACAGGAGCCATACTGTGTAGTATCTTTATGCATGCAGTTATAGGAATCCATAATTCCAAAAACTTGGATTAACCAATTTATTCAAAAATTAAGTTTAGTGAAATAGCCATTCTTACACATGGAAAATCTCTCTTCAATGGTTCAAAGACACTGATCAAATAATAAAGAGATTGGATGTAGCTACATTAATGGTATGAACATGCCAGGCTGAATGCATTGGTAAATTCTATTAAAATTGTCTCACACACAGTAATGAAGACGGTGCTTAAAAGCAAGCCAGCTAGCTGGCAACTCCTTACTCTGTGCAGGATAGGATAGGACAGTAGGAAGTACAGTAAGAACTTCTTCCCATTTCCATGACAAGTTCTTCAGGCAGTTCTATCCATTATTTCCCCCACTTAGGTTTGGGCCCACCCTTTCCCTAGACCTGTTCATGGAATAAAATATTCCTAAATAATTTTGTCTATTATGTCAGTCATATGTTTTCCAAAGGTTCATATACTGTGAATATTAAAAAAAAACCAAACCAACAAAACCAAACTTGTCTTGTCTAAGAGAGAGAGAAGATGAAAAGGATTTCCCTGGCTGTGTTCAAGGCCAGGTTGGATGGGGCTTTGAGCAATCTGGTCTAGTGGAAGGTGTCCCTGCCTGTGGCAGGGTGGTTGGACCTAGATGGTCTTTAAGGTCCCTTCCAACTCAAACTATTCTATGATTCTATGATATTTGAAGATGTTATTTGAATTGGTTTTCAATTATTCAATCAGATGTACTAGAAACTGAAAATTACATTGACAAGAGGAGCTTCCACTATCAATATATAAAGCTGGGGAAGGAAGGGAAAAGTAATCAGAAGAAAACATGCACAAAATTGAAGTGACAATCAGATACTGTCAAAAGATCATTATATTTGATATGGTTCATTTGATGAGATACAGGCCAAATTCAGCCCTGGGGTAAACAGATGGAATGCACAGAGACTGGAAAAGTAACAATAGAATCTTTTATTTCCTTCTTATTTTGCAGCAAGAAATAGGATGTGCACTGCAGCTACAGGTCTCTATAAAAGTTATGAAAAACAAGAAAGTGATTTTGTCTCTGATAAAGACTCAAGAAAACATTCAACTAACTGAAAATATTTCATGTTTTATTTATTTAAATTTCTCATAATATCCAAGCAGAATTTATTTTCTTACCTAAAGTTTATTTTTCTGCCTGTTGCTATTATCATTTAGAGTATTTTGATTTGTCTGAAAATGTGGAGTTCCATTATTTTGTTTCCCACCTGTCCATTAGAGATGCCTTGGAAAGCAGGCATGCATATCTCATTAAATCTCTAGCAAGGTAATATGTTGAAAAGAGTGTATATCCCTTAATAGAAGAAAGGAACAAGAATTTCCAGCTGTCAAGAGCACAAAAATATAGTAGAATGCATTAAAATAATATTGGCAAGTTCTTTCTTTCCTCTGCCCTCTTTCCTCACCTGTGACTGGTCATCTCTGTAGTTCAGGTGTCCATGAAAAACAATCTGGCTACATGCAATCAATTGAGGGAGCAATGGTGTAAACTCATGCACTCCTCCATCAGCCACATTTTGTACTGGAAGAATTGTGAAGCCCCTGCACTGTGGTCATAGAGTAAGATAAATTAGAGATCAAAAAGGCAAAGCAGATTTCCCTCCCAATGAGGATTATTCCCTGTTGTCCATTTATTAGTGATATATCTGAATTAATGTTCAACGTTCCACAATACCTGATGAGTGTTGGTCTTTAACGAAGCCCCCACTGAGTAACCTCTGTTTTCAAGAACTTTCATGATATAAATAATTTAATTTCATTTTAGCCATATAAAATATAGGTTTATAAATCTAAGGAAGTCATTGACATTCCTACTATTATTGAGAAACAGAGAGAAAAATGTGTCCAAATAGTTATTAAGGAAATGGCTTCCACAATTTTGAGGGCTGTGGTGAAACTGCCAGTCCTGTAATTTACTAGTTACTCCTCGTCACGTTCGGAGACAAGCAAAATATTTACTTTCTTTTAGGCATCAGGTACCCCATCACTCCATCACCACAACGTTGCAAAGCTAATAAGGTGGCCTTGTGAAGACATTAGCCAACTCTCTGAGCATTCTTACATGCACCCCAGAGACCTGTATATGTCCAGTTTGCTTTAGTGCTCCCTAACTTGAACTTTCTCTACTCTGCCACTAGACACAAAGACTAGGGAAGGCTAGGAGCTGATCTCACAAGCAAAAAACTCCTTGATCTTCTTCTGTTGCTGTTGTATTCATTGGAGACAGTCTTGTCCTTCCTATCCTAATTTTACCCCTGTGTGCCTCGACAGTGCTTCTTTAGTCCTCCTTGGAAGCTACTTCCCAATACCAACTTCTGTATTCTTCTTTTTAACATTTAGTTTCATGTAAAGAAGATCAGTGCTTCTATAGAGATTATGGCTTGACTGGGTGGATAGGTCTTTTTTGTTTTGCAGAAGTCATACTAACATCATAGCAATTTTCTTCAAAAAGGATTCTATATGTTCTGTTTCTGATTAATAGAAGAACAGAGTTAGCTATTTTAATGTTGATGTTATTATGAGAAAAGTTCAATCTTCATGAATTGGTAGATAATTTTATTCCCAATGTGCTATGTTAGGCCTGACTTGCCATTATATCTATGCTTTGGAAGTTTTAGTTGGTTACAGAGGACTATTTTTAAACAAGCAATCAGTCACAACTTCCTTGTCTTTCTAAGTTATATGAATTTACGTCTGCACTAATCTAACAAACACCCAGTCAGCAGCATTTCTATTTTTGCTGCAGTTAGACATTTAATGAAAGCAGCATCTGAAATCCTAGTCTTGAATTAGACGGCTTTTTTGCTTTAGAAGAGTGTTGACTACAATTTATTGTATGTTTCACCAATGAAGTATAAAATCTCAGCATGTTACATGATAAGATTGTTTTCTTTTTTTTGAATTATTCTTAGCTCACATTTCATGGAAAATCTACTTCACTTTGAATCTACCAGGATTCCTGTGTAGGAGGTGTTGGGAAGCTTGAAAATGTTTCCATAGATACAAAGCAGAGCCACAGCAGCAGCACTCAGACAGGTCATACAAGTGTTGAGATGTTTTTCTTACTAGCACTGTGCTGTAGAATTCTACCAAAATGGCTTTTGGACAGTTCCTTTTTCCCCAGAATGTCTCAACTGGTACCAGTGGAGTTACATGAACTTATAAACTTAAATGATGCTTCTAGATAACACGGTAAGGTAAGAGAATGCATCTAAGCTCACATCCAGCCGCTCTGCCAAACTTCATTTAGTTATTTGCAATGTGTTTTCTATGTCAATGTTTTAGCATTATGGATCACTGAGTTTAATGCCATTCATATTTAGTATAAAGTTACTTGCAGCAAAGGAAATGAGAATAAATGTGAAGTTAGGATAACTTATTTTTATGGAAGAACTCCATTTTTTACTTTATTTTCTCTGTGTTCTGCCTTTTCTGCCAACAGTTTCACTAAGCTCCCTTTTTTCCTGATTTATTTTAATGTTTACTACTCCTCCACTGCCTCTGCATTTCTTGCACATGCTCTTGCTCTTTATCTATATGTCATTTATAAATAGACTGCAGACTATTCCCTTTACCTTTAGTATGTCCCTGTGAAGACCACAGGGACCTCCTTGAAATGAAATACAAAGACTTGATATTAAAGTTCATAATTGTTGTTATTGAAGCTCTATACTTCAGAGATAGGAAAAAAGAAGTGGCTTATATTCTGAGCTCTTCTCCCAGAATTCATTGATCTCAAAATAAAATGGATAAATGGGATGGGCCCTGGCTAGCAGGCCCTGCCCTGCCTGATTCAGGGAGCCCCTGACCCTCCTGGTGCCTGGCCCCAGGGAGCTGCTAGCCCCTGTTGCACCTTAACAGTATTGTTATCTGACCAAACCTGAGGAAAGAATGTGCATGTTTCCATTTTGCAAGTGAGGGATGGAGTGATACCTAAGGTCAAATTTCTGAAGTTATTTACAAATATTTAAATTCCAATTAAAATTGCTAAAAGTCATGAAAGTTTCCTTCAAAGCAGGCACAAAAGTGGGGGTTTTTTTGTTTGTTTGCTTGGTTTGGTTTTGTTTCAGCTTTTTCCTGTTATTTCTAAAATTACAAGGCTTTTTCCTGCCATAGTTATTTAAGGTGATCTCCATTCTGTTTGTAAGGCTCTTGAATTGAGCAGGTTCTTCTCATTTAGCCATTGGCACCTGTTGACACAAAGGAGGAGCAGTTTGCTCCTGCCTATGTCTTTAGTGCCATCTCTGCCTTTTGCGGCACACTTTGCTCTTATAAGCCACATGAGAATACATGAAATTCTGAAAATGTCAACAGATGAAAGCAATCTTTTTCTCCAGATGTGCCATTAGTTTTTCTCAGTAGTAATCATAACCTTACACCTTATGCCTATCTAAAATTCAATAGTAACACACCTAAAGGTAAAGGGTCCTCTAGGAAGGAGGATACAAGGTGCGGATAATACATGGTGTCTACAGAGCTTCAAAAGAGGACAGGAAATTATTGGAAATAGCTACACGTAGAGTTCAGTAAATTAAAGAACTTTTACTATTCAAAATTGATTTCTTTTTGCCTTTTTTGTTGTTTGGCTTGGCAGTTTCTTATGGTTCCTTGTGGGTAGTTCACATCATGCAAAAGTCATTTGTTTTCCCCATCCGTTAATTTAGTGAAGTTGTTGTATGGAGTTGTTTCAACCTGTTTTTACATATAGAATCATAGAATCATTAGTTTGGAAAAGACCTCTAAGATCAAACTCAACCGTCAACCCAACACCACCGTGCCCACTAAACCATGTCCTGAAGTGCCACATCTACACATTTTTTGAACACCTCCAGCGATAGTGACTCCACTACTTCCCTGGGCAGCCTGTTCCAGCGCTTGACAACTCTTTTGGTGAAGAAATTTTTCCTAATGTCCAATCTAAACCTCCCCTGCCACAACTTGAGGCTATTTCCTCTTGTCGTATCACTTGCTACTTGGGAGAAGAGACCGACCCCCACCTTGCTACAGCCTCCTTTCAGGTAGTTGTAGAGAGAGATAAGGTCCCTCCTCAGCCTCCTCTTCTCCAGGCTAAACAACCCCAGTTCCCTCAGCTGCTCCTCACAAGACCTGTTCTCCAGACCCTTCACCAGCTTCATTGCCCTTCTCTGGACACGCTCCAGCACCTCAATGTCTCTCTTGTAGTGAGGGGCCCAAAACTGTTCACAGTATTCGAAGTGCAACCTCACCAGTGCCGAGTACAGGGGCACAATCACTTCTCTACTCCTGCTGGCCAGTATAGCTGTCTTAGGGATGGAACTGAAAGTGTGTAACATCTCCTGAATAGAGTATCAACATCTCACTTTTAGATAGAAGGGCAATGACAGAAAATACTTCTATTATGTATTTTAAATTCTAACATCTGTGGTCATGTAAATACTGAGGAGTTAAATGGTGGGATAAAATTCTATCAACTTGAAATAGGGATGAGTGGGTAAATATGGCAGTCTTATATCTTTCCACATGGATTTCAGCTTTTAATTTAAATTTAGCAAAAAAAAAAGTGAACATTAAAAAGGTGCATTAACATGTGCCCCTAGTTAAGTTACATTAAAACCCCTATTTAGTTCTTCCTAAGAAAAAGGTTCACCACACACTGAGTTAGCTTGATATCATCCTGGACTTAACCTTTCTACCCCAGCTATAAAATAAGATGCAAGGGAGAGGCTGGAAGAGAAAAATACCAACTGAAATTGTAGTTTTGAGAAAAAGGTGGGCTAATAACAAGTATTTTTCCCTAGGGCTGGAAAATGACTGCATAAGAGTTCTTGTGTATAAAGAGGTCACTCTTCTGAAGTTTTTCATTTCAGAGTATGAAGTAAATGAAAAAGAGCAGTAGAGCACAGCAAGATAAAAACATGGGCCAGTGATCAGAAAGTTTATTATAATGTCAATAACGATGTATTCAGTAATTTTTGCTGCCAAATGTCTTCAGTACATATAAAAAAAGATGAAAAGAAAACAATAAGCATGGAACAATACACATTGTTTATTTTGCAAAGACCATATAGTAATCAACATACTTTAATGTGCATGTGTCAGTGAATATTTGCTGTATAGCTTTACCTCAGGAACTCTCTGGCCTGGTTCTGTCAAGTCAGACAATACTGCCAATACAAAAAGTGCAAAAAAGAAGAAAACCAGTGTTATATGGGCAAAATACATGCATACTGATTTTTATATTGATTAACTTATTGTTACTGGCTTCTGAAGTAAAACAGCTGAGCGGAAATATTTATAGTATGGTAGGTATTTTAATCATATCAGTAATTAGGAATTTTCACCGCAGGACAAGGGTGGCTATTTAAATATTTATACTGATTTAAAACTTTCTTGGCTAGAGGCATTAGAATTTTGTTTTATACATATATTTGCAAAGACACAGACGGTTATATTTCCTATTGTGTTTTATGAGGCTAATTATAACTCCTTGTACTATGTGGCTGTTGCTTAGTCTTTTGCTCTCACTATGTTTCTAATAGAATACATGAAAGAATGTATACCATAAGGAATAGAGGAGTGCCATTTTTGGGATGAAAACTACAGGCAAAAATAAAGCACAGACAAGGTTCTTTGAAATAGATTTAGGACAGAATAGGATTTAATGAGAACAAGTATGTACTTGTCTGGCTAACCAAGAAAAAAATCTTATTCTAGATGTCTATTGTTTCTAATTCTACTTTCCAAAGTAAGAAAAATATTGCAAGCAACAGCATTCTCTATAAAAAAAAAAGAAAAACTCAGCTTTTTCAAACTGGGAATGTGTTTCCAGGGCTACACCCTGGCAAAACTTACTCCAAAATTTTTCACTTGTCCATGTAGAAAGCTATGCATGCTGTCTCCCATCCCAAACTAAAATATGGCAGCTTGTTTAATCACCATTACCTGTCAGCCTTCTTCAGATTATCATTCCTGATGCTTGGACAATGCTATGCAATGTGATTTTATGTAAAAAAATGCAGTTGAACTTTGCTAGGTTTCACACATCTGCAAACAAAGAGATACCTGGTGACCCAAGAACTTCCCACTCTCAGGCTTTTGTCCCATACATGTTTAAGTCTGCATGACAGCACTGATTTTACTTTAGACAAGTTCTACCTAAAACTAGGCATATAGATAGTATTTCAGTTTTCATATCAAGAAGGGCTTACGTTCTTTTCTCAGAGCTTACTCTATTCTTCATGCAACAGGACCTTTGGCCACCAATATGAACACAACATGCGACGTATTAGTGGATGCATTTTTAGATTCTCAGTACAGAAGAGGTCAATGCACGAATTTGATTTGTCACCATGTGACAATAGTACCCCTGTGGGCATTTACTCCAGAAACCTTAATATGTGTTGATTCTAACCCTAATATGTGTTAGTCCAAGGTAATTTGTTCATGTGTCTGTAACTTGAAAGTTGAGAGCTTTCACCTGATGAAGAACAGCAGACAGTATAATTAATGGAAAAAAGATACTTTTCTTTTGTCTGCCTGGGAATCCTAACCCTTTTCCCCTACAAGGTTCAATAAAATACACAGGGGAAACTAAGTGAGAAGTTCAAAAATCAAGAGGGAATTGGGGACCCCATGATTGCACTGACAGACCAACAGACTGCATAGATTTCCCTCTTAAAGAAATAGAATTCTTCTGACTTAAATGTCACTTTTTACACACTTCAAAGCATAGATGAAATACACTTGTGAAAGATTCTCACCCTCTGAGTATGTCTGGCTTGCTTGTTTTATGAAAAATTGTGTGCTTACCCCTGTAGTTTTTATAGCCTCACAAAAAGCTAGGACTAATCTCAATTGCTTGGCAAAAGAAGCTTTAAAGGTCTTTTGACAGCAATAATTAGTAGGTTTCTAGAGAAGAGTTTTCATTCTCTGTCATAATAAAATTTATTGGATTCATTGCCCTCATTAACTTAAGTTCTTGGTTAAATTTGTACAGTGATATTAGCAAAGAATAGCATCCAGCTTCTGGCTCAATATATTTTATTAGATGTCTACAGGGCTTCTACTTTTCTGGGTTATTGCTAAAGCACATCATGAGAAAGGAAAAAGAAAACTTACTAAAGTGACAAAGAAAGGCCATTGCATAAAAATGTGCATTTTTCCTTGCTAAAAACACAGCATTACATGTTTTCCCCTTTGGAGGTCAAAGCATGAGATTTTGATCCGACGAAAATTACTTCTTGTTTAATTATATGTAACCAAGTATAGTGAAGATCTATTTGTTCATGTTAACAGGAGTGGATGTTTTATAGACAAGTAAATTTCATGGAGCATTGGATATATTTTCAAACTGAAAAGTCCAGTCACCCACGAAATTAAAGAGAAAAGAGTTCCCTTTAAAGGAAAGTCTGGCAATTACAGACCCTGTCCACCTCTTCCAACATATTTTCTTATCAAACTTTTTATCACTTTTAATAAACCTTTTGATATTGTATTTGTTGTTACTACTAGTATAACTAAAGGTGTGGTAGGAAGCCTGTTTAAATAATTCTGCTAGTAAAAGTCTATGTAAATTTTGCTCTGGAAGGAAATTTGCCATACATTTCTGGAAGACAACCATCATGCAAGGTTTTAACTGTGTAAATTCACTTAAAATACAGTAGGAGTTGCATGGATTAAAAAAATATCCCATTCAGTGCTTTGAAAACGTTTTTGCAAGGTCTCATGGCTAATGTCTGTCTTCTACTTTTGAACAACTTGAAGAAATTCTGAATGTTTTATTTAAAGAAATGAGGAACTGGTTCTGTAAAAATTTCCAAAAAGGAGTGTTTAAAGTTAGTCACAGAGGTCTGTAGTTCAGACATCCATAAAACTCACCATATTTTTGAAGATGCTTTAAGCTCCCATACTTTCTGTGATTTCAATAGGAACTGCAGCTGATAGTCACACCACTTTAATGTGTCACATACCGAGATATTTCCTCCAAAACCAGTTTTGAAGGACAGACCAAACTGCTGACCACATTTTCTCTTTGCTAGACAGACAGATTGAATATAATCAAGACTCACTCTTTAAGTAGAGTCAGGTTGACACGGGTACAGTCAGGGCAAGAGGGCATCTTTATATGAAATTTTCTATAACTTCTGATATTGTCGGTTTTGGAGCACCTGGAATGGAGGAATTTTCTACTATCTCTCAAGAGGGAAAAAATAGGATTTGGGTATTGAATAGAAGTATACATGTAAGTCCTACAGCTCATTTTAACTCCAGCTGTCAGCAGTCCATCTATTTTCCCTGCCATCACAGCTCCAGTAGGTCTGCCAAGACCATAATGCAGTCTGGCTCCATATACAATCCTCAATCTTAGCTTCCCAATGCCAGAGAGTAACCAATAAACCTGGTCAAAAGTTGTTAATAAAACCACTTTTTGTGGAGGAAAAAAAAAAAAAAAAAGCTTCCTAGTTGGATTTCAGCTGTTTTGTGTATTCCCCACACTAGGACAGAAGATAATATGTCATCCTTGTTATGTTGCTGTAACTTTCACATAATACTAGCTAAAAAGGTATGCATACTTACCTGTATTCTGTAGTGCTGAAGTGCATTTATAGATATTTTAGTGTTTCTGAGTGGATTCTTTTCTCATGTCAGTTGTGAACTCCACCCCCATCTCAATTCAGGCTGAAAATAGATTGCAGAATGTCCACATTACAGGATGGAAGTAATGTTCTTACGAGCTCTACTAAATAAGAAGTGTGTTTTGCTTTCTTACTTTAAATTCTTATATTGTGCAGTTGTGGCAGCCCCAAAAGCCTCTGTGTTTTCCTGCCACAGTCTTCTCAGAGATTTTCCACTTTTTAAATGGAGGAATAACCACAGTTACAAGACTTCCCCCATGCACTGCAGGGGATACGGTTTGAATTGCTTCATCTTTCTTACTCATGTACAGAACTCCTTGAGTGTCACCGAAACTCAGTACAGGAGACTACAGAAGCCTACAGTCCTGTGTTTTGTGACACTTTGTGCTTGAATGAAGGAATGAAGTATTCAACATGGTATCCAACATTGCTCTACTCTGTCATCTTCTGTCATTATAGAAGACATGGCTCCAGTTTGTTGTATTTGGGGCGTGGGAGGTGTTGCAGTACTCTTCTGTTAAAAGAAGTTGTACTAGCTAGGTTTTCTCTGTATTTCAGACCCACGTAGAAATCCTTCCACACTGAGACAATCTTTCGAGTGTGTGTATATATGTAGTTTGCTATTCATAGATGTCTATGATTACATTTACTCTATAAAATGTAAGGTAACCAGACTGAAACTGTGGAAAATAACAATTCCATGTTCGTGAAATATTTGTCAAATATATTGCTGCCTTTCAGAAGTAATAAAATTCAGGGCAAAAAAAAATAAATTGTTGATACCTTTAAGCCTAAAAAGAGCTCAGATAGATAGCATTCTGAAATTAAAATATCAGAGATCATCTCAAATAAATTGAACTTTTTGTACAAAATGGGATGGAAGTGTAGCTTATGAAAAAGACATCTCTAATACTAATAAAATATAAAGATATTTCTGAAAATTCCATCTGAAACTTCATGATACCAAGTTACTAGTTTATAAGTTGCTGGCAAGCCCCACAAAACACTGACATGGATCACTGATAATCACAGAAGATTGTCAATTGGCTAGATTTTTGTGTTTTCAGGGAAGGCTTTTCATACTTTCATATCAAATTACTGGCCCCTTCAACTCAAACTTCAGATGCGTTCTGATTACCTTTCTTACCAGCAGGATGAAAAACACTATGTGAAGGGTAGTTGTGCATGGATGGTAGTTTCATTATTAAAAATTAATGTTTTCTTATTTTCAGGTGTCTCTTAGAAAGCATGACATATACTTGTAAGGAAAAAGCCCCTCAAGATCAAAATCTACTGATATGTGAAGAATGATTTGCAATTACTTACCTGTGCATGTGTGTTGAAGTACTATTTATATGCATAGACATTTAACAGAAAATAAAAAAGTCAAATATTTTCCACAAAAGCTACAAATTTTAATATATTGAAACAAGACCAAAGCATTCTCAAAATTTAGTGCTGTCTTTTTGCACCTTACTAGTTTTGTAGATATTTTCAGTTTTCTCTCTCTCTGTAGGCAGATTCAATAATTTAAGGCCACACATTGAAAGATATTAGGGTAGTTGCATGCTTTAGAGAATGCTATTAACTGACTGCCTGAACTTTCAGACACGTAAATGTCTTGATGAAAAAAAAAGTAATACTTTGCCACTTAACATGTTCAATGGAAAAGTGTGTGACAAATTACAAGGCACTATGATAACAGATAAAACACCAGTGCTCCAGACAGATAGGTCCTCACTTGATGGTAAAGCCTTAATGAATATGGCAAAGCTTCACTGAAATAAACGAAATCATACTGATTTATGGTAATTGAGAAGGTGGCTAACAAATTCACTATATAGATTTTCTATACAGTTTTATACAGTTTAAGGTCATGCTTCCTGCGTGCAATTTCTTTCCCTTCTGATATTTTCTCCATGCTCTAACCAGTTTTATAATAAATAACAATGGTTTAATTGTAATACATAGAGGCCAAAATATTTCAAATATTAAAATTGGAAACTGAATCTGACGTCTCATACTAATAGTATCACTAAATTGGATATTAAATAGAAGGAGGAATTCCTGCAAATACACTATTTTATTTTTTAAAAGTTTTTTAAATGAAAGCCAGAAGTAATAGAGCAGATGAAGTTCCATTTTTAATCAGTTCTTTCAAAAAATTAGCAGTTGTCAGAATAAAGGTAGTAGTTCTCAGCATGATTTTAGTACAAGATGGGACAAAAATTGTTTTTTTCTTCAAACTTGTTAGCTAAAGGTGTAACCCCACTTCACTGCATCCTGACTGTCTCAAATCAAAGCAGGTATTGACTGGTAAGTTTCAGGGAAAACCCCAAGACTCACACATAAACCCAGTGCTCTGTATGTACACGTAAGAGTGCTGGAGTCGGAAAGCAGCTTGTCAGGTAAAATACATTTGTGCCTGTTTATTAGAATTGCTGACACTGAATACTAGAGGCAGGAAATAAAATAAAAAAGCCCCATGGAGTCAGAACTTTGACCAGGATAAATCAAGCTCAACAAGGCAGTGTACTCTGTTCAAAGATCTGTCCTCAAGTTTTTCAAATAACTTATGTGTACTGGTCAGCCTGTAACAAAACTGTTATAGAAGTACAGTAGCTCTGTTCAAATCAATAATTCAGGTAAAAAAATAGGAAACAAGACTCCCGATTGTTTCGCAGAAAAGGCCTTTGTCTTTTCCTTTTCAGTGTCCACATAACACTCCTGGATCAACCATCCTTGAGAGAAGAGCAATGTCACTTGCTTCCTCTCTGTCTTTGAGTATCCAAAAGCTAGGCAAGACCCTGCTTGTTAAAAAGACAACTGAGGTTTGAGTTTAATTAAGCAATTAAACTCTATTGCTTTGTAGTATTTGAAGCTATGAACAGCTGCTGAAACTGATTAAACACTAAGGCGAAGCCTGAGGTGTTTGATCAGTGCAAAAAGTCATTTTATGCCAAGTAAGGAACATAGTGATAAAGATTATTCTTGTCATTATATAACAAACCATAATATAAAAATAATAAGATAAGTTGTTTCCGCTCTGAGATTTTGAGGACTGGTCTTAAAGCTTCTTTCCTGGACTGTTGAGGGGGATGCTAGTACACAAATGTCTGCATTTACTAGCCTCACAAATTAAATGGAACATACTGATGTTTTTAATTCATGAGTCAAATCGAAGCTACTTTGTGATGAAAAATCTGTTGCAGAAAGTATAATAAATACCCTATTTTGTCTTGAATATCGAACTGAAAAATAGTGGTAGTTCTCTGAAATCAGTACTAGATTAATTAATCTAAAGTAATGCAATGACCAAGCAATGCACTGATGTTCAGGAGAAAATACTGAAATAACCAGTCATGTAACTTGCATTGTTCTAGCTCTTTTACAAACAAGCCACCCTGCGCAGACATTAAAAAAATGCAACCTCACAATACCCCTCCAAAGCATATATGCATTTACTCTCTTATTTAATATTTTGAAAAACAGGCATATAAAGCACGAATGATTTGCCTAGGTTCATTGAAGTGTGCCACACCTCTAAGACCAGCTCTGCATATGCTTTTAGCTGAAGTCCTGTATTTTAAATATCGAACAATGCATCGTTTCTGATTGAATCTGTGAAATGCTACATCTATGTAAAAAACATCAATTTGCATATATTATATTTTGTACACGAAATTGTATGTTTCATGAAACTACCTGTGCATATGCTGAAGTCACAACTTAGTTATCTGTTTTAGCCAAGAGAAGATTTTTTCAGAGGCAATTTTCATGAGCAGATGGAAAGAACGGAAAATAGCTCCGGTTCATGTTCATGATAGCAAGGAATACTTTATTTCTCCTGGCTGTGACTAGATGGATTTTTTTTTTCCTATCAGAGACCTGAGAACTGCCTTTCTTTACCAAACTGAAAGAATGAGTGAAATAGCTGAGTAGTCCTTGGCTCACATAATTTTGAGTTAGTTTTCATATCATTATCTTCTTCAGGTTTTAACAAGTTAGATTCACTCACAAACTAGCTTGTATGGTGTACAGACAGAATTTAATATGCTCCCAGTCAAGAGCTTATTTCTTTCTAATCAATTTAATGTAATCAAATACTAACGTGCAACTTCTTTCACATTACCACCTTCAATTTTGTGTAGGTCTTTGATGTCTAAAAACTGCTGAACTCAGAAATCAGAAAGTATTTCAAACATATTGTTGTTGCTTATTTTGCAGGCCTAGCAAGATGTCACGTGCTGTTTAACGTTACTTAGAAACATGTTGAAATATGTTTTTCCCCTGAACACAGAAAGGCAAGACTCTCTTTTGCAGCCACGGTTTGCTGTCCCTGTAGATGTTAATTAGAAAAACTTCTGAGCTCTGTTAGTCTAAATTGACTTAAATCTTTGCTCCATTTATGGTACCATAAGCCTGGCAGTGTTTTTATCCTTGCCAGGCCGATTTGAATTTAATTAATATGCTCCCTGCTTGATACCATAAATAGCCTCCTTTTTTAACAACTCTTAAAATTGCTTTCAAAAATTTTCAGGTAGAGTAGGTGCTGCTTAGAACTGTGAGTGTCACAAACCTAACCAAGAAAAAAAAAAAAAAAAAAAGCTAAAAAACTGCTACATTGTGCTCACAGGGGAATGATATCAAGAAAAAGAAAGAAGAAATAACAAATAGAATGCAATAACTTGAGGAACAATCAAAAAAGAATATGAAGCATAGAAGACAATAAAGTTACACAGTAAATAGTTCCCCCTCATAACTGTTATCCTCTACACACCAACTGGACAAGGGAACTATAAAGAAGAGTAGTGCTGCAGTCTTCAGATGATATGGACATTTTTATATGGCATGTTGCTCTAAGAAAGCATTTAATTCATTTACCTGAGAAGGCAAGGTGAACACTTGAATGTCAGTAAAAAAGTACTGACAATTAGGCTCTAGTTATGCCTTAGTGCAACCAAAATTAAAATTAAATAACAAATAACGGTAGGTGTCCTCTAGCCCCCATTTTCTGCATATATATAGTAAATGATTGATGTCCAGCAAATACAATTTAGTGAGAGATTAGCAGAACTGTTTAAAGGAGGTGAAAACTCAGTCACCTCTAACCTACACAGGGTCAGGGCACCTGAATCTTATGACATCTTTGAAAATGCTAGCTCTTGTAAACAGGATGCAGATAAGCTTTAGTGTTGGGTCTCTGCTTTTGTTTTGATTTTTTCCCTTCTTTTGAAGGGGGAAACAGTGGAGAAGATTTATATAAAATCACAAATTGGAGGAACAGCACAGTCACAAACAAAGGTACAAGTAAGCAAGTCTAGTCTTTGGCCATGCTCTTGGAGAAATGTATGTGTGCAGGTATGTGTGTGTCTATGTGCGTGTATAATTGGAGTGTGTTACTTTCTGTATAGACCCTGTTGTCAAGATATGTAGTATTTTTCTCCAAGAAGCAAGTGATAGTAGATAGTACATTTTCCATATATTCTCACAGCATGGATAGCCAGGGAATGTGTATGCCACCATTGAACATGAGCATCTATGACGAACCCCAAATGTGCAGCATCACTTCCTGTTTCCGTAGTGTAAAGACAGCAAAGGTATTTACATCCATTAATATGATGATCACATCCGAACTGATTCCAAACGAGGTTAGAGATGTTATACTTAGTTTTAGTTTCTGAGAAAGAAATACTGATGTGTTTTATAGTCCCTGAAAGCTTATTTCAGAAAGGTTTAGCTCACTGCCTGGTTACAGTAACTTGAAACGCAGTCCTTTCAAACATGATTTTTTTAATCTTCTTGTAATCACACAAAGACAGTTAGTCAGTGCTTTGATTTAGTTTTAAAAAAATCCCTTTGAAGAATTACTCTGACAATTCAGAATCTTTCAAGACTATCACATATTCTATGTATCTATACATTTTATTTTTCAGCATGTGTCAGCAGTTAGCCTCTTAATGGAATATTTAAAGAACTCCAAAACCACAAACCTATTACAGTACTATTGAGAACTTCCAGTATTTTTTCACAGCAGAAATCTGAACTCAGTACACATGATCTAATACAAAAAAAAAAAAAAAAAAAACAAAACCAAGCAAGTTTGATTTGTTTTTCAGACATTCTACACTGATTTCCTATTATTGGCAGCTGTAATGTTGAAATGAAACTGAATGAGTATAAGAGTGCTGTTTAACAGTGCTGTGTAGAGAGTTCCTTAATATTTACTATGTTGAGACACACAGAGTATTTGCCTTTTATTACAATTATTAAAAACAAACAAACAAACTTATGTTAACTGTGCTTGCTTAAAAAGCCAGAAAATTTTGAGTAATGGAATTTATTTATTTTTCACTGGAGGAACTCTGTTTAACATTAGTGTCCTCTGTAAAATCTGATTTTGGTCTCAAGTGCTTGTTTAAACCCAAGAATGCCATAGTACTGTGTATATACTTACAGCTGGATCACAATATGACTTCTGGAAGCTACAACATCTATCTGAAATTTTTGAAGAAATTTGACTTATTGCCTTGTTTCTGTTCTAGTTTGGACTTGCTTCTTTTCAGCTAAGCAAATAAAAGAAAAAAAAAAAAAAGAGAGCTGAAGACCCTGTCTCTGTCAAATATAAACCAGGATTTAGTCAGACACAGAAACAATATCAAATGTCTAAGAGGTCCACAACTGCTGAAGTTTTGTGCTCTCTGTCTATAACTAGCTGTTTCTCTGGAATTTTCATCCCCAAATAAAAGTTAGAGTACAAAGTTGACATTCACACAAAACATCTCTGGTCTTCATTGAGTTCTCTCTGATAGATCCCTAAGTATCATTCTCCTACTTATTTGGATAATATGCCTAGTGATAAATGTATGGTGAGAGAAAATATGAAATAGGTTTGAATTCTCTAACATAGGTGTAGAGTTTATTGAATCACTGAAATTTCAGCAGATAAAAAAAAACTTATCAGCTCCACATCTCAATCAGCCAAACACCTTCTGCTGCTTCTAGGCATTCCATTTATCTTGCATTCAGTTTGTTTCACTGCATCCACCTCTTTCCATCACAACTTTCTCATCCTCTCTCTCTTTTCTGCCTGCCATTATCCTCTCCTCATTTGTACATTTCACTTTAACTCCATCATTAGTCCTTTCTCTTTTCACCCAATGAGCCAGGCTGGGTTTTTTTTTTTTGTTAATTCTTCAGTGCCAGTGTAAAATGAACATAAAATGCTTCCTAATAAGTTTCAGCAACAAGTAAACTTCTAGAAAACATCCTGTTCAAAATCTGCAGCACAGTAGAGGAGCAGAGCAGTACTACAGAGAGCATAAAGCTTTGTCATAGTGTGAAAATATACACTTAAAACCCCCACAGCCTTACAAACCAGCCTTTGATTAGTTTTTGTTTATTGACAGAAACCAGAAGCAAGAATGGCCTAGGGTCTTCAAACTATACTTCTTTTCCCCCTTGCCTTTTTGCTATATTTCACTTTGTACAATTTTCAAGAAAACAGAGGAGGAGGAGGGCAAATCCTCCCATATAAAACTGATAAATCTTCAGCAGGTGATCTTCAAGAGTGTTGGAGTGAAATTAAGCCCATGTTACTTTTCCATTATATTGATCTAGCTACATTAACAGACCGTTGGCTCTGCACTCTGTTGTTTCACAGTTTAGTTGAACTTGCTTTCTATCTAAAAATGACTACAAGTTGAGTAGCGGATGACAGTATTTTCCTTATCAATTTTCTATTTTCTTTACCAGGAGAATTCTTCCCAAAGTATATACTTTCTGTATATTTGTAGTGGTTTCTGGCTTTGGTTCATTTTTTCCCAATAATCTACCACAAAGAGCAGGTTACCAAATCCTATTGTCACAGTGTGCACATGGTGGATACTTGGTTGACCTGATATTTGAAATTTTTTATTCTGGAATTACACCGCTCTGAATTATACAACTTTATTAGTGGAAATAAAAATAATCAGATGATTACTATGAACAGAAATTGGTTCTTTTTAAGCAGCCCTTCATTGGTATCATTTTGTGCACACTTTAATTCAATTATTAACCTACAGAGACTGTATAAAAGGCTAGCTAGTACAACCAGTGAAGTGCTGGATTTTTTAATTAGTAGATACTCAAACAGCCACTTCCTGGGTTTTGTTTCCCATGGAATGATGTGCATGCAAATGTTACATTTAATTGCCTGGAGTGAAAGCACAAACCTCTTTTCTTAATTTTAATTAGGAAATATTTCTCCTTTTAGAGTGCCCTGTGAATATTTTATGGCTGATAATCAGAATTGAAACATCATTTGTTCTGGGCTTGCTTCAAAAGTGTTTCTTTGAGTTCGAATAAACATTTATACTACATTAACTACAAGAGACTTCATGTGGATTTGAGGATGATACTGCACTGGAGCATGCCCTCTGTGAGGACAGGCTGAGAGAGTTGGACTTGTTCAGCCTGGAGAAGAGAAGGCTCCAGGGAGACCTTCTAGCGGCCTTCCAGTACTTGAAGGGGGCCTACAGGAAAGGTGGGGAGGGACTTTTTACAAGGGCCTGTAGTGACAGGACAAGGGGTAACGGTTTCAAACTGAACGAGGGAAGATTTAGATTAGCTGTTGAGAAGAAATTCTTCACTGTGAGGGTGGTGAGACAGTAGCACAGGTTGCCCAGAGCAGCTGTGGCTGCCCCCCCCCCCCCACCTCCGGCAGTGTTCAAGGCCAGGTTGGACAGGGCTTTGAGCAACCCAGTCTAGTGGAAGCTGCCCCTGCCCATGGCAGGAGGGTTGGAACTAGGTGATCTTAAAGGTCCCTTCCAACCAAAACCAGTCTATGGTTCTATGATTCTATGATTACTTGGAAAGACTATCAAAGAAAGCAACTGTGATTACATATACCTTCAATTTACCTGATAATTGTTTCTTAAGCCTCTAGATACACTATTGCTCGAGTGATTGTTTCTTAAAAAAAAAAAAATTGAAAATATTGGCTTTTTAGTATCTTGCCGTAACCTGCTATGACTCTTGAGTTTTTGAGAAGTGCTTTTTACCAGATACCTTTGTTGTAGTGTATAAACCTGCAATGCTAAAAATCAGTAATAAGCCCCCAGATTTGAAATGAAAGTATTTGTCCTTTCTGGTGAGACCTAGGAGGGAAAGGATCTCTCAGGTCCTTGTCTCCCTCTATTTTATTGATTATGGACTGCTGCTCATCTTATGTCAAGTTTGAAACTGAGCTTTAAAAATTCAGTGATAACTATATTTTCCTGAGATGAAATCACAGATGAAGACTTCCTCATTTATTTCTTTGCTATTAAATTTCTATCATTTTGAGTTTCCTTTGGAAAATTACCTTCTACTTCTCCAACAGATGTATATATAATTTATCGTTATATTTATGAGGTCCTCGCATTTTGTGTAACATAAAAACAGTAAATGTGTAACATAAAGACTGTACTGACATTCTTAAAACTCATGTGAAACAGGAGAGAGAAGGGACACAGATCCAAATCAAGACTTAGCTAGTTCCATGGAAGAGATTCATATTACTCCAGCAGTGTTATACTTAGAGATATGTTTTCAGGACAGACATTGAAATAGGTTTCTTAAATGATAGCAGAAATGAATTGAGTAAAAAAGTTTGAAGTCACAGGCGTAGGTTGTCTCAGCTACATCAAGACAAGGCTCAAGAAAAACACTTCAAACGTATTTCACTCTTCAGTTTTGTAAAAATGAAAATAATAGTGGTAATAACAATAATAATAATAATTAGCAAGTTTAAAATCATCCATCATGTTTTATACAGGTAATGTGGGCTATGGCAGGCAGGTGTAATTATGCAGTCTAAATCAGCTGTTTGTGACAGACAGTTTGCTTGCAACCCTGCTAAGAGAAAATTAAAATTATCAAGCATTTGATCCAAAGGGCTTGTGCTGTTATTGTGAGGCTTCACAATACAAAAGGGCACTGATTCTATAAAGTGTGCTAGAGGAAGAACTACAGCCACCACACAGCATCCCAGCAAGAGGCAGATTTATTAACATCACACATGTGTCCTGAAGAGATCTCCTGAATGAAAAAGACAGTTCTCATAGCTTGGGTGCTGATCTTGTGTTCTCCTGGGTTAGGGCACTGGTTGATAAAAGGCAGCCAATTTTAGAATTCCCTCCAGGTAGTTTCTTAACTTGTTGGAAGATAGGGCTGGTGCTACTTTGCCAACAGCATCAGGCATTTTTTTTCTTTTTAATCAGGAGGTCTCACTGACTAAAATTGTCAATGGAAGACATTTTCATACAATTGGCTCCCCATTCCTATTAGCCTCTAGAGGGCTACTGCATCATGTTTATAGATGCATCAGCAACTTTTGTTAGTCACCAAAATAATGGTGACATTAAATGGTATCCAAAGCTACCCAGACATCCTTTGACATTTATATCTGTCAGAACGGAAAGAACAATTGCCTAAAGCAAACCGTTCTCACTCCCTGTGGACCAATAAATAAGGAAAGGATATGGCTTGCACTCCACCTAAAGGTCAGCACTACATCTGATTATTGGTGGGAGAATTCAGTCAAATTCCTCCCACAGGACACCTGGCTACTGCCTTCAGCTACTTAGATGCCAGGGATTTTTATATCAAGTGCATCTTTTGTCACTGCTTCATGGCACAATTGAGGAGGCTGGCAGTCTGGGGGGTTCTCAGTCCAGACCAGTCTGGAAAGAACAGAGTTCTCACTGCTCAGGAGCAAAAGGGCACTTATTGAACAGTTAGACTAATACACTTCAGACATCTATTACTCCTGCATAAAGAGGTAATAGTTCTTTGAATCAATAGCAACCCTTAAACAATCTTGAAGTGTGGCCTTTGGTAAAGGACTACGTCGCCATGCTAAGGAAAGGGAATTACCAATGCAAGATGTATGTATGTATTGCAGCTGCTGATGCAGATTAAAAAAACCCCAAAACCCAAAAATCAAAACAAAACAAAAACCCAAAGAAAAATGCACCAAAAAAAAAAAATTAAGATACACCTCTATCACTGTGAAGAGGAATTTAAGAAACAGAATCACTCCAGGTTGTGAAGCTCTGTTGTGAAGAGTTCACTTGCAAAATAATTTGAGCTAAAAATATCTTTGCTAGACCTACCTGATCATCTGAATAATGCACTCATACCATTACATCACCCTACAAGCCTCCTAGCTCTTCAGATGCTGTCATTCTGAAGACAGATGTTAAATGAGCTCTCTACTTTTACCTTGAAAGAAATGGAGAATCTTGTAAAACCTCTCAATCATTTTGGTGCTATGCTGAAAGATGTGAGACAGGAAAACTACCCTTCTCTGATTCTTCATTGAAATAATTTCTACACTATGCCAACAGCTGCCTTTACGAGTCAGCAGTCCCTGGGTCAGAAGATGTCTCAACAAACTTCTTTAGAACTGCTGTGTTTTTGAAGGCTTGATTTGTTGATACCTAAACTTTTTCAGAACAGCTACTTAGAATTCTGGAAATGAAATTACATAAGGACAATTGCATAGCATGACAATTTAGAAGCAGAAAGGTCAAGAGCCTTCTTTAGGAAAACACTTCTATAGTTTCTATTTGTTAGTGCTTCTCCCGTGGAAAAAAAAAAAAAAAAAAAAAAAAAAAAGGTTGCCTCTGCTCCTGTCTAAGAGTGGGGAATTATGAAGACAATTTTAGGAAAGAAAAAGCTAATTTATTACCTGACAACTAGAATTCTCTTTAAAAAAGTTTCTCTGTAGATCTGTAACATCAGTGCTATTGACATGGTTTCATTCTGTATGGCCACTCTTCTGTACTAGTTCCTGGGGCAGCGGACAGCACGACAACCTGATCTCCTGGGGACAGGGCCAAACATCTCTCTCCTATACTGCTGAATTTGCTATACACATATGCATTAGATTACTTACGGGGCACAACACTGATGGGTAGTTTCAGTCAAAATGAGGGGAAAAAAAAAAAAAGCTGGTGGGAGTTTCTATCTGATTTCCATTTCAAGCTGCCAGAGATGTTAGCTATTTTCTGGTTCTGTTCTTCATCTGTCAGAGCTTCATGGACAGGCACGCTCTCTTTCTCTACCTCTCTTTCTCTGTGTGTGTCTTTCTCTACCACTTCAGCTTTGGGAGATAGCCTAGTTTATATCCTTACCATATGTGGGAGCTGATTAAATCAATTACCTACACTTTATTCCGGATTTACCTGGTTTTGCATCAATCACTATGCTGTTCCTTAACTAAAAGCATTCTCTATACTTTACCAAAAATTGAGACATTTATGCTAAACTTCAGCGCAGACCACCCTCTTTTTATTTAGAATGTCTTCACTATGATTAGTCATGGACAGTTATGTAGAAAATGGTTGAAATAAAATAAACACCTAATGCTTTTAACATCAGTGTACAACATTTATGGCTCTATACAAGTGTGGCTATTAAATCTACATCACTCTCATACTAGTGTGCCATTTAGATATTTCATTAATCATAGTTAAATAGCTATTAAAACCCTTCAGATGCTTTCTGAATTCTCTGAGGGGTATCTATGTTTTTCATTAGATGGTTATGGTATGTCCAATAAACAGTATTGTGTAAATTCAAGGAAATGTCACTCCTTATTAGAACGATAACATAACAAAGAGTCTTAAGTGAATTACATGAAGTGACATGCCAGGAGTCTGTCAACAGCTGAAAGAACTACTAGGGATGAGTCAGGAGTTCTAACCAGTTTCGGTCACATGAACTCTCCCTTGCACCTAAAGAAGAGGCATCACAATGGTACAAAAGCACCAGTCCACAGCAACTGAAGTACACTGTCACTTCAGTGTGCTTGTTAAAGCAATATTACCCGCCTTGAGCATCCTGCTCTTTTGAGATATTAGCTCTACTTTAATAACAGACATTAGTAAGATAAATGACTTAAATTTGCCCCTCATTTCTGTGCTCCCAGTAGGCTATGTGATCATGGCTGGGGAGCCACATTAGGGTCTCAGAGACAACAGAACGCTACCAGAGAATAACTTGATTTCTACTAAGCAATTCTACAAGTACAAAGGCTAAGCAGTTCAGCGAACATGCAAGTATGAAGAATCTGTGTGAGATGGTGTCTCATGACAACAAGGCCACCTTCTGATATCAGAAGGTTTCAGTTGGGAAAGCATTTATTTTGCAGTAAAACCACTAAAGGTCTGTGTAAGTTAGGCTATCCAGTGCATTTTATTAAAAACTAAAAGGTTCCATTCAAGACTCACTATCATGTGGAAAAATATTTGTCAATCATTCTAATATTTATCAGTGAGCTTGATAAGTTTACGGCTTTCTTCCATGGTTTTGTATGGACATGGTCGACCACCTACAATCTTGTGTATTTGTTTATTGCCAACTACTTTTTCTGGCAGATAAATCTCTTTAGGAATATTTATATGCTGACACCTAGTGGCTCTAAATTAAATGTTGCTTGGAGATAGCCAGTGATATATTACTTCACGTCCTGTCCATTTCTTGGAAGCGGTGGTTTGAACTCTATTGGACATGTATTTTTTTTCTTTCTTTTTTGTTTCAGATGAACGGACACCTGTTTGAGTCATAATCCCGAACTGGTTTATGTGTTACATGAAAGTTTATTGATACTACTTATGCCTACAGCGAGCATAAAAACATTAAGACATCTTTTTCAAATCCAGTATCAGAAAAGATATTTGCATGCTTCAGCCTTTTTTTCTCAGTGTGTATTTTAGTCTAGCAGAGTCCTATTCAGTCCAGAGGAGTTCTTAAAACAGTAGACTCAGTTAGATCCGATGGCATGTCATAGAATTGCAGGATCTAATATTTCCCCACCCAGTAATTAACAAGGTGCAAACACAAAGAAGTAACTTTGTTCCTACCTAAGCAAGACTGTTTTCTTTCACTTAAGGTGAAAGTAAGTGTCTCATTTGATTCAGGGCATGGGCAAATGTTTTGGGTTGACATAGATGCCTAGAAAAAAATCACTTGAGCCTGTTGAAGTTTAGAGCTTAGTTTAGATCTCTGTTTTTTGATAACTGAATGTTTTTTCCCACTATGTACCACACTCTAAAAAGGTCTCAGGTACATAAGCTATTTCAAATGTAAAGAAGCTTCGCTATAGGTAATGAAGTGGGGAAAAAAAAAAAAAAAAAGAAAAATGTTTTAAATATTTACATGCAAGCTTACTCAGAAAAGTAGTAGTGACAAGCAGTTTCTATTGTGGAGGGAGACTGTATACTGGAAGTCTAATTGGTTTATTATGTTCGTGTTACTGTTGTTTTAAGGGCCAAAATAATTACTAGACAGATGTAAAAAGTATAATAAACCACATTTATTAGCTAAGAACCACATTATCATTGAGAACTATTAAATATTTATAGGGTTTTTTTCCTTATTGTCTTGTACTACAGAGAGGAGCAAGATAATGATTACAGTAAATGTAACTTTATAAGTTTGTTTTATTTAACTACCCCTTAAAGGCCTATGTAGATTATTTCCTATTTCATTAGGTTTTTTAGGGTAGTGTAAATATTCCCTGTTTTCTGTTTGAGCCTGAGTTTGAAAAAAGCTCAGGATGAATTATTTTATTATAATAATAGAGATACAGTGTGTTCATTTTATACAATCACTTTGGAGTACTTGATCAAGACTCAGATCAGTCAGCTGATCTTTTCTAAACTGACTTACCCTCTACCAGTCTTGCCTTCCAAGACTCAACTTTTTTCCCTGAACACTGTAAACTTTTCATTTTAACAATGGGTAAAGGTACTTCCAAAGTTTTAGTATCCAAATTAATGTTTGGGTTTTTTTGGGGTTTTGGGTTTGTTTGGGTTTTTTATTTAAGAAACATTGCTGTCTCAAGTCTGATTGTCTGGAGCTGCTGAGAGAGATGAATCTGTCTTTTCAGATTAATAAAAGTGCAGACCTTCACAATTTGTCTCATTTGTCCATGTTGAAATTGCATTGACATTGAACAACACTACATATTACCTTCAGCTACCATTTTGATTCCTTTTGACATCACAACATGAAAGCAATACAAATGGGTAGTTCTTTATTTGCTCAGTTTGGTCAGAGGAAGCACTGACCTACTACTTATGTTATTCCAGTGATGAGCTGGTAGAAAGCCAATTTAATAGCAGAAGATCCAAAAACCCATAGAAGAAGAAAAAGAACACTTTTCCTGAACATGGCAAATCCAAACTCCTTTCGAGGTTACATATTGCTGCTTTTCATTATACTAATGGAAAATCTTTTATATAGAATTAAAACCAGTTGAAATACATAGTAGCCTTCTCTGACTCACTAGCACTCTTCCATTTTTGAGCTGAAATTGCTGTATGAGAATCACGCTTTTTTTATAATTTTTTAAGAGATGTTAAGTGTTTTGCAACCAAATAAAAATCCAAATTAAAAAAACCTTATTTTAGAACAATTAATACTGTTTTGCAGACACAGTGAGGCTTAGATATCTCCTCACAAGAGAAGAAAACAATGTCTCTTAAGCATCTTCTATATGACATTTCTTCTTAGAAAGACCTGAGGAATCACTCCTTTGAACCATAGAATCATTAGGTTGGAATAGGCCTCTTAAGGTCATCAAGTCCAACTGTTGACCTAATACCACTATACCCATTAAACTACGTCCACAAGCGCTACATCAACACATTTTTGAACACCTCCAGCTCTTCTCCTCAGTGACTACAAAATAATAGGTTAAATAGCTTAATGCTGACTTTAAGATTTTAAGTCTAGTAGAAAATTTTGGACAGTTTTTTGGGTTTTCCAATGATAATAAAGTTTTCTGTACTCAAATGTATAGAAAATGCTTATTTCACCTTGGTAATTTTAAATCTCAATGAGAGAACCGACAGAAAACACACTAATCCATATTACACAGATGAAGTTTTTAAACCTCTCTTTTTTTTTTTTTTTCCTCCTGGAGTGACCACCACCATGGTCTTAATGAAAAGACAACAAAAAAAATCAACAAATGTGGAAATCTGGTGTTTATAGAATATGTTTTTGTTCCTTAGAAGGCAGAGTCTGTAACACTGCTCCAGACTTCAGTTAATCCTTTTTGTTGCAGAGGCACTATCCTTTATAAGACTGCCATTTCTGCCTTTCAGACTTCTACTCAGTCTCCTCCTTTTTCCTCTCTTCATTTCATACTATCCTTGATTTCTAACTACAGCTTCCAAACCTAATCATTACGGAAGATTTTGTATGCCAGCTATTATGTCTACCTTGCCCCAACTTAGTGTGACATTTGGTCACCTCATTAAAATGGATTTATATTTTCTACATAGAACAAAATATGTTGCTGTGATATTCCTGGTGCTTTTTTCACTCCCATCAGCACTGTGCAAACCTCTCTCCTTTTGCGATCCAGAACAATCAATCAATTTTTCAATCAGCTGGTGAATTTCCACTTGGTGTCTTTCCCCATTGCTTCACTCTCCTCCTATGCATAAAAGTCCATCCTTAGGAGTTTCCTTTTCCATTTTAACTCAAAGAATATTATATTGTGTTATATCAGTAAAATATTAAAATTATACATAAGATTATGGATCTGATTTTCAGATTCAGACTTAAGAGTTTCTAAGGTAAAAAAGAAGTATATTTCACAATTTCTACATTATAAGTATTCTTTACCATCTTTGAGTCTACACTTTTAAGTACCCGCTGAAGTACTTGGCTGGAATGGGACACAAATGAGCTTTTTACTTTGCATGTTAACTTTTTTTTCCATTTTTGAACATCATATTTGTAGGTAGGCTCTTAAATATAGCAATGGGATTGAGAAGCCAGTGCCAATGCCTCTTCTATCAACACGATCCTCAAATGATATTTAGAACTTTTTCCACACCTCAGTGTTTTCATGATTCAGTTTAACTATACCTTTCCCTCCTTAATGTGAGGGTAAGTGTGTGTATGTGCGTACAAATATAATTACATTAGATAAATAGCCTCCCTTGTCCTATACTGCCCGATGTGCAGCCAGGGCAACCATTACCAAGCCTTACAAAAGAAATTGTTTCCTTAGCAACAGGAGCCATTTAAAATCTTACAGAACACCTGTATTTTCTACCTAAATTTCATTCTGCTAGATACTGGAAATCTGGTTTTCTGCTTCACTATCTGACTCAAAATAGGTGAATTATGGTGAGGGAGTATAGCTACATCTGAAGACTCACTGTAGACAAAAAACCTGACAATCTCTCAAAGTATTTGAGACCCTTTCCTAGTTAATAGGGATTAGCATCTTACCAACAGAGCATATATTTTCATCAGACCTCTTAATGAAAACTTTGGCAGTCAGTGACATTATTTAAACTTGAAAAATCCAGCTAGGTATAGTAGGAACTTACACAGTGTGAAATGACAATGCATTACTGACATTGCAGCTCCGTTGTCACCCTTAGGCTTTCTTGTCAGCCAGAATTCATAATTCATAAAGCATAGGAATATAAAAGGGCAATGTGCCTGAGTGCTTGAGAAAATTACTGACAACTTCTAGTTGATAAATTTCTAAAATTATACATTTTCTTGATTGGTTTGACTCTTAAAAATTGAGGGGTTTTCACTTTTTTCTTCCTTCCCTCTTTTAAACCTCCTACGAATCTGCAATTGTGTTATGTCTAATAAAATCAAGTTTGCCCTACACTATACCTATATATTACACTGTGGTACTATTTCTTGGCTCCTACTGTACCCCAACCTTTGTTTTAATTATTGTCCTCTGTTGTAAAGTATTCCTATTAAGAAGTCTGGGTCTCACAACTAGTTCTATTAAGACAGCAAAGTGCATTCTAAATACATTTCTGAAGAACTACCACTTCACATGTGAGGCAAGCCTTACTTAAAGATCTCCATATAGTTATTGACATTTATTCTCAGAAGCATCTTGCTTCAGCAAAGAAATATGTTACAAGCTTTTTATATATGCTGGATAATATCCAGAATAATTAGGTTTCACGGATTTTCTGCAGGCACCATCATTATTTGTTATTTGTTCAGTCAGGTCCACCATTTTGCTAAATGTACTTTACTTATTACTGTGAGAGAAAAGAATGAAATGTGTCATACACTTCATTCTAAGTTTGGCATAAATAAGATATTCCTTAAACAAAAAAGATGTTTTGCTGACACAATCACTATATTTTGCTTATTCTGACTTCAATTCCACTGGTTATCTCACAGCTTCATAGTCAGGAACCTTCTGTTCACAAGCAGGTAATTCTCAATAACCAATGATGTTGTGGAAAGCACTAACATGTTCGAAAGCATGTTATCACTGTTGAAAGTTTTGGAGCTGTATGACTTGTTAACTGGGGAGGTCAGAAAAAAACTTTTAAAAATGGTTTGTGCCTTGGTCATAGGCTTGAACCCAAAGCCTACTAATTTCCTGCAAACCTGAATAATACCGAATCAGATTCCTGGACTTTGATATTATGTATACTATTCACAAGATTTTTAGAGTAGAGTTAGCAAATAATAGCTAAACTGGTGGGTCTCCCATAGGCTTATAAAATCTGTTCAGAATCTGATTTTGTCCATTCCAGAATAAGAACAATTGAAACAACTTTTTGTTCATGGCCATTATGTTGACAGGTTGTATTTATTTCTACCTGATGAAGTCAGTCTGAGCTGCAAAGTGTCAGAGAGGTGGGTGATATTTCAGCATTATCAGATGTCTTGTCCTCTAAAGATCTGCTCAAGCCTTATCCCTCTGTTGGCATGGATGTCTTACACAACTTGAGGCAAATGTATCATAGCTCTTGTACCTGAGAGAATTCTTTTGAGAGATCAGATGTTTTGAAGAGTTCATGTTATTGTATTGGTAACATACAGTTAAACCATTTTAACTCTTGGAAATCATCATTAGGCCATGAGACTCTTGATACTGAAACAGCCAAAATTAAAACTCTTCGATCAATGTCCAGGTTGAAGAAAATTCAGTAGAATTCTCGATAAAAACATCCATATAGAAAATTGCAGTGAACTTACTTTCGGAGCAATTCTAGCCCAAGTTCAGACCTATTAATCCACTTGTCCATTTTTGTTATTTTTTAGACATCTGTCATCTTGTCCCCCAAGGCTCAAATCAATAAAATACAAATGTAGCAATCTCATCATAAGAGCAGTGATGTCCTTCCCTGGGACATGGCTCAGACTGGAATGTAGCTACAAGAAACTGTCAGGATCCTTATGAAGTGCATTTTTGAATTCCAGATGTTTGATGAAGACGGTCATGTTCCACTCAGTGAATGTGAAGTAAACTCTACATTTCTCTTCTAAGATGAGCGAGCTGGTGGGAATTTTGCAGGTTTCCTAGGTTGTCAGAGGAGACAAATGGGACTTATAAAATCCAGCTCTTTGCTCATGTAAAATGTCAAAAAAGTTGCAACTTACTTAGGAGTTCAGTATCAGATAACCAGAAGTAAGTATCAAGCAGAAAATGAGATACAAAAGTGTGTGAGATTGATAACGGAGGACTTAAAAGAGGAGGTTGAGCTTCTACTGAAATGGTGTTCAGAGACTAAATTAGTTCACAACTTTTATCAGAACAGGCTAGAATTAATTTTAGATGTGCAAAATTAGACAGAGTCACCTATGAATGTATGTCCACGTTTCAAAGAGAGAGAGATTTACAGTATTCACTAGTACCCACATAACAGAACAAAGCAAACTAAACAAATGAACAGCATTGCTGCCGTTCCCCGTTGTCTTTTTCTAGTCTTGATTTTCTTCTCAAGAATCATAAACATTTTGTGCAGAAGGCATGTAAAAGTGCTTTTTCCAACTTCACTGGATTTTGGTTCATGTATTCATGATAAAATTCTGCTTGTAGAACTAATAGATTGCACTTTTTAAACCATTTATTTTGGGGTATATCCTGAGTGACATGTGTATTCTACTACAATAAAATAAAATACTTCACCACATACATTGGGATAACTAGGAAGGGATGTATGCTTCGTTGCATCCCATCATGAAATCAGAACAAATTTAGGGCTCCTTTCCCAAGAAGCATTCCTGAGTCTCTCTTTGTATTCATAAATAGAGAAAGTATTGCTTCTCAAGGGACGATTTAGAGCATCTAATTTAGGCACTTGCTGCGAATTGCTTTCCGGCAGACTTTTTCTACGTGTCTCTTCACTGAGTACCTGCAAAGCCTTGGAGACTATCCTCTTAATTTAGGTGCATGATTTATTTTGCTTAAGGCTAGATACAGAATACTGCACTGGGAACAGGGTATGACGACATAGATCTAAAATACAATTCTTCTAGAGTCCCTTGTACCCAGTATCCTGCAAGTCTTTGTCCTTATCTGAACTACAGTATATTAGATGAACTTTGCACCGATCAGCTGAATTGACTGTAATTGGAGCATGTTAAAACACACAAGGCCGCAACAGTTCACAAATAGGGGATCTGGGGCTTGTATAACTTCTTTTTTCTAATATGACAGTGTAGTTCGTCAATAAAAGTAAAGAGAAAATAATGAAAATAGTTTCCATTTGTGATTTTTGTAGCACCTCTGCATAACTATGAACAGGAAAATAAAAGCTTTGGCCAAGTTCAAAATTTTGAGCTACCAGAAATTAGAAACACGCATAAAAATCAGAATAAATATGAACAAGTATAGTCTGCAAAAACAAAGAAAGAGATTCAAAATACAACCTCCCTTTAATTATGTATCTTTCATAGATGGTGCATAGATGGCAACTTCTTCCTTACAGAAGTTGCCATATCTTTCTGTGAGTTAAAAGTAGCAGCCTTGTTGTGATATTGTTTTCAAAGAATGAGGCACTTGATGCTTTTCTTTCAAAGCAGATTTTTTCAGTCAGCTATGCTGATACCTTCAGCAGCACTTGACATATGCTCAGAGAAAATACTTGGTGACAGGAAAGTCTGGCTCTGAATATCAGAAAGACACAACTGTGTTCTCATTTACGAAAAATTGTAAAGGTTCTTACCTTGTCGTTTACGCCCTGCTGTCATGCAATAATTCTTTCCTGTCAGAAACACAAGTCTCTGCAGATCCTTCCTTACCCTCTGCAGATGTCAAGATCTTAAATCCTTTCTTTTTTTTTCAACTGTTTTCCTCCCTGCCTCCTTTTTTTAGCATCTGAATGTAATCACAGATGCAAAACTGTATGACTCTCATAATTTAATAGATTCAAATCTGTGTCATCAGTATGCCCAAGCATCCAGTCGCAGACTAAATCCTCTTTATTATCCATTTTTATTAGTCTTACAATCAAGCTTTTTTATTTGCTATGATGGAAAGTACATTACTTAAAGTCAATTAATATTTCATAGTTTCATAATGTGTATATGCACCAACATTGAAATGATGTAAGGGATGTTCTAGGAAGAACAAAAAGTGTCAAGCAATGTCGATAGAAAGTAGTCATGATGCCAAAACTTTTCAGGTACCTAATGCCCTTAGGGACCTCTATGATTAACATTAAGATAAAACATTCAATAGGAAAAAAATGTGATTGGTTATTTCTTAGATAATGCAAGAATCAGAGCACCACCACCAGTTTGTTACAATAGATTGCATAGCTGAAATATCATTTTCACTGATTATGCAATTAATGCTTTCTATGAAGCGTGCTTTGAGATGTACAAATTAGGAGCCAAAGTGTATTGTGAGATGGCTTTTAATAGGAAGAGTTGTGAATAAAGAACTGGTGGCTAATTATATTATGTATGTTATCTATATAATGAGCTAGATATTGATTCCTTGGTTTTGATTCTTGTATACAATACCTATCCTGGGGCTAACTTTAAGTATGGAAGAAATTGATGGGCAATCTAGATTTCAGGTCAACATCCAAGAAGACCGAAAAATCATTCCTGAGCAGCAGTCTATCAGTTACAAAAAGAAGGACATCAAATGATGAACCTGTGCAGTTACAGAAATCTATTTGTATCAGATGCAGTTTTGGCAGCCTTTAGGGTAAGCCACTCTATTCACAAACAAGAACAGTTGGAAGGTTTAAAAAATACCCACCTCAAAATGCACTGTAAATTTATAGTAAGTCTATTTAAACCAAACAAGAACAGGCTTCGGAATCAAGTATTTCTGAAAAGTCATTAAAATTTGAATCTAGGTCTTGAATTTTTGTCTCTCATACATATCTAAATGTTTATTATCTCTCACAAAACCCCTAGATTAATCTAGTGTATGAAGTTTTTTGTTCAAGCCCTGATGAGCCATATCAAATTTGCTGTTAGTTATCACTTGGCCTTAACTCTAATGAAAATAATGCTTCAGAGAAATCTGTCAAACAAATCTCTTCTTACAGAAATTATATGAACTAAAATATCAAACAAACTATACATTTAAATAAGGTTTTCTAAACTCATGTTTCAGATATAAAAGTTTTTGGAATGCCTTTTTTCAAGTAGTAAGGCAACTGAGAACCCTGAGATAACAGCCACCAGACTGAAATGTGAGGAAGCTGGGAGCAGGTGATTTTCAGAGCACCATTCTTTGACACAGAGCTCATACCGAAGCTACCCCATTGGAGGCACATCCGTTGTCTTTGTGAAATATGCATCATCATGAATATTTTCTCAAAGTTTCTGTATGAAACTCATCTCAAAACAAAATAAATGTACAGGAGGTCATATAATTGCATTAAAAATACAGAGGGCATGGAGAAGTGATTTTTTTCCCTGTTCAGGGCCTCTTATAACAATGCTCTAACCTAACCCAAAGTGAGGACAGCCTTTATTGCAAGTATGTATTCCCACAATACATTTCTGTGAATGGCCATTTTAATCAGCAGAAGGCAAAATAAGTCTGTGCTCCTAAGAAGATACATAGTAAATCAGTGTTCCTTGTTTGGTAGGTTTTACCTGTTTTGTTTCTCTCGTTTGATTTTTTTTTTTGTTCTGACTATTTGTAGGATTAACTTTTTTTCCAGGGAGTGGTGCGAGATTAACGTGATGGCTGCTAATCTAGATTATGTTAGAATCCCTGAGTGAGAAGTACTGCACAAGTGAGTAGTAATATTGGCGGTTGTGATAGCTTATTGAAAATGATTAGGGTTCAATGTCTTTGTTCCTATTGGCAAAAAATCTCTGTGTTACTATCCATAGCTGGAAAGTACAAACGATGTAATGCGAAACACTTTAAACGTGTCTGTTATTACACTATAAGAAGAGAAGCTGAGCAAGAGTTTATGGGTCAGGGTTAAAGGGCGGGCAGGGACAGACTACATGATAGTGGGGATCTGCTACAGGCCACCCAACCAGGAAGACAGAGCGGATGAGCCCCTCTATAGACAGGTAGCAGCAGCCTCATGTCCACAAGCCCTGGTCCTCACCGGGGATTTCAATTATCCCAGTATCTGTTGGAAGGACAACGCAGCAGGGCATAAGCAACCCAGGAGGTGATGATAACTTCCTTCTCCAAGTGACAGAGGAGTCAATGAGGAGAGCAGAGGTGCTATGCTGGACCTTTTTCTCACCAACAAGGAGGGGCTGGTGGGGAATGTGAAGCTCAAGGGCATCCTTGGCTGCAGTGATCAGTAGATGGTGGAGTTCAAGATTCTTACGGAAGCAAGGAGGGTGCACATCAAGCTCGCTACCCTGGACTTTAGGAGAGCAAACTTTGACCTCTTCAGGGAACTGCTTGGTAGAGTACCATGGGATAAAGCTGTGGAGGGAAGAGGGGCCCAAAAAAGCTGGTTAATATTCAAGAATCACTTCCTCCAAGCTCAGGAGTGATGCACCCAGTGAAGAGGAAGTCAGGCAAAAATGCCAGGAGGCCTGCATGGATGAACAATCAGCTCCTGGACAAACTCTGACACAAAAAGGAAGTCTACAGAAGGTGAAGGCAAGGACAGACTGCCCAGGAAAAATACAGAGAAATTGCCCAAGCAGCCAGTGATCAGGTTAGAAAGGCCAAAGTCCTGATGGAATTAAATCTGGCCGGGGATGTTAAGGGCAACAAGAAAGCTTCTATAGGCACATCGGTGATAAAAGGAAGACTAGGGAAAATGTGGGCCCTCTCTGGAAGGAAATGGGAGACTTGATTACCTGGGATATAGTGAAGGCTGATGTACTCAATGACTTTTTTGCCTCAGTCTTCACCAGCAAGTGCTCTAGCCACACCACCCAAGTCACAGAAAGCAAAGGCAGGGACTGGGAGAATGAAGAATCACCCACTATAGAAGATCAAGTTCAAGATCATCTAAGAAACCTGAAGGTGCACAAGTCTATGGGCCCTGATGAGACGCATCTGTGGGTCCTGAGGGAACTGGTGGATGAAGTGGCTAAGCCACTACCCATCATACTTGAGAAGCCGCGGCAGTCTGGTGAAGTTCCGGCTGACTGGAAAAGGGGAAACAGAGCCCCCATTTTTAAAAAGAGAAAAAAAAAAGAAGATCCAGGGAATTACAGGCCAGTCAGTCTCACCTCTGTGCCCCACAAGATCATGGAGTGGATCCTCCCAGAAACAATGCTAGGACACATGGAAAATAAGGAGGTGATTTGTGACAGCCAACGTGGCTTCACTAAGGGCAAATTGTGCCTGACAAATTTGGTAGCCTTCTACATGGTTACAGCGATGGTGGGTAAGGGAAGAGCAACTGATGTCACGTAGCTGGACTTGTGGCAAAGCATTTGACGCTGTCCCACGTGACATCCTTGTCTCTAAATTGGAGAGACATGGATTTGACAGATGGACCACCTGGTGGATCAAGAATTGGTTGGATGGTTGCACTCAAAGAATCGCGGTCAACAGCTCGATGTCTGAGTGGAGATCAGTGACGAGTGGCACTCATCAGGGGTCGGTACTGGGACTGGTGCTATTTAACATCTTTGTTGGTTACATGGACAGTGGGATTGAGGGCACCCTCAGCAAGTTTGCAGACGACACCAGGCTGAGTGGTGCAGCTGAAATGCCTGAGGGATGGGATGCCATCCAGAGAGACCTGGACAAGCTTGAGAAGTGGGCCCATGTGAACCTCATGAGGCTCAACAAGGCCAAGTGCAAGGTCCTGCACCTGGGTTGAGGCAATCTCAAGCACACATACAGGCTGGGTGGAGAACGGATTAAGAGCAGCCCTGAGGAGAGGGACTTGGGGGTGTTGGTGAATGAAAAACGGAGTATGAGCCAGCAACGTGTGCTCACAGCCCAGAAAGCCAATCACATCCTGAGGTGCACCAAGAGAAGTGTGGCCAGCAGGTCAAGGGAGGTGATTCTGCCCCTCTACTCCACTCTAGTGAGACCCCACCTGGAGTACTGCGTTCAGCTCTGGGTCTCCCAGCATAAGAAAGACATGGACCTGCTCGAGCAGGTCCAGAGGAGGGCCACAAAGATGATGAGGGGGTTGAAGCACCTCCCCTGTGAGGACAGGCTGAGAGAGCTGGGGTTGTTCAGCCTGGAGAAGGCTCCTAATAGTGGCCTTCCAGTATTTAAAGGAGGCCTACAGGAAAGGTGGGAACAGTTTTTAGCAGGGCTTGTAGCGATAGGACAAGGGGTAATGGTTTTAAATTCAAAGAAGGTAAATTCAGATTAGATATAAGGAAGAAATTTTTTACAATGAGGGTGGTGAGACACTGGAACAGGCTGCCCAGAGAGGTGGTAGATGCCCCCTCCTTGGAAGCGTTCAAGGCCAGGTTGGATGGGGCTTTGAGCAACGTGATCTAGTGGAAAGTGTCCCTGTCTATGGCAGGAGAGTTGGAACTAGGTGATCTTTAAGGTACCTTCCAACCCAAACCATTTTATGATTCTATGATTGGGTGGGGGTGGTTTTGAACTTTTTTTTTAGCTTGCTTATCCTGTGGCTCTTTCCATGTAGTAGAACTGTAAAAGTTGACTGAGCTTTCCTGCATAAAGATTAGATTTATTTACATGAGTAAAGTTTGCTGCCCATCAATCTGTGTTCCTTGGGTCTTACAGCAACTGGATCATAGATGTCTATAGCACCAACACAATTCCGACAATTTATCTGGTTACCTAGACAAATACCTGTGATGTATTGTTACTTATGAAAGCCTATGCGTTGATCTGTTAAGTAAAATGCAATTCTTAGTGAATAGAAAGTTATTCTCTGTTAATTCTTGGCTTTGAGAACTCTGTTCAGTTCTTGAATTGTCTCCCGTAACATATAATAAAATGTAGTACTGGTTATCTATAGCTTCTGAAGATTAACTTCCCTACTAACAAGGAGCTCATTTTTTGTTTACTATAGAAATAAAACAACTCACCCACAAACATTTGCTTCATATAAATTACTTAGTTATGACTATAGCTTTTTCCTGGAGTATTTTCACTGATTTCACTAGAGTTACCCCAGGAATTCCACCTTGTATATTCAATCCACCTGTCTGAATTCTGTGTTGAATTTGTAATCTTGTTTACATTTTGAAAATGTCTCAGAGCAATAAATACTGAACCTCTGAGATTTGTGTGTGTGTGTGAGTGCCACAGAGTAAAAAAAAAAGAAAGTACTGTTTTTTAATTAGTAGGAGGTGTGTGTTTTTCTGGCTTTCTTCTGTTAACCCCTATTGTTGTGGCAGAATTTACTAATTGCCTGACCTGACGACTGTGTTGGAGACATCCCCTCAAACCCCCAAACATTCTTTACATTCATGTTTTCCTAAAAGAAAAATAAATCCAGAGATTCTATGGAAGGAGAACTTCCTTACAGCCTTCAGAAGACTCCTTTGCTCCTCTCAATATCAGATTACTCCGCAAGTCTTTGTTTCCATTTAAAACAATAGCTGCCTCTCTGAGGACTGAGGGAAAAGCAAAATAATGAAATTTAGAAAATACGTATTTCTGCATCTAGGCAAAGAACTTATCTAATCCAAATGTGGTTTTAGGTCTGATTATTATTAGTTCCAACACACTTGTTTTTCTCTCTAAATACCAAAACCCAGCATAATTTAGGACCCTGATGTATTCTGAAGTACGTAAAATATTTTTTCCAAATGCCTACACATTTCAGTTCTGCAGCTCTCCATCTGTTAGAAAGGTTGGGTTGCTGTATTATTATTTTTATTTATTTTTCAAACACAGCCCCAGCAGCTGTGCTCTCAGAAAGACCTAAACTGTCACCAAGTTCACCATGAAACATTAAGAACCCCACAAAAACTTGTATTAATTTTATTTAATCTATAATATGTGTCTTGTTTTTTGCATTGGGATTTTATTTTCATAGGGCTTTGTCTGAAACTGGCACAGTTCTTAAAACTAACCACTTAAATGAAGTGTTAACTCTTGTGGCAGGAAGAGAGAGACTGGGACTGTTTAGCTTGGAATAGTGCAGGCTCAGGGGCATCTCACAGAATCATAGAATGGTTTGGGTTGGAAGAGACCTTAAAGATCTCCAATTTAGAGACATGGATGTAATGCAGGAGAGTGTCAAATGTCTACAAACACCTGAAGGGAGTGTGTGAAGAACAGGCAGTCAGGCTCTTCTCAGTGGTGCCGTGACAGGACCAGAGGCAATGGGCACAAGCTGAAACACAGGAGGTTCCTTCTGAACATCAGGAAACACTTTCTCACTGTGAGGGTGACTGAGCACTGGGCATGGGTTGCCCAGAGATGCTGTGGAGTCTCCATCCCTGAAGATATTCAAAAGCTGTCTGGACATGGTGCTGGGCAACTTGCTGTAAGTGGCCCTGCTTGAGCAGAGGGGTTTGTCCAGATGACCTCCAGAGGAGGTGGACAGCCCTTTAGAAAACTGAATCTGAAATCACAATGCCAATCAAGGGCCAACCTAAGACATCCCTGAGGAGTATGTGTCCAGCATTTCATAGCTTCTAGCTGAAATTACAGTGCCAGAAATGTATCTTAAACTGCAGTTTACTCTAAAAATCTATAAAGTTTATGTTGCCTTTGACTGTAATAAACCCTACACTGCACAGTAACAAACAGATTCAAACCCCAAATGCATCAGGAAATTCCAGAAAAACATCCATTATCTGGCAGCAGGAAAAGGATAGTCAGGATCTGTTGAATCTAGAAGGGGTAAACGAGTAACACTACCTTTCTTCCTTTTCAGGCTCCTTAATTTTACCTCGCACTTCCCCAGGGCTCACTGGTCACGGAAGAAATACGGGATCCTGAGCCTGCTTGTTATACTTAGAAAGAATGATGCAGGAAAGAGAGCTATGTCAGATATACCAGCTGAAAATCTAGGCTGCACTGGTATTTAAAATTATTTCAAAAGTAATGCCACCTGAAAAGCCTGCCTGTTATTATTTTACTGGATTCTAACTAACTTTATTTGGCAAACCTTACAGCTAATAGTGGTTTAGGAAAACATCTTCCAAAACCTTCAGACTTTCTAGGCTGCTGCATAATAGAAGTTCTGCTACTCCCTAAAACTGAAACTATTGTTTGTATTGCTCCCCCCGATATGTTCTAACTTTATCTTTAGGTGAATTTTAAACAGTATGTGTTGATCTGCATTGGGCTAGGCAGGCTTGTGAGGTGATTATTGTGCCCAAACTCATTTTGAAAGGAGTCATGCTGACTGTCTGGCTTTTTCATCTGTCTCAAACTGTTACCAAAAGGAAATGGAAAGTGATATATATTTTGAGGTGACTCAGAGACTGGTTGTCTGCTTACTTATACTTTGTTTCTCTAAAATGCTAAATTTCTGGCTGATTAATGTACAAGTTTGCCAAGTAGGAAGAGCTACAGGGGCAGGTAAGTTCTCTACTTCATTAAAATTACAGACACACTTTGGAGAACTGTTTTTCAGAATTTTGTAACAGCCAACAGAAGTTTTCAGAAAGTGACACAGTGTAAGAAGTAGCCAAGCACCTTAAGAGGATAAAGACTTTTTTTTTTTCTTTCCGTGCCAGTGAAACCAGTGAGAATCTGAGGTGTCTAGCACTCTTCAAGATGAAGAGTATACCCTATCAAACTGAAGAGTAGAGGCAATCCTAACAGCATATCACAAGTATTTCTGGTGCTTAGCAAGTTTCAGATTAAAAGTATGAATGATTATTACATCTGTGGTGAAGACTAGATTGAGCACACTTAAGAGTGCCTCACACTTCATGAACTTTTTAAGTTGAGAACACTGCTATAGCGTTGGCAGTATTTGAAAATGAGCAATGCCATAAGCACTTTATCTGTTCTTATCATCAGTCTTTACAGTTGTTACAGTCCATAATCTGGTGCTACATGCACTCTGAAAATATTGCTACAACACTTGAATAGGAGGAAAGTCAGATCAAGGCATTCAGTATTGATTCTTGAGAAAAATGAAACAGTGTGGCAATTAACTGCAGTGGTTCAAGTCTGAACAGTGATTCAACATACTCAAATTTGCTAGCATTTATAAAATTTTCTTGTATTTGTTTTGGGTGGGGTTGCTGGCAGAGACCCTTGGGAGACCAGTAATCTTGGAAATATCCATGGCAGCAGCATGCTTGGAAAAAGATTGGAAAGAATATAAATGAACGTGCAATAAAGTAAATGTCCTTCCATCTTATTTTGAATCACTCTTAAAATCAGAGCTTTTTGCGATCCTGAATGAAATTATGTTTCCCAAAATATTGAGGAAAAATGTTTGGGAGATCTTAAGTGCTGATGAAATTACTTGCTTCAGCTGAACAGCCAGCCAGTAGGAGCAGGAGATGTTCTGTACCTTTCTGGCAGACCCTGAGGATTATGTAGGACAGGACAGTGTATTACTAGCAATGACCAAAAGCACAGTGGCTAAACTTCATTAGATTCCTTCTTCAGTTGTTTTAGAAGATTATGGTTTATTGCAAAGCATTCAAATGAAAGCAGAATAGCAAACATTTTCAAGTCAATCAAAACCTGCTTTTCTGCAGCTCTGAAAGCCAATGAGTGTTTAGTAGAGCTGCAAGTGGAGCAGGCAAAAGTATGCATGCTTTCTTCCAGGTCTTGCAGTTTACCTCTCTTAATGCTGAGATTTTCTATATCTCTACACACACACACACACACACACACGTGTAAATGCCAGGACTGTATCATACCTAATTTCTCCAAACACAACAGATTAAATCGGCAGAATCACCTATAATAATCTCTTCTGTCCTTCCTTCTTTACACCCTGACTCCATGAAAGCTTCTCTGTCTATTATCTGTTCAGTTCTGAGTTTGTTGAAAGAAGCCAGAGCCCAGCTAGTCTTCATTATTCTGTGTGTGCTCAGCCCAGTATTGTGAGAGCAGTACTCTTAAAAGCACAGACTGCAGAGGGTGAGGATTTAGAAACATAAATTCCAATAGTTGTTGAAGCTTCTGTTTCAGAATCCTTATTTTTTTTACTATTGCTTTTTCACTAATACTGTATGGAATTTCCTCTATAACTAAATCTGAGAATTTAAAAAAAAAATGTCTAAGTTAGAGACACTCAGACAAAATAGCTAATTATCAAGGGATTTCTGTAGTAAATGAGCAGCTGGTACCAAAAAGTCAAAGTGCAAATGAGTGGGAGGATTATCTTAAATCAGTGTGTTTGAGGGTTGGCATCTCTAGCAGTACGTTAGGACAGACCTTGCTGTACAATAGAATAATTAAGCGGTAATAATGCTCCAGGTGCAAATGCCTGGCATTTTAAATCTCCTACTTGCAGGAATACTATACAGTGGAATGTCTTAAGGACTGACAATGTTTTACTTAACTAATGCTTAGATTTTTGTTTTAATCTGCCTCTACAGCGACAATTAAATAAATGGTCTACTTTATTTCACAAGTGAACTAATGTGGCAAAAACTTCCATGAATTGCTGGAGGTTGCAGCATGTGCAAATCAATGCTGGATTTGGACTCCAATGGCACTTTTCTCCCACTCCCAGCTGAGAGAGATGTTACACTTCTAAAGGTGTTTGTCCTTTCAGGCTTTCAGTGGGGCAAGTACTTGGAATAAAATCTCTCGCATCCTGTGTATGTCTTAACCTTTGTACTGAAGTGCAGTAGCTTTTTGGCCCTCATTTATGCCAAGCGGAACAACCGCAATAGAAAATATTCAGTGTCAGTCCATAACTTCAAACAACTGGAAATACATTTCATATGAAAATAACTAGGATATGGGACATGTGGCTTGACATGCCTGGTCTGCATCATTCACCGCAAAAACTTAAAACAAGATTTTCCAGTGTCCAGATAAATGTTGTTCTACTTATTCAGCAAGCTGACTTTATTTCATTTCTTATTTTTATCTCAGATGTGCATACTCTGAAAGATTTTTCTTTGTTCTTATGCATTTGTAAGAATTCACAAGTTGATTTTTTTCTCCCTTCTTGAATTCTTCTATAAAAACTTGAGCCAGAGCAAAAGTACATTTTGTCATAGTCATTCAGCTTAATACTTCTGAAAAGAAATTCTGAGTTGAACAAAATATTCACTATCAAGGCTCTGAGTTGTTAGTATGTAATAATGATCCTGGAAGGCAAGAAATGAAAGCAAAAATATTGTTTGTCCCATCATAGTACATTTTAATTAATTTTTCAGTAAGTCTACTACTCCTTCCTTGGTAAAGTTACTAGTTATGTATTTGCTTAACAGCTGGAAATTGTGTAGATGGCTAGCAGGATGTAAAAAGTAGTCTTCATGATACTTAGAAAATCTTTGGTTCCTTATTTGGAAAGCCAATGTGAACAATAATTTTCTTGTAAAAGGATCAGGAGGATTAAATCAGTGACAGAAGATCCAGTTCCAACTCAAAAGCCTAGCTAAAAATATTTAAATTAAGCTTGTAAATTCAGGAAAAGTAGCCCACACTGCTTCTAGAATGAGCCACATCACTGTTTCTCCCTGGAGCCTGTCAATGAGGAGAGCTACCGGAATCTGAAAACAGTCCACAGAACAAATAGGCTGGGAAGATGTTTTCTAACACTCAGCTTTTGGAGTCCATGTACTTTTCTGTCTGAACTCTTTTCTTTCCCTCAATTTCACTTCCCACCTTATACCTGCAGAAGAGGTCTGAGTACTTAGCTGGAATCCAGAATATTTTGCTAAGGCACCTAAGAAGCCAAAGGGAATTGATGGAAAATAAAATAAAATTGCCACCCCTACCTCTTTCTGCTTTGTCTTCAGCATAAACATTGCATCCTTTCAACTGTATAGAGTGTGATTTATTTGACTAACCTAATTCCTGTGTTGTATATCTCTAAAGTATGAGATAGTCACTGTAAAGTTTAGTTGTAGTCACTGGTGTTGTCATCCACAGAATTCAGGACATGTGTCTTCACATTCTAAATTAAACAAATTGAACCCTAAAAGTGTTTACTGTACTCCCCTGGCATGGAAGACCCTTAGCTCAGATGCCTACAAAACAGGCATTAAAAGCAGAATGAATGCCACTCTTCAAGACCATGAAGATGATCAAGATATCTAGTAAATCTTGCAGTCAGTGAAACATCTGAAGAAGCAGTGTGTACTTGGCCAAAGCTCTTTTCTTAAGCTTAACCAGGGATTATTCCATATATGAGCAACTTATTCAAACACAAGGAAGTTTGCAAAAATATTCCCTGGGTTTTCACCTTAAACCGGGTGATATTAAAACTGGCCAATAGTAAACAGGCAAGAATCCTAAAGCCTGGCTTTAACATTTGTTTTGCAGTAGCGAACCTGGTCACGGACTTTCTTTTTCCAAAATTATTTTCACCCATAAGCTGAATTTATGAGGCATTTTTCCCAATGTTCGACAAAACTAAATGTTAAAACTCCTACTTCTGCTTTCAACATGGTGGTGTTTTTAAGCTTCTGTCACAATGGTTAAGTATATAAAATAGATGTATTTTATGCTATATATCCCATGCCTTCCCAGTAAGTTAGGATGACCAAAGAAGAAATAGGAAATGACACAAGTTATACAGCATGCTGCCAAAATAATGTTTAATGGTGCACAGCTTATATCCCCTCAACAAAATCCTGAGATCATAGCTGCTGGACTTGCATTATTATTTATTTTGTAAAAGAAGAAGAAGAAGAAAGTCTTCTGTTATTAATATGGTTTAATGTTCATCTTTAAGAACGAGTGTCACTTAACAGTGCTAAGCACTGGCAAGGCTACATGTGATGCTTCAGCTTAGGCCTGTATTCCTTGCTTACTGAAGACCAGGAGTGATCAGAAGGTGTTTCTATCCAGTGGCAATTTAATGACTGGATGTGGGAGGACATTTATGAAATAAGGGACATGTGAACAATCCAGCCTCTCCAGAGAATCTGAGCTGGGACGTACCGGAACTGCTGAAAGCATAAACAACTTCCGGTGCAGGGGGCATGAACATCTTGCAGGTGCAGGAGAAGAGACAGCCGCCATTAATGATGCAGTTTTAATTCTTGAAGAAGATGGGTGTGAACATTTGTGAACGTGACTTGAACATGACTCATAATGTGGCCAATTGGGTTGGACTATGGGCTGTTACTTGCGATGAAGCCAATCAGTATTTATTGGGTGTGGTCGAGGGTTATAAATTGCACTGGAAACACGGAAATAAAGGTTCACTTGTTAGATCACATTGATCGTGTCAGTGTCCTCACGCAGCTCCCGCAACTGGACTTGTAGATGTCAGGATATTTTGCTGTAGCTGACTTTGAGGTCAACAAACTTCATAAAAGAGTGACCTGCTTAGTCTAAAGATCAGGGAAACATCATGCTGGTTTATTGTTGCTTTTTTTTTTTTTTTTGAGCGGAGGAAGGGTTTGTTGAGGAAAATATTGGTATTTAGGCAATGAATCCTATTCCTGCTGCAATCAGTACATCATAAGAAGAATGAACACTACGCACAGTTGAAAGACTTTGACAATGTCAACAAATCCAATCAAGAGACACCTTTTGCCACCATTTAAAGTATAGTGTTAACAGTTACTTATAACATTACTTGTGTCTATCCTGATACTTCTGTGACTCATTGATTTTTCCTGACCAATTATTTTATACTATGGGCAGCTGAGTAAGTACAGAAGAGACGGATTATGAAATTCCACTTACACTTGCAGCCCTTTGGCAGTGAACTGTTTTAGTGAATAGACTGAAAGTGTGAAACTATATGCAGAGATGACAGGATGAATGTATACACTTGACTCTGCTGGCTTTGATGGTCCTGGAAGACCTTCACAGTACTTTACTTTAGCAGGATGATTAAGGAAGAAAAAAACTCAACATATACACATTTACGATAAAATTCTTAACAAGACATAAATAATCTCAGCTCAAGATACTATAAAGGACTATTTAGCATTTTGCTTATGATTTTACATAATTCATCTAAATATAGTTAATTGCAGAGCAGATTTATTTTTGTTGTGGGTGACATTTTCAGACAGTAGCTTGATCACTTTGTTTCATAATGGTATCTCGCATATCTATTTTGGTGTATCTGTAGAACTTGAATCAAGCTACCTTTTCTATTCTTATATTTCAAAGCCTCTGGTATGTCTTCCAGTCCTGGCTCTTGATGATTGTGTGTTTACACACACATATATATATATATATATATATACACACACACACATATATAACATATACACATATATAACACGATTAGATCATCATTATGTCAAACAGCTTTTCAGGGTTAATAATGTCAGCATTCAGAAGGGCTAATCTTTCAAGTCTGCAAGCAGACAGTCTTTTTTCTTTTCAAACTTCATCTCCTTAAACCATTCCACTCAAAGATGAAGTCACTGAAGCGTATGAGCACGTGCTTAAATATAATTGTTCATTTAGGTCCATTCTTACCGAGCAAATCCTTTAACGCTGTGCTTAAAGTTAACCAGTATGTTACTGGACTGAGCCCTTTTGCAGCAGATGATGAGAAGTCTGTACTTCCTAAGAGTCCTGCTACAGAGACAGATTCATTTAAGAAGGAGAAATGCTCTGATTCAGAGGAGAGGGTGGGGATGTGTCACCATAACCTATTTTTAAGGCTAACAGAAACCATTGTGATTATTTTCCTCCTGCTTATTTTGAGTTTTAGCTGAACATTTATCGGATAATATTCAAACAACATTTTATAACTGTTGTTGCAATACTGAATCAAAGGGCATATTCAGTAACAGACACTAGGTACACTAGGTGCTCTTTGGGAGATCATCCTTTGAACTGCTGTTCCTTAAGAGGACATAATAAGGTATCTTGTATCTCAGTTTAGTAAAGAGGTATATATCCTAACTTATTACCTTCAAATGTCAATATTAAGCTTCTTTGGTATGGTTTCTTGAAAGTGTGAGGCATATGTAATAGTACTGTCTGTTGTTCCTCATCTTCCCTTTTTCACTCCAGACTAACCACTTGAACCCACTAACCAATTCCAAGCAAATTTAAAAGAAAGCTGCAAGTCTCAAAGATGTCATTTTCATAGATATTCCATGAAAATAGGCAGCTAGAGCAGAGAGACTCTCTTAATGTCCCACTGGCAGAAATCCTGCAGGACTCTAACTCTTATAAGGCATCAGAACATCCATAGAGGTGTTCAATGTAACTAAGCCTGGTTGCCTCTAAACCTCTCCATTACTTTCTGCTGTTCATGAAATGTATTTGTTCATAGTACCAGTGCTGTTTCTGCTGCATGTCTGAGATTCTTACAGGCTAAACAATTTAAAAATGGCTTTAAAATTACAGGCAGTGTGTTGGATCATATCATGCAAAGTGCCAATCCCATCACTCCTACTGACAGTTCCTTGCTGAACTGCATCTTTCATTTATTCTGATATTATGATCTCTTATCCTAGGGGTCCATCTTTCTATCAAAGGCATAGTAAGCATGAGTCCATATCCCCGCTAGACACGCCCTCAACATAAAAGCATAAATCATTTTTTGAGTGGTTGCAAGTGCACAGCTATTAGTCTAAAACCAGAAACCTATTAAAGCTTCATTAAGGAATTCAAGTCAAATAGTCCACTGGAAGAGTACTCTATAATAAAATCATATTAATTCCCTTCCAATGGCATCATTGCTGGCAAAGGTTATGTCTACTGTCTTATTCATGCCACTTCTACTCCATTACGTGATTACTGAAATAATGTCTTTTCGGTCAACAGGTCTGCACTGTGAAAAGATAGAGATGCATCTGAGCACAGTGACAAGAATAAAACAGAAACCTTTTTTCCTCCCGCGATCTACAGTGTATACTGCATATGAAGGTATAAAGATAATGCACAGAAATTAACTTAATTAATTTAAGTTTAATTAATTTAATTTTTAAATTAAAAAGAGCTAATTCTGTTGTCAGAACTTTGACTGCTGAATGAGGGAAGGAAAGGCTGGTAGGGAGAGGAGAGGAGGGAAGTATTTCCAGAAGCAGTTAAACCAAAATGTCTGATTTCTTCCCCATACGGAATGTCTGCCAAGCCATCCTTTTCCTGATAATTTGATGTCTCTTCCTATACACCATATATATTTTGCCAGGTAAAAGTTACCATGTGCTGTAATTTGTCTGGTTGTGCCCCTGTGCTGAATGACCGGCTGGCAGCTAATTCACAGAATGACTTTTCAAAGTGACCAGATTTAGGCACTGAATTCTACTTACCTTCTCCAGACTGCAAAATTAATTTAAGCCTCTCCATTTCACTCAGCTGCCAGTTTTCATAAACAGGATAGGGACTCTATGTTTCTGAAATTCCTATTCTTCTGTCAAATCTTGCTGAGATTGGCCAACGAGTTCAAAAGCAGCTGTCATCTCTGAGAGATGAATACAGGGCACAATCACCTAAGTCTTGTTTCACATGGAAAGTGAATTTTAAGAAAGAACACGTCAACTGAAACAGAAATATTTCGTATTCCACTTTGGTAAACTGAACGTATTCGACAGTGCTATGATGCAATAAATATGACCAATCATGCAAACTTTGAAGTCACACAGGGTTAAATTGTCCTTGCAAAGAAGAGTGTGATGTGAAAGTGAAACAATATATTGGAATAATTACTGAATATTCCAAACAGTAAATGAAGCTCTTTTAGCACTGGGGAATGATAAATAACTGCATCCGAATATGATCCTTCTTATGTCAACAGGAAAATTTTCCTGTTCTAAATAGAGACAGAAAAAGTCTCAGATGCAATAACTTCACTGAGTAGTCATTTATTTGTAATTATTACTGCTTACCACCGAATTAGACGGAATTTTGTCAGATTTCTCATCTGTCATGAGGTTTCATCAAAAAGAATAGATTTTTTTCACACATTTACTTCTGACTGTGTCAAAATCAAGTACAACTTAACGGGGAAAACTTTACTAATAAATTGTTGTGTATCTTCTAAAAGACTATCATAATTTGGCAGGGGGGAAAGCCTATGTACATGAAAGTCCATAAGTAATGCAACCACCCATTGGGCAGAACAGGAAAATCTAGATGCACATTGGTCCTGTGTAACTTCTGTGTGAATTTTGTATATTAGACATACTGTAGAGCTCTTAATAAACAAAATGTAATTTAAATAATGTGAGTGATGATTAATATGTGACCCAAAGGTGGCAGAGCTGTTCTTCGTGCAGCCATGTTGGAAGCTCAACACAGGAGTCTTAACAGAGATGCTCTCAGAAGCATTACATCCCCAGCCTCACACAGGGCATCTTAGTCTTTATTCTGAGCGTGCCTATCACAGAGGTTGCAGGTGTAACAGTACTTGTATTTGTGCAATAAAGCCTCCTTAGAACAGTCATTTTCTGTCTGATAAATGCTTCAGACTTGTGATCTCATCTCCTGACTCTAGCTTGCCACCCTGATCCTGTGTCCTAGCTTTTGACACTTTGGTTTCTTCCCACTCCTAGTTCCTGACCTTAATCACCAGACAAGACCATGTAATCCTTGCCCTCCTTATGTCTGTTCTAACCATTAAACTTTTTGTGTTCCCCAACATGGTATTGTGCAATTTCTCTCAGAAAAAAAATATTTTGGTATTTCTACTTTTTTGATGGAAACCTATTTGCAGGTTAAAGTTAAAATCAAAGTTTTAAAAATAATTCTGCTGTATTCTTAAATGATACAGTTGCACTGGCTAAAGTGTAATCTAAAAATGGAATTAAGTCCATAAAAAGAAACTATTAAGAAATATCAGAGAAATTTAAATCTAAACTCCTGCATTTATTAGTCCTATTTAGGTATTTCTCTAGTACCTGTTCACTGTAGGTGGGAAAATATTTCTGGAATTTTGAAGACAGCTAGTAAGTGAAAGTTTCATTTTTATTCTGACTAGGTCATGAAATTATTTTTTTTTCTTGTACAGTTAAAAATAAGGTTTGATCAAGAGATTTCTCCTGATGAAAAATATCTTTTGGGAGCGCAGATATTAGCTTTTTGCTCCAGTTTTATCATCTTTCTGCGAAACAATTCATGCCTGAAAATATTAATACAATAGGCTTATCATGAGTAGCTTTTGGGCTAGTTGTCATTTCAGTCCCTAGACTGGGAGGATCTGCACAACAGACGGTGGGGACGGGAGCAGTGTCTTCTGCTGCCCATAAGTACTGCAGGTGACTATACCTACCACCAGACCTATGATTTTTGTATTAAAAGATAGGTTTATTTTGGGGAATTTATTTATTTATTTAGGGTCATGGGGATATATTTGTATAACATGCAAAAAGCATAACTGTACAATTCATCCTATATAGGCAAGGTGGAAATTCCACATTCCTTTGGAATCAACAGGGTTCTCAGGGAGAGAAATGTTTTACTGAATCAAGCAGGACAGTAAAATACTCAGAGCAAAGAGCTGGTATCCTGATACCAAAGAAGATGATGCTGAGTGAAGCAGGAAGTTAATAGTCAAACCAGAGGGGTCCACAGTTAAAATCCTTAGACCCCAACAGGACTATGCAAAGGTTGCTACAGTGGAGAAAGCCTGGAAGTAAGGACATGCCCTGGCAGTACACAGTGGCTGGGGAGACAGTTGTGTATAAATCCTTTTTGTTATTTTTTTTTTTAATCTCTAGTCAAAGTGAGTTCCCTCTCTTAAAAAGTTACTCTGTTTTATTTTCTAACGCTTGTTTTCTGAATTTGAACGCATTTCCAATTTTCTGGCGTGCTCACTATAAGGCAAAGGAACAGGCCAGTCTCTTTGCAAATACTGACTCAAGCGTCTTCACACCAGCTGTTAGTAACTCCTTACTTTATGCTAGCTGGTGTTGGAAGAACAGCCAATATTCCAAGTGAAGCGCCAAGAGAGAACACTAAAAAGACACTCTTAAGCCTCTTTCTTTTTGCCCCTTGCCTTTTGCAAGCAAGGATGATGGCATTTAACCTGAATGGTCAGGTTAAAAACGGCCAAAGGCCAAACCATTGAAAAGGTCCACACTATAAGTTGCAGAATGCCACAGGCCTAAGTAGCAAGGTGGTAGTAGCAGTAATCATGCACTTCTCTCACCTCTGTCTCTAAAGGTGCATGGGGTGCCTGAATAGGCTGCTTCACATATGAAGGGGGAAGTTTAGTGAAGAATTTCTTGCTAGTGGGAGAACTGAATATTTTTTTACTGACATTTTTCTTTTCCCTTTCTCCCTTTCGGATGGCTCTGTGACAGTAAATGAAGAAAGACCTGCATAGAGACTATAGAAATTTGGCATCTTAAATCATCTTTGAAAAATGAGATTTGGGAATCTAAATCTAATATGTGTTACAAAGCAGTGTGCAGCTATACTTAAATCCCTTTTGTTTTCAGATTTTCCAAGGTATTAAGGCATCTCAAAATGCTAAGGTGGGGGGATGCAGGCTGTTCAGTCTTCGATTTGTATCCATCTCATGGGATTCAGAGTCTAATGTTTACGTATTCTTCTCAGTCCTAACTTCCACGGAATTTGGATTCCAGATAACTGAGTCATCTGATGCTTGTTAATAATCTATCCAGTTCAGGGGGAGAGGGGGCAGGGTATATGGAGGGGAAGCTAAGTGCTGTATGTGAGTAAAACTTGGAATTTAACATAATAATTAGATTTTCCAGTAACCATGAATTAGCTGACAGCAGGTCATGTTTAACTGAATATTTTAAAACGAGTATACTTTAGCATTTTATTGGCTAATGTCACTGTATTTAAGTGCCTGTCAGTATTTTCATTATGAACCATATTTTGGAAAATAGAGTTTAATTAAACAGTATCTCTACTGTTCTAAATTTTGTCAGGCTGAGAGCTGGAATACAGGCTAGATAGAAAACATTTCACAGCATAATCATGGCTCCAAAGGAATTGAAGCAAGCAGACAGAAAATTCACTTAAGTTCTCAAAATACATCTGTTAAGAGCAAAATCTAAAGAAGCCAAAGTGAATGAAGGAAGTTTTTTGGGTTTGTTTTTTTGGGCTTTTTTGTTTTTTGGGTTTTTTTCTCATGTAACTTAATAAAAAAGTATAATCAGCTGGGAAGTGAACAGGGTTTAAGAAGCAAAAGCCAAATTAGATTGTCTGAAGAGGAGGGAGAATGTATTATAGCAGAGATCTTCCTCTGTTCCCCAGAAACAGTAGGTCTATTAAGTAACCTAAAATCTATGCAGTCAGCACTTTATGAGCATGTACAATCAAAGTGTAAAATTCATAAAGAAGTCACACAGGAGAAATGGCATATAAATTTTGCTGCAAATATATCTTCAGGGATTTGTAGTGTCATTCAATAATCTTTGATATACTGAATAACTCTTGCAATAGAAGCAGAGAAGGCCAATTTTAAACTTTGGAGGTTATATTTAAGCTGTATCTTCAGCCATTTGTTCCTGGAAAAGGAGATTCCTAGTGTATGCAAGGTGGAAACAAAAACTGCTAAAATCAGGAAAGAAGACGCTATTCTACAGTTGTGCTGTACAGCAGATCGATGGCCATTCTTGGAAGCTAAGTAGATTGATCATTAATATTTGTCCAGAACAGGATTGAACTTCCAGCACTAGTAAACAAGACATGTGAACCTTCATTTCCACATCCACCTTCAGTACCATTTCCAAAACATACCACACTTGCTCAAGCTATTCTACAGCGGCTTTACAAGAACAGTTCAGTACTGAAGAGTACGGCATTACAGATGTTTCATCAGTGCAGATGGTAGAAGACTGGTGAATTGGTAACATACGTAGAGTACTAAAGGTCAATTACTTCAGCATATGGTATGAAATCTGCCAAACAAGGATGTTAAAATAGATGGTATGAATGTATCCAAGAAAGAATTTTAGTAGAAAAATATTAACTGAAAAAAGCCCTGACTGAATAGGTGTAAATGACAGGTGTACATGGGTTTTTTTTCTGGGGTGTTTGTTTGTTTGTTTGTTTGTTTTTTCCACAGGAGGGGTATTTTTGTTTTGTTTTGTTTTTAAGAGATAAAGGCAGAGACAGGGTAGAGGTTTACAAAGAGTGGTTTGTAGTTCTGTTTTATTTTTAGAAAAAAGATCACGGTCGATTGTGACAATAAAATTACTTCGAAGAAGCACAGGACTGGATCCAAAAAAAACCCCTTCAGCAATAGTATGTGTATTTCTGACACAGCATATGTTTGACTTGTCACTTCAAATTTGGTCCAAAAACCCACCAAAATCTAAGGGTAATTTTAACTCATCGTTTGTTTTGCATGATTTTCTATTGCCTGGCCTTGTAGTTCTAGTGATGTGCCTACTTGGGCTGTCCATACTTAACTGAAAGACTTTTGTTGTTCTTGTTGCGCCTTTCTGTACTGGGTTTACAATGGCAAGGTTTTGGTAGTAGGGAGGCTGCAGTGGTGGCTCCTGTGAGAGGACACTAGAAGCTGCCCCCATGTGGGTAGCTCCAGCCGGCTCCAAGACGCACCTGTCACTGGTCAAAGCTGAGCCAAGCAGTGACGTTGGTAGCACCTTTGTGATACCATATTTAAGAAAGTGTAAAAAACGCTGCACAGCAGCAGCTGGGAGAGAGGAGTGAGAATATGCGAGAGAAACAATTCTTCCGACACCAAGGTGAGTGGAGCAGATATCCAGCTGCAGCCCGTGGAGGACCCCACAGCAAAGCAGGTGGATGTGCCCTGAAGGCAAGTGAAGCCCATGGAGAGCCCATGCCGGAGCAGGTTTGCTGGCAGGACCTGTGGCCCCATGCGTGACACATGCTGGAACAGCCCATTCCTCAAGGACTGTACTCGGTGGAAAGGACCCATACTGAAACCGTTTTTGAAAAACAGAAGCCCATGGGAAGGACCCACATTGGAGAAGTTTGTGAAGAACTGTCTCCCATAGGTGGGACCCCACACTGGAGCAGGGGAAGAGCATGAGGAGGAAGGAGCAGCAGAGACAAAGTGTTATGAACTCAGTGCAACCCCCATTCCCCATCCCTCAGTGTTGCTTGGAGCACAGGAGGTAGAAGAGTCAGGAGTGAAGTTGTGCCTGGGGAGGAGGGGGGGAGAAGGAAGTTGGTTTTAGATTTGTTCTTATTTCTCATTATCCTACTCTGATTTGATTGGCAATAAATTAAACTAATTTTCCCAAGTGAAGTCTGTTTTGCTCGTGACAATAATTGCTGAGTGATCTCCCTGTCCTTATCTTGACGCCTGAGCTTTTCATTTTATTTTCTCCCCTCAATCTGTTAAGGAGGGGAAGTGATAGAGCAGCTTGCTCTGCACCTGCCATCCAGCCAAGGTCAACCCACCACATTTCCTTCCACAATCCCTTTGTCATCTCATTGACCTGAAGTTGTGGTTTCCCAGCTTTGTAACAATGTGCAGGAGAACTCATCACCCCTTCTGTGTATGCTCACCAGATTCTAGCCTACCCATGCGTAGCAGGTGTACCCACTCTGATCTGAAAACAACCCAACAGGTCTTTCAAGAGACCAGACAAAGCACACAAAGATGGGCTTTCCGGCTTTTGAAAACCCGATCACTGGGTTTACCTTGACTTCTGCTGCTGGCACCAACTAACTAGAAATGACCACAGGTCAGACTCGACTCAGGTATAAATGGGGCCCTGCCTGAGAGACAACCGGAGTTGGTCCTTGTGGCAGCAGCGGGGCTGCAATCAGGTACTCTCCCCTTGGGTCAGGACCTGCCTGAGGACTTGAGTGTCCTCACCCCCCACCTTTGGTGAGTAAACAATTCTGGACACGCCTCTGAGTGAGCCCTAGCCCCTTTTGGGTGAGTGATTCTGGGTTTGTGTACCCTTAAAGGAGAGATTTTCCTCCTTTTGTGGATAAGTGTATGCTCACTTTGGATCGTTTTCCTAAAAGGCCTGTTTAGAGAAAACTTAGGAATTCTTACGCCATCTGCGTCATATATTCCCAACCAACACTTTACTTTGGTCTATCAGAGTGTTATCTAACTGTGGTTGGAAAAAAAAAAACATTTTCAAGTAGCCGCTCTGGCTGTTTTATGAGTGCCTCTGCCTGGCACCTGGGTTTGTGGTTTGCTCAGGTCTGTAGGGGTGTTCTGAGTGACTGTTCTGCTTGTTGGGTGGGTGCCTCCCTGACACCATGGTTGTTGCCAATTTTTAGAAGACTCTTTTAGTCACTGCACAAGAAGTGGGCTTCCATTGCAAGTACTTTGCAAAAACCCTATCCGGACAAAAGCTTTCTCTTCCCTTGATCTCGGTCACTTCTCCTTAAAGCACAATCCACCACTCAAGGCTGCACCACTCATCTCTGCAGGCCCAGGGTTCATCAACAGTCTTGTAATTGAGGCAAAGTAAGAGTGAAAAACTGGAAAACATAGGTACTATGTACCGCACCAAGTCTTCGGGAATTAATACCAGTGAAATAGGGAATCATCATTAACCAAAAGTCACCTGAATTGGGATTGATGGTGTAGGGCATGCACAGGGTCTCTGGCTCTTTTTCTCATTGCAGCTGGGAAGCCCCACAGATGTAAGGCTTGCTGGAGCTTTGTCCATCCCTAATGCTCATGGCCAGCCTGGCCTAAGCAGTCACCAACTGGCGAGCCTGTTGACTGAAATGTGGAGTCCTGGTCCTCAGCTGAACGGCAATGAGTAGTAGTGGCTGCAGGCATTGGTGGTCTCCTTATAACAACAGTTACCCCTTTGAGTGCACAGTGATTTTCTGTAGTCACGCAACTGCACAACCAAATACAAAGTGAGTCTGACACAGACCTCCAATGAAAACTGCTTTTCTCACCTTCCTGCTTTTGGTTTGCCTGTATGTGTTGTACGATCTACTGCCACCAGTTCCCTCCTTTCAGAGACTCAGCCATTACATAGGATGGGAGTCAACAGATTTGCTACCCTGACTCACCTACTTCTGACAGAAATCAGAAAACCAATAGTTGGCAGACAGATTCTCCTAATGTTCCTTCTCTGTACCTTATCTTTCCGAACACAGGCCATAATGACATTGTTCCCAGTGCAAGGTGACTGTTCCCAGTGTGTTCCCACTGGAGCTCTGGCTGGGCAGCTGCACCAGTTGTGGTGGGCACAGCGCTTAGAGAGGCCATGGCCTTCTGCCAGGTGGAAACCATGGCTCCTAGTTGAGCCCACAGAGCTTCAGCGCCCTTCCTGCACAAAATGCCACGCAAACTGCCGTGTCACAGCCCTGCTGATGCACCCATGCCCTGGTCACAGTGCTCCTGGTCACTGGTGCTCCCTAAGGGCTTCTTCTATATCGGGGGGGGGGGGGCTTAGCCACTGTTGCTCCTGGCCCTGCCCAGGTTCCATCAGCTGCTGTGGTGCAAGGTGTGGGCTCCTGGCAGGTCTCTCTGCTCCCCTGTGGTTTCCCCAGTTCAGGAAACCCCCATGTGCACTGCTCTGGAGTGCTCTGCTGCGGATATTGCCAGCACCAGGGCTGCTCACCTCAGCATATGAAAATGCTGGTCAGCCTCAAATTGGTCAGGCAGCTGGACTAGAACATTGTAGGTCCCTTCCAATGGAAATACTCTATTCTATTCTATTCTATTCTATCCTATCCTGTCCTATCCTATCCTATCCTATCTACACATTTGTCTTATCAGTTTCTTCTGTTACCTGCTGCCTTGTATTCTAGGATATGTAGATTTCTCTGTATTATTGCTTTATTACGGCTTACTTGAAGGCAAATCCAGAAGTCTTCAATGACCCAACGACCACTCTACATGTTGAGTCTTCTTCACATGCAGCCTTAGGAATCTACAAAAAATTCCTTTGTTCTCAACTGCCCAAGAGGGAGAGGAATGTTCATCCTCACCCCACCTGGACATGGAACTTGGCTGATGTGGAACTTCTGCTAAGTTTCCAATTTGCATTTCTTCCCTTCTTTAGCCTTTTTTTTTTTTTTTTTTAAAAAAAAAAAAGAGGGTTTGGTTGTTGGTTTTTTTTTTTAAATCCTGCATAACTTCACTTGATGTCAGATTTAATCTTTAAAAAAAAAAAACAGACATTTTTCTGCTTTAGGACCATTAAGGTGATTAAGAGATTGGACCATCTGACATATAAGGGGAGAGGGGAAAGCTGGAGTTTGGGTCTGGCTCTGTCTTCAACAGTCCCTCCCATCTTCTCAAAGGTATCCAGTGAAAGGACAAGAGGCAATGGGCAAAAGCTGAAATACAGGATATTACATTCAAATCTAAGAAAAAAAACTTTTTTACTGCAAGGTTGATTGAACACTGGAATAGGATTCTGAGAGAGGTTGTGGAGTCCCCATACTTGGAAATACTCAAAACTCAGTCCTGGGCAACCTGCTGTAGCTGACCCTGCTTGGGCAGGGGGTCGGTCTAATAATCTCTACAGGTCTCTTCCAACCTCAACTACTATGTGGTTCTATGTAACCAAAGATATGATTATGCAAAGATATAAAATTTATCTGTAGATTAGGCATAGCATTGCTGTTAAAGAGGATTTTAAAAATTATTATTTATTTTACCTTTTCAGTCTCCCAAGGCAGTGGAGCAGGGGAACCTCACACCTGTTTACAATAAAACTGTTTCATTTACAACTAAATTACAAAGAATGACACTGGAAGCAAATTACTGTGAACAACCATTCTGGATTCATTTATGAAGGCACCTGCCAGACTGTGAAAGTTCAGTTACCAGAAGCTAGTCTTCTGGAACCCAAGAATGTCTAGTAGCATCATATTAGCTTCTAATCAGAATGTATGCATGGCATGCTTCCAACAAGTTTATCACTCCTTCAATGCTTGAAAATACACATTGGGGCTCAATTCCATTAGAAGAGAAAAAGAAAAAAAAAATTAAAAACCTGTATCAAATCCATGGGCTTCTATCTGTCAAAGTGGCATCCTATAAAAACAACACCTCCTGAAGTAATAATTTATTTGTGCCAACAGGTTGGCTTTACAGATTTTTCCAGAATAGTTTTTAAGTACTCAGCACATCACACTTCGTGTATGGTAATAGAACTATTTCACTCGAAAGAAAATTTGGATAGAGGTTTTTTTTAATCTCAGTGTGCTGTCTTATTATGGCCTAAAATCTGTAATGTGCATCGCCCAGCCCTGGCAGAAAACAACCACACTTGCTTTTACAAATGGAGAGAGCCTTTCTCAATATTATATTGTAGTTCTTCAGACATAATTCTCTAGTTTAAATATACCAACTGAACTAATTAGCACTCTCAATAGCATGGTATTTGAGACTACCCTTAAGAGCTCACACTTGTCGAAGTCACTGTTTTACTGAAAATTCTTTCAAGCAGCTTTAGACCAAACAGCTTTAGTAGGTTCGCCTTGGCCAACTGCCAAACTCCCATCCATCTGCGCAGTTACCATCCCCTGCCCCAGCCTCCAAGTGATGGGGTGGAAAAGAAAGAACAGGAATGAGAAAACTCGTGGGTTGAGATGAAGACAAGAAGATCCCTCATCAGTTACCATCACCTGTAAAACAGATTCCACTTGGGGAAAATTCATTTCTTGCAAATTAAAAGAAAGCTGCATGGTGAGAAACAAAGGCAAATATGAAAACAACCCTCTACCACTCACCCCTCGTGTTCTTTCCAGGCTGAACTTAACTCCACTGCTCACGCCTCGACCTCCTCCCCCCGAGCAGTGCAGGGGTCGGGGCCCGGGGGGCTGCGGTCAGCGCAGGGCCTCACCTCTCCGCCGCTGCCGCCCCCTCCCGCCGCTCCCCGCCCCAGGCCGGGCCCTTCCCAGGGGCTGCAGGGAAGGCCCTGCCCCAGCGGGGTCTCTCCCGGGGCCCCTGGGCGTCACTGCCGGGGGCCCGGAGCCCCTCCGCCCCTCCCGCCGCTCTCCCCGCGGGGCTCGCAGGGCCGTTTCTCCCCCGGTTCCCCTCAGCCCCGGCTGCCGGGCAGCTCTGTGCCCGCTCTGACCCGGGCTAGCCCCGCGGCGCCCGCCCGTGGCCGAGGGGCTCGGCTGTGCTCTGCGCTGGGGCCGCTGGAGCCGGCGGGAACCGTCTGGGGCCGGCGCGGGGCCGCGCCGGGGCCGCCCGGCAGAGATGGCCCCGGGGCCGGCGGCGGCCGGGCAGAGGACTCTGTCCTGCAAGTATTTTTTTACTTTCTGCTCACATCGGTAGTTGTACGTGTATGGAGGGTTGTGTAGCCATTACTACCTGTATTGCATTAAACTTCTTATAGTAGAACTAAAAATACGATCCTGTTCTGTGAAGCCTCGAAGATTATTCTAGATGAGGTGCAGATACAGAATGGAGAAGGAAAATGATAGTTGGGGTTTATTTACATAGCTTCATTATGTGTATGTTTTGCTTATACTTTTGCTTGGCTTTTTTTACGTTGTTTTTCCTTGTTAAGTGTGAAGTTGGTCGGTGGGCTTGATGTAAGTTTAAAGAACGGTTTAAACATAATTGGAATTATAGGGGATCATGAAAATAATTTCATTTGACCTTTGTATGGCACATGCACATTGCATTGCATTGTATGATGTCTTCTGGGCCAGTAATTTGTAACAGTGGCCTGTGAGATGCGATGGGCAGAGGCTGCATGTTCCCCCTGGTGTCTTGTCTCTTCTGCAAGTTGCCCCTAAAATGACTCCAGCATGAAATCCTCAAATCATAGTTGAAGTAGGCTGGACCTGAATATATTTAGCTGGGCCATGATTGGTTTTATTTGGAGGAAGAAAAACTTAAAGCAAGTTAGATGGTTTTGCTCCTAAATGAAAGGCTCCTTCTGGGCCCCTTTCAATAAAGTGCCTCACCTACCACAGTTCATCAGCTCATCTTCACCCTCTTTAAGTTTTTGTAAACTGAGCTTAGCCAGAGGGTCTTTTAAACACTACAAGATCTCACATATACTCACACAATGCCTCAACTCTTACTTGCTGCTAAACTTGGGGCCTGTTTTTCAAAACAAATAATTTCTACCTATTTCCCCCCCCCCCCCCCCCCCCCCCCCCCTCCCCCTTCCCCCAGGAAAAACTAAACAGGTCGTCACAAAGAATCAGGAATAATGGTGGAAGCTCAAGTTATCTGAGGCCAAGAAAGAGATCAACAATCCTCTAAAATAGGACAGAAGCCTCAGTTGTTCTATTATGTTCCTGAAACTAATCATAACAGTTCAAACTTAATCCCATAGTTGTCAGGATGGTGGCCTCTGTTTAAAACATGATGTTTGATTTCTTAACAATTTCTCTGTCATTTTAAGTTAAAGAAAATTTCACCTGCATAGAGTGTACTGAAATCTATCTGACATTTATTTACTCCTTATACCAGAAAAAAAGAAATTCATCAGGGAACTGTAACAAAAGACAGTGTTGCAACAGCTTTCTCTGAAATGAGTAGGATGAGATAGCTTTTACAGGATTTTACCTTGCTTGCTTTTGTTTTTTTCTTTTTAAATTGGATTTTGGATCTCTTATCAAGTGAAATATTGTAAGATTATTCTCAGAAAAGCTCTATTTTTTTTTTTTTTAAATTTGTATTCAAGTGGGAAAACCTCTTAACAACTTTAAATTACACCATCCCAGGCCAGAGCCCTGATCTTTAAATGAAGTAGTTAGAAAAATTGAAAGTGCTCTAGTAATTTTAAACCAGTGTATGCTGCAATGCCCAGAACCCTGATAGCTTCCAAATTTCACTTCCAGTAAATTTGAATTGCTTTGTGCAATGCAGAGTGATTCCAAATTATTGGAGTCCTTTAAATTCCATACTGAAGTGCCTATAAAATTTGAAGTTCTCCAATGATTTTTGATCACTCTGCATGTTGTACTGCAGTTTGAGCCTATCTGAAAATAGAATTCCAAGCGTCCTATGCTTTAATTTGCAATGATGAGCAACATCAGAGAATGGCAGTTAAGGATTTACATGGAACATGCCACTTCTCAGTGAATTAACTGAAATAAAGATAGCAAATATAGTAATGAAGTATTCAAAGAAAAAAGTTACGATTTTTAAGATAACAGGATAAAAACATTGGTTTTAGAGAGCTACTACTGTAGCACAAATAGTTTTATGTGGAGTGTGAGATTACGAAAGTATGTGAATATACAATTATTCACCTTTGTCACAACTATAAATAATGTAGATGACTGCTACTCAGTAAGCTGACAATATGCAAAGTACTGAGCATGAACACACAATATGTGTCAAAGGCAACGCACCCAGATGCCACCTGGAATGTGTTACATATGAGTGAAGACAAACTCTACTTTTAATACTGTCAGTGTAGATTCAGAGGAGCTTTCTTCACTTTAGGATTTCCTTTAAAAACCACTTAATAATCTTACAAGATGATGTGTATCTTCCAAGACAGTATCTGCACAGGATAGCTGCCTGTCCTGTCTTATGTGTCTTGAACAGCTTTTAGTCATCTAAGGAGCCAGGAAAAAAATAAAAATAATAAGAAAATTACAGTAACTCAGTATTAATGTTTTGGCATATTATATCTATTATATTTTACATGGGCAACACTTTCCAAAAGCATAGTGTTAGCTTAGCTTTCTTCAAGGGAATGTCAAAGGGAGGTGGTGTGGTTTAACCTGGGAGGCAGCTAAACGCCAGCGAGCCATTCGCTCACTCCCCTGCAGTGGGATGGGGGAGAGAATCCGAAAAAAAGGTAAAACTCATGGGTTGAGATGAAGACAGTTTAATAGGACAGTAAAGGAAGGGAAAATAATAATAACAATATAAGAATATATAACACAAGTGCTGCATAATGCAATTGCTTACCACCCACTGGCCGATGCCCAGTCAGTCCCTAAGCAGTGATCGGCCCTTCCCAGTCAACTCCCCCCAGCTTTATATGCTGAGCGTGACCATCACATGATGTGGGATATCCCTTGGTCAGCTGGGGTCAGCTGTCCCAGCTGTGTCCCCTCCCAACTGCTTGTGCACCCCCAGCCCACTCGCTGGTGGGGCGGTGTGAGGAGCAGAAGATGCCTTGGCTGTGTGTCAGCACTGCTCAGCAATGGCTGAGGCATCCCTGTGTTATGAACATTATGCTCATCCTAAATCCAAACACAGCACTGTAACAGCTACTAGGAAGAAAATTAACTCTATCCCAGCCAAAAGCAGGACAGGAGGTTTTTCTTTGTGGTGAGAAAGACTGTTGATTATTTGGATTAACATTCATTGAGGGATAAAAATTTTGTGGCTTTGTTCTGAATTCGGGGTGTTTTGCAATCAGAAACAGGTAGCAAAATCCATTTAATGGAGGAAAAAATTGTTTAAATAGAATTAAAGTACATTCTTATGCAAAACTGGAGGCAAAATGGCTGCAGTTATTTGAATCCATTGAGGATCCTATTATTTTAAGACCCACAATCAGGTAGCTCAGACTTTACATTCTAGTCTGCTCCCATGTATTATGTTTCTTTTTTTCTTTGTGCACCAAGCAAAACACTCTCAACTAATATAATAACTGCCAGTTGTCAGCTTAAACTCAGGGAATTCATTAGGGGAATTAACTTTTTTTTTATAGGTATAACTTCACCTAAAATTGTCACTGAAAGTATAATAGAGATGTATCATAGCTACTTGGGACCACACGACAGGCCTGAGGAAAAATACAGAATTCTTTTGCAACTGTAGAAGGAATTTTGCATGAGAAAAATGGAAACATCAGCAGAAAATGGAAAATTAGCATAATTTTAGTGGAATAGGTAAGATAAGTTTATTATCCCAAGAAATTCTATAGGCACTTTTTAGAATTGCACTCAAGGAAGCGTGAAATGCCATGACATAAATTGAGGTTAAAGGACCACTTATTTTTTGCTAGAGAGGGCTAAGAAGGCTCTTTTGCCCACGCCCTACTTTCAGGCTAGGTTGTCTTTGCCATGTCTTAGATTTAAATGACAGTAAGCCTTGTTCCATCTAAAATACAGTTTATTTCATTTGTTGGTAACCTCAGTAATTATTTGTACCTAGGGTAAGAGACTGAATTTCTGGGATAAGACAAAGCCAGGCAGGTGACAAAGTAAATGTCTTGGCAGTGTAAGAGCCATCTATGACCCTAGTTGCTTCTTTTTACTCCTTCATGCCTTCTCAGGTGTGCTGCACAAAGTCCTGAACTAGACAGAAGAACTGCTCCCAGGTAAGTAAGAACAGTGATATTTTTTTCAAAGCTGTCACTGCTGCTGAGAGAAATGTCAGATAACTGTGCCCTTTCTACCCTTTCTTTTGTTCCACAATAAGTTTTCTACCACTAGAAAAATTCATCTCCAAGTGGAAGGGCTACTGGCATTTCTTGTTTAACTGCCTCAGAACATTTTTATTTAATGAAACAGAGAAGCAAATTAGGCATATAATCACAATACCTAAGAGTGAATAAAGATAGCTAAATACACCAAAACTTTTTTTAAAATTATTTTGCTTAGAAGAGAGATCATATTTATTACTTCCTGCATATAAATTGACTCTTAACAGGCAGCTAAGCAACACACAACTGTTTTCTTACTCCCTGCCCCCCACAATGGGACAGGCGGAAAGAATAGGATGAGCAAAAGCAAAAAAACTCATGAGTCAAGATCAAGATAGTTTTATAAGGAAAGAGGAAGGAAAAAAATCCCAACTGATGCAGAGGCAGTCACTCACCACCTCTGACAAACAGACTGATGCCCAGCCTGTCTTTCAGCAATGGCTATCTACCCAACATTTCCCCGCCACCCACCCTGAGTTTTTATTGCTAAGCATGAACTTCATATGGCATGAAATATCCCTTTGGTCAACCTGGGTCAGCTGTCTGATTGCATCCTCTTCCAACCCTTGCCCACCCTCAGCCTATTTGCTGGGAGGGGGCAGAGCAGGAAAAAGAGAAAGCCTTGCTGCATGCGAGTACTGTTCAGCATTAGCCAAAACACTGCTGTGCTCTTTTAGTCACAGCACCATAAGGACTGCTATTAAGAAAATTAACTTAATCTCAGCCAGACCTAGTACAGTGTTGTAAAAATCTTTTCCTACCTCTTGTGGTCAGACACTCTGCCACTATCTGCCCCTTGAAGGAATAAGGTTCTAAGTCCAAGGCACAAACTGAGGTTTATCAGGGTAAGACACTTACTAAGTAGATAACAATTACACCGCCCTGTGTGTGGGGACTATTCTCCTTCCATTCCAAACTCCTTATAATCTACCTGTTAGGTATCACTCAGTTCCCAGGGAAGTATCCTTACCCGGCATCCCAAGTAAGGGGAGATCACCAAAACGCAGGCCAGCCGTTCCTCAGGAGCACTCAAATCAGGGTCTGAGGAGCAGTTCATACACCTTCCTCGGGGTTTCTGTGGCCACCATCCAGCAGCATCAAGTTGCTGTGGCCGGGCAAGCTCGGGGCTTGCAGCTGCCAGGCAAGCACAGGCCCAACACAATGCAAGGTCAGACCCCCAATCAAAGCATTGCCACTCCGTCTGGATCATCCCCCCACACTACGTTTTGCATTTCTTTGGAGTCTTTTCTGATCTGAGTTTTAATGGACGATGAATCAAGTTGTGTTATTTGTCCCAAAATTAAGATGTTATATGGCTCAGTCATATTACTTTTTCTTTCTATGCTTCATAAATAAAAGCAGTGCTCTGTAACTCACTCTTTTAAGTTTACTTTGCTGTGTTGGTAAATTAGAAAACAGTCAAAAAGTGAACATAATGTTAGGGACACATGGCATAAAGAAAAATACGGAAAAATGCTGCAGTACGTGTCATGTCTTATCTTCCCTGAAATGCTGGGTTTAGTTCTGTACGTGACAGCGTAACAGCAGAGATGAATGAAGAAAATACCTGGAAACATGGAGACACATTCAAGTGAAGAAAGATTTAAAACATGGTATTTATGTAATGGGGACATGGAAATGAGAAAATGTAAATCCCCAGAGTATGGTTAAAAGCAGAGTTTTAAATGGGGTCTACTCATCAAAATTATTTCAGCCTGATTCTCAGCTGTGCATCTTCCTGCTGGTGCAGCCTTTGGATAGGTAAGAAGTGTTGAAGCCTAGGAAGGGAGAGGTGAACATTCTCACTTCCTCAAAAGCGTAGCTGTTGCCTGCTTCTTTCAAAATTCATGTTTCTACTATTTGGTCTCTTTTTGCTATTTTATCTCAGGATAAAGTCTGGGGAAAATTTCTAGTCTTTAGACATGTTAAAACAGACAATAAATGTATTTATATGGGATTCTGCTTTACCAGCTTCCATGAGCAGGTCTGATGGAAGAAAGCTAAATGGCACTGTCACACATCCTCTCTGCATGTAGAGGAATTAAGAGCCTGGGGAACCACATACAGCTGCAGCTGCCTGATCGGAAACACATCCCTGTTTAGCTCTTGCCAAGTTTTGGCCTTTGTACACTGAAAGCTTCACACCAGATAGTGGAGGTGATATTTAGAGAGGAGACATTTATATGTGTTAGTAAGTGGTATTAAGAGGGTAGGAGGAGGAAAGCATTTATGTCCCTGCATTCTCATAGTACAAAAGTGGGATTGGATTCAATCAACTTTAAAGTGTTTGATTTAAAGGAAACAGAAGAGTGATGTTTTCCTGAGTCACATAAGGAATCTGAAAAACTCATTACACAAAATGTCAGAAGAGTTGACATGTTGAAAGGCTTTCAGAAAGGTTGGACAGGAAAGTGAATCAAAAAAAGCTCCATCCAAGTCATGGCATGGCATTAACAATGAGTAAATCCTACAGATTTTGGACAGGACAGAGCCATCCTCTCTCTAGACATAGGAAGCCCACTGAGAGTGGGCAGAGGAAGAAGTTAATAATAGTAATAACTGGGGGGAAGACTGTGATGATGTCTTGCATCTTCCCATGAGTAACCTGCTATCAGATACTATTGGGGAAAAGTCTTAGACTAGATATGCCCCGGTGGTCCCACTCTAGCATCATCACCAGTCTTTTATCTTCTGTGTAATTTTTAGGAATTCACTTTACTGTTACTAGCAGACATACCGCATTTGAAACCACACAGTATTTAGTGGTCATGCTAAGCATGTTTCATTCTCTTGTTCTCTTTTTCTCTTATATAAAGAGATGCAGAGAGATTAGTGATATAAAGACCATCTTACTTTTCCCATTTCTTGCCACATGCTTCCTTAACCCTTCTCCCAAGCTGTACGCTCAATCATTGTTCATCTCTCTGGAAATACTAGTGTAAGCGTAACTATGAATTTCATTTGCTCTAAGTTAGTTTGCTTATAGAGTAATTCTAATCCTTGTCCAGCTTGCTTTGATGTGACTTGTGTTTGCCATTTCCCTGTTTGGTTTCATGGGGAACTTTGTATGTTAAAGCTGTGTGGAGTAGTAGGAAAAAGCAGTGGAGAACTTCATTAACTCCTAGAATTGAAGAACTTTTCTAAAATTCTCGGAAATACTTTTTTTCTGTCTCTCAGTTACACTTTTATTATTGTACTACGCTCTGGATCTAAATTGTCCAAGGTTTAATCAGCAGCCTGTCATGTGGATTCTGTGAAAAGCCATTTGAAAAAATATATATCCTAATAAGTTACATCTTGAGCACATAACGGTGAACAGAATGTTAACAACTTCTGGAGCATTTCAGAAGCTCCAGCTTTGCTGTTAACATGGGATTCTGACTTAAATCAGACCCTGATCATTATTACATGTTTTGACTGCTAGTGTAGACTTCATTATTGTGTGTGTGCAAAAAGTTTTATGGCAAATTCTTGCTTTGAGGATCCTGTTTGTCTAGAAATTTCATAGCAGCATAGTGCAGACATATAAGCATTCTACGTAGCAGTCATTGGATCTGTCAGTTACTCCTGCCTGTGTCTTCAAGACGCTTGACTTTTTAAATGGATTTAATTTTCAAAAACTGAGCTTAGAAAACAACCTCCAGCACAGAGATACGAAAGAGGTATTTCTGAATGCTGTTCGTTCAAATATTGGGATTTGTTTAAGGCTAGGAATTAATCTGTTTGTTTTGTGGGGTTTTTTTGTTGTTACTTTGTTTTTGTTTTTCTCTAAGGCTTTGCTGAGTACATTGTCTTGCCATTCCTTATGGTTAGCATGATGCAGCACAAGGTGGTGGACATAACAAGACAAATAGACTTTAAAGATGGTTAAAGTTTATTTTGTAACAAATTCTAGCTACTTAGAATTATTCTTAAACCTGACATTTTGGTGAACTACAGTCACAACATCTTATATCTTCTGTTACCCAAAAATATCTCAGTGGCTCGAGTCCTAGCAGCTACCTTCCTGCTTGACTAAGCAATATTTTTATAGTTACCACAGGTCATACTGGGCTAAAAGCAGTCATTTGGACTTTCTGTCCATCACTGAAAAAGGATGTATGTTCCTGCATCACTTTATCTGTTTATTAGCCTAAAGCTATAGTGGAATGTTGTATAACCCTAAAGTTGCAGATAACTCTAATTATAGGTTTGGGTTTTTTTTATTTTGTATAATCAGTGAGAATTTTATATTTAAATTGTGTGAGTATGATTCATATTATGGCACCAAATAGCACCACTTGTTGCTAGGTGAAAATCTGCACTGGCAAGAGCAAGAACAAAAAGTGTCATGCTGTTGGTGCTTGGCCAAGAGTAAGCAATACTGAATAAAATTAGAGGGAAGGAATACTTGAGATTAAATGGAAAAGTGGCTTGTGACAAACTAACTTCTGATTCTTTTTGTTGTTGTTTCTTTGGTGGGAGGGAGGTATTGGGTGGCTTTTTTTAAGTGTGTAGTGATTTTGGTAGACAAAATATATGTACCTCTCTCCTATCTGGTAGAAAGCACTCGGTGCCGTACTACCTGGTAAATTTGTGGACTTAGGTAAGAGGAAATTAGTAAAGGGATTGTGAAAATAGTAGCAAATTAACTAAAAGGAGAACAGCATTGACATTAACCTCAGTATCAGGCTAGGTGGATAATGGGATTTTTCATAGTTAAGTAGTAAACAGTATTTTCAGAGGTGATGTGACACAAGTCGTAAATTATGGACATTCTTAATAGGGAGAATGTTGAAATAACATTCAAAAACACCTGCTTTCTGAAAACGAGAATAATCAAAATAGGTTTTAAAGCTAATAGCAGAGGATGCAATGTTATACATCAAGCTAATCACGGAAACCAGCATTAAGCTAGAAGTTCATCAGTGGTGAAAATGACCGAGGAAGAGAGACTTCTGGGCACCAGTTCACTGCAGAAGATGTGAACATTCAATATACTGTAGCAGATAACAACATCATCTTTTCTCAATAGAAATACTAGTACAATGGTCAAGGATTTCATAAAACATCATCTGAAATTCTGTGCATAATTCTGACTGCTCACTTTCAAAGAATTATAATTCAAACCAAAACAAGTACAGAGTGAATCAGGAATTTGGAAAGCTTATCATAGGGACAAAGACTAGAAGAACTTTATTCCTCTTAAGCTTTTAATTTGCTAGGATAGAGGATGGGATTGCTCGCTATATGCATATTCAGGGAAAAATACCACGGTGAAAATCTACTTTAGTTAAATATGATATTAGCACAAGAATATCCATACCCCAAAATAATCTTCTTTCTGTCTGAAGATTAATTCTTTCTGCACTGATCTGTGGAAACACCTAAATATTTCCTTGTGCTAGGACAACTCAAAACCTATTAATATCAATAGTTAAACTATATAGATTTGCTTATTGTCTTTTATTCATAAGCACTACATTCACTCACAATGTGCGATTAACATGGCTATGAACTGAAAATCCAAAAATTAAAGAATGATATATAAAACACATGTAAGGAAATACTGAATTAAAAATATTTTTCTTTCTTGCTAGTTATTTTTACATTAAAAAGGCAGTGCAAAACCTCTAACACAATTTCCGCTAACTGTAAAGTACCTTTTTTTATACTCAAAACATTGTTGGAGTTTCTCAGTGTATGTGCAATTTTATTTAAAAATAAAGCCACAGGGGAATTTCAATAAAATAAAAATATTCTGATTTGACTACACTGGAAGAATAGTTTCCAGCTGTCATTGTTAGAATTTACTTCCAGTGTAAATGATCAAATGAGCATTTTTGTGTCTTTTTTTCACTTTTACAACCAGGCTTCTGCCCCTTTCTACACACTTGTTATATTCTCATCTCTTGAGAAGGCACTGAGAAAGCTAGAAAAGAACTAAGAGAACATAGGCCAATTCAGGAGGGAATTAGGGATGAAAATCAATAGAAAAACTGAAAATGATAGGCTTGGGGATGAAAATAGGATTAAAAGGGAAAGGACAAAACTAAGGTGATCAGTGAAGCGCTCTGAGATTATGTATTTCAAATTGGACTAACCTGATCTTTTGGTGTTTTATAATCTAGTATTCTGTTTGTACCATAAAGCGCACATTTAGGTATGTGCCACCCAAGGTACTGGGACATTTGTGGAGGCCTTGGATATGTTTATTTGTGTGTATTTTATTTTATTTGTGTGTATGGGATCTAACATTTTAACTTTGGCTTGTATCAGTTGAATACTTTGGACAGCTTTCTACAAAATTTAATAGAACAGAATGGCAAGATTCTGCATTTCACTAACATACAGTTACGATTTTCTTTCTGAAGCTTCGGAAGTTTTAGGATTTTGGTATAATTGGTAAGACTATGAGAAATTCATTGGTCTTGACTACAATGAAATTTAGTTAAATTTCTTTCAAAAAGCTTTGCTACATAAAAGGGTACGTTTTGAAACTAAGGTACTAAGGAATGCATCCTAATCTACTGAATATTATTTTATTCCATAGCCCATAGAATTTCCCCATAGGTGTGTTATGTGATACTGGACTCCTCAGAACATGCAGTGTCTAGGACAGCAGGGGGAACTTTTGCTTGTTTCAGCCTTATGACATCAGTGGCAGAAGATTAAATCTCTCTGTGTCCTGCTGCTTGCTTAGTAAAAAATAATAAAAATAAGTGTCATTGCTAAATAAGTGTCATTGGAAATTGTGAAGAGAATGCTTATGCGTAAGTAGCTGCTAAAGGATAGTTAAATGGCTTGCACTTGGGAGGACAGCCCCTCCCAAGTTTCTGATGCGTTGGTTTTGATAAGCTAGAATTGGTTGGAGATGTTCAAGTAGTTGGATGAGACTCCTAGAACTTTATGACCCAGTTTCAAGATTACAAAGGTACTTTAGTATTTTACAAAAGTACCTGAGTATCTTTTTGTCTACAAAGAAAGATCTAGGGGAGGCACTTAAGCTAAAGCAAAGTAAAGTCACTAAATACCCGCATTTCCCTTCATTTCTAGTTATGAGACTGCCTGAATACTGTGCCTTTGGTTGTAGATCGAAAGGCTCGGTACTCAAAAACCTCAAGTTTTTTTTTTTGTTGTTTATTTGTTTTAAATGCTCACAGCGTTTACCTTTGAGAGTCTTAATAGAGCTGTTTCCCAAATTACCTTCTTGAGTACCCTGATGGATCATGTGAGCCATTCTGGAAAAGTGAGCTAGTTTAAACTTTCCTGGAAAATAGTTTGACCACATTGTTTGGTCTTAATTGAAATAATCTTGAAGAACTTTCCCTGCCCGTTTACAACTTTGCTTGTACTTATGTCTGGATGGAGTAATACCAGACTCAAGTACAGACTGGGAGAGGAGTGTCTGGAGAGCAGCCCTGCAGTAGGGGGCCTGGGGGTGCTGGTCGAGAGCAGACTCAACAGGAGTCAGCAGTGCCCTGGCAGCCAAGGGGACAAACCGCACCCTGGGGTGCATCACACACAGCAGGACCAGCCAGTCAAGAGAGGGGATGATCCCGCTGTATTCAGCGTTGGTGCGGCCTCACCAGGAGTGCTGTGTGCAGTTCTGGGCCCCACAATTTAAGAAGGGTGTGAAGGTCCTTGAACGCGCCCAGAGGAGGGCAACAAAGCTGGTGAAGAGGCTGGAAGGAATGTCCTGTGAGGAGCAGCTGAGGACTTTGGGCTTGTCTAGTTTGGAGGAGGCTGAGGGGTGACCTCATTGCTTTCTGCAGCTTTCTGAGGAGGGGAAGGGGAGAGGGAGGTGCTGACCTCTTCTTACTGGGATCCTGGATGTGTGGGAATGGTTCAAAGCTGCACCAGGGGAGGTCCTAGATATTAGGAAGCATGTCTTTACTGAGAGGGTGGTCAAACACTGGAACAGGCTTCCCAGAGAGGTGGTTGATACCCCAAGCCTGACAGTGTTGAAGAGTCATTTGGACAATGTCCTTGACAAGACGCTTTAACTTTTGGTCAGCCCTGAGTTGGTCAGGCAGTGGGACTAGAAGGTCATTGTAGGTCCCTTCCAACTGAAATACTCTGGTCTGGTCTAGTCTAGTCTATTCCTGTTTTTCTTACCCTGTCTTGGCTGGGGGGCAGATAACTACTTATGAACAATTTTCTTCTCCATTCTAGTTTAAGATAAGAAGAGCAGAGCAGGAAAATTCACAGAACCAGATGCTGGTCCCCACCATGGCAGATACCACCGAAAGCTGCTTTTTAGCACTGAGTAGCACAGTCCCACACACCTGAGGCAGAAGCCTGATACCATGGCTGTACTCTGTGGTGTTGAAACGGATTGGAAGAGAAGTTTCCATACAGCTAGGTTTCCATGGAAAACTTAAGACATGAAAGTTATCATCTGAGAGAGAGAGAATAGTAGTAGTGGGTTATGATAGCCTGTTTGTCTCTGTTACTGGTTAAAACAAAAAATAATCAGACAGATGGTTGTCTTACCAAAAGACAAAGTAAAGAAGGCTCATATATTGAGGTATACAGCTGAAAGGCCACATAAGAAAATCAGTCTTAGTGCCTTTTTGCTAATTTTGTACCTCAGTTTTGATACCCAGCTGTGAGGTTTAGTGAGTGCTGATGTATCCAGTGTGAAAAGTTATCTGATGGGTTAATAGATATGTCATCATTGATCTCAAATTTAAAACTCATTTTTATAACTTTACAGACATAAGCTATGTTAAGTAGGGGCTGGCTGTTTTTTCATTTACCATAAGCTATCTTTTGTGCATGGGGGGAGGAGAATTCAAACACTGTTTTAATTGGCTGTTAGGTAACATTCTTGGTGGAACTACATTTCTTGTAATTAATGCACTTAAAAGTTCAGTCTTGAGCCTTATATTAAGAACTACATATTTTTATTTTACATGCATATTGTCTCTTGAAGGATTTGGCAGGGAAACTTAATTCTGTCATTATTTCATACCAACTATCTCTCAATATTGATTTATGCACTCATTAGTAATTAAAAAAAACTTTGGATGGAAAAAGAGGCATTTGGAGGATAAGCTTTGCATTGCTAGAAATATTTTTTCCAGTTTGCAGATTATTTCAAAAGTAATAAATAACCCCTTCACAATGCAGTTAAAAGAATCATTTTTCAGTGAAGGAAACCCAGTACAAAATAACAACAAAAATGACATGAAACATTAGGGGGAAGAGGGGCTTTCAAACTTTTTGACAATTTTTTTTTCCCAATTTTCAATGAGTTATTGCAAAGCAGCCCCTCCAAAAAAAAAAAAAAAAAACCTTAAAAAATTACTTGCTGTCATCACCACTTCATGTTCCATATACTATTAAAAGATATTATACATGCACTGTATACATGAAAGATGACTGTAATTCAATGACATAATTCTATGTCATACTTCCAAAGTTCCATTAAGAAACAATTCTGTCTTCCCTGTCCTCTTTACTTGTCTGTCAGAGCACTTCTATTGAAATTAGAGGCTGTCTTACTGTGTACCGTTCAGCATCTTTTGCCATGCATTCTACTGTCTGTGTTTATTACTGGATCAAAAATAACCAGAAAAGACATGTTGTCTTGCTTTCTTTCAGCATGACTGTCCATGTAAATATTACATTGTATGCAACAGTCTTTAAGTAGTGCAGGTAACTGATGGAACTTGATCCTAAAGGCAGCAAAGTTCAGCCACTCATCACAGAATGGCTTTTTTTCTTCACCTCCCTCCCACCTCCTTCATATCAGTACAAAGAGACTGTAAACTAGCAGAAAACCCAACTTGACAGGATCATTTAGGGTAGTGCTGTGGTATTAGTTCTTATATCACTCAGCTTGTTGGCAGCCCGTGTTAGCCGCATGACCAGAAGGCGAAGGAGATCAAGGACAGAGAGCAGGGAACAAACTCTCCTGTGCCATGGTGGCAGTTAGCTTCTGTAATGCTCCCCTGAGCTGTTCAACACTGGCCCAGCTTGAAGTACCCTCAGTCTATTGTAAATTACACCATATGGCTAAACCAGCATGTGTCCCATCTACGATTATCTAGGGAATGGGGGTTAAAGCTCTCTGTGTTTTTACCGATTCATTCAGTTATCTCCTTTTAAAGTTGCATTATTGTTGTTGGAATTAATACGCATATACACACCTGAACAATAAAAGAAATCCTCTAGAACAAAATAATTGTATATGTTTTATTTTGAAATAGTAAAATATATATTTAAAAAAAAAAAAGAACCAAAAAGTACAGGACAATTTCAAAACACAAAAATCTGTATGTTGCATCAGTTTGGGACCAAACTGCATCCACGTTGCAGAGGCATATTTGAAGTAACCCTGTGCCAAATTTATTTTCCAGAATTAAGCCAAACAGTTTTAATATAGACACAGTGTAGAAAAATGTCAGCTATTCAGTTCTATCAAAATAGTGGTCAAACTGACTGCCATTGCAGTGCAGCACCAGTTATGCTGTTGCACAGTAACACTGGACAGGAGAAGATGATTGAGAGCTGGAGGTGTATGCGAACCACTGCAACATCAGTTGGCAGAAGCTGGCTGTACTACATCTTGGGGAAACAAACAGTGGGCAAGTTAAAGTTATGCCATCGAGCAGCCTATGAAATAACTTAAACACAGAAGCTTTCTCAGTGTCTCCATCAGGAAAAGTAAAAGCATTTAAGCATAAATTTTACTTATAGTAGAGACTAAGCTATTAAAGAGCATGAAGACAGTAGTCAATACAGTATATTTATTTTTTAGAAGAAAAAAATAAAACCTAAGAAAAAAAAGGAAGTAAGAAATCTGGGACTATCCTGCAGAAGTTCCTCTTGTCTGTTTGGGCTGACCTGATAACAAGCTAGTGCTAAACAGAGCTAAGATTTTCTACAGCAGACTTCTGTTAACCTTTATTGGGATCATGAAAACATGAGTGCCCTTAAGAAAACTATTAAGCTAAACATGTGAGGGGAATTAAAGCTGTTTTATATGGCTAGGCAATTATCCTTTCACAGCCATAATTTTCTTGCCATATATTAGAGCTTGGTGAACTCCTTGAAATAGGTTATGCATTATGTCATAGCAGAGACCTGTCTTCCATTCAAAAATACTTATTTGACAGAAAAAGACTCAAAAGCCAGATACGAGTCCTTTAGTGGAAGGTCTCACGGGTATATTATTAAGCTGCTGAGAAAGACTGAGTTGATACCAATATAAATGAAAGAGACCACAGCTTTCCCTAGGAAATCCTGAATATCCAAAGAGAGGGGGCAAACACTGATAATAGCTGAGAAGGTCAGTGCAAGATACGCATTTATATCCTGTAGGATTGTCTCCAATAGCTCACAGAATCCTAGCCCTAGAAAGAGCACATCTTGTTACCTTTCATTATAGAAACTGTGGAGAACTAATGTAATTGTCAACAGGAAAAATACCATCAGACCTCATGAAACTTAGAAGAAGGTCCCCTGTCAGAGCTGCAGGACAGGAATGCTCAAAGCAGGCACCAGGAAACAGAAGGCATATAGAAGATTCCAGATACCTTTGCATTGAAGTAAATCCCCACCCTCTGAGGCCAGATGTTAAGTCTTTTCTCCTCATGCAGAGTAATGTGTGTGAAGAGAAGCGTGTTTTGCCAATAAATGTCTTCCCAGTTTTTAACACGGTACCTTGTAAAGGAAAAGTATTTCATAACAAGTACATGGAGGGTCTTAATTATTATCTTACATATCTGGAGGAACTCTTAAACTCAGATCTCAGTTGAGTTCTTGCAAACAGGGTAGTTTACACAAGTCGAAGAAAAGGTGCTGATCCAAACTCCAGTGGTGCTGCCAGAGACAATTCCATTTCCTTATCTAATGTATTTTTTGGCATGGAAGTTAACATTTCCTTGTTAAACTACTAGAAAAATCACAAGGAGAGTATGTTTCCTGATTAGCTGAAGCTAATCCTTAACTTTAAAACTGAACTTTTTTTAAAAAGTGAAAATTTAACAATGTCAAATACACAATAAAGGCTATTTTATAGATGACTATGTGATAAATGATCTAGTCCCAAACAAGATTCCAATTAAAGTTTACAATTTATTAAGCAAATAAAGGCAAGCAAACAGCGCTGGGTGCACCGGGAGTCTCTGCTCCACCAAGACGCACACCGTGAAAAGCAAAGCAACTTCTTTTATAGTCTAATATTAATTATATATTCATAATAGGCGTGTTCTTCCAAAAAACTCTCCACCTCCGGGCTGCGCAGGTGTAGTAATTCTTCTAGAAACTTCTCGAATTCTCCTCAGTGGTTGAGGGGTCTTTTGGGCAATGTCCTTTAGATTAAGCCCCTTACTGCTTGGGCGCGGCAGCAGACAATTTGTGCAGTGACCGACATTTTGTGCAATACAAGCTGTGGTTTTTAAAATTTAAGCAAGTTCAACAATGAAACACAACAGACACTTCCCTTTTAACAACTGCATATGAAAAATTACTTATATACAATTATTTCAATACACCCTATATTTATACAAAATAAAGGTCACCCCATTTGCAACATCGTTTGACCCTATGATAAATGTCTCAGTTCTCCTTTAGGATCTCTCGCTTAACACTGCAAGGATAATAGCAAAACAATTTTAAACTGGTATTTTAAAATGTTCGTTAGGTGGCTTTTGCAGGAAGCAGGGACTATATACATACCATCCTGCTTCCCCTAAGCCTGCGGTTACACAGGAATAAACAGAATGGTTAAGGATCACATTCCACCTTGTGACCCTAGCATTGTTTCATATTGACACGAATCAGATAAACACATTTCACAAGTATTTGTAAATAGAATCACCCTATAAAATGCTGTCAATTTGGGAACTACCTATATAGCCTTCACATGTTTTTGACAGCACGTTTGGGTACAATTTTTTCTTATAAAGAGGATAGCTTTAAATTACTGAGCACTGCAAACTGTGGAATATGTGCTTGATTTCCATAAGCAGGTAGTTACAGAATTAGCCATGATTTCTGTGGAAGGGTGGCTTTGGCTAGCTAACAGGCACCCACCCTGCTGCTCTTTCACTCCCCCTCCTCAACTGGACAGGGCAGAAAATAAGTTGAAAAAGCTCATGGGTCGAGATGAAGACAGGGAGATCCCTCACCAGTTATCATCACCTGTAAAACAGATTCGACTTGGGAAAATTCATTTATTGCCAATTAAATGAAAGCTGCATGGTGAGAAACAAAGGCAAATATGAAAACAACCCTCTACCAATCACCCCTCGTGTTCTTCCCAGGCTGAACTTCACTCTACTGCTGACGCCTCGACCTCCACCTCTTGAGCAGCGCAGGGGTCGGGGCCCGGGGGGGCTGAGGTCAGCCCAGGGCCTCTCCTCTCCGCCGCTGCCGCCCCCTCCCGCCGCTCCCCGCCCCAGCTCGGGCCCTTCCCAGGGGCTGCAGGGAAGGCCCTGCCCCAGCGGGGTCTCTCCCGGGGCCGCCGGGGCGTCTCTGCCGGGGGCCCGGAGCCCCTCCGCCCCTCCCGCCGTTCTCCGCTCGGGGCTCGCAGGGCCGTTTCTCCCCCGGTTCCCCTCAGCCCCGGCTGCCGGGCAGCGCTGTGTCCGCTCTGACCCGGGCTGGCCCGCGGCGCCCGCCCGTGGCCGAGGGCCTCGGCTGTGCTCTGCGCTGGGGCCGCTGAAGCCGGCGGGAACCGTCTGGAGCCGGCGCGGGCCCGCCCGGGGGCCGCTCGGCAGAGATGGCCCCGGGGCCGCAACCACCCGGGCAGGTAAAACCCGGCAGTTTCTTGGATGTGATTTTCTACGGGTGTGTGTTCACATTGCTCTTCTCAGCTTTCCTTTTTCTTTGTAATTCTGTGCTCTTGTACAGGAAAAAAGCGAAGTAAATGCAGACCCTGAGCCTTCTGCCTGGCAGAAAAGGACCTGGGGGTGGTGGTCAACAGCCAGCTGGACATGAGCCGGCAGTGTGCCCAGGTGGCCAAGAAGGCCAACAGCATCCTGGCCTGTATCAGCAATAGTGTGGCCAGCAGGAGTAGGGGGGTGATCGTGCCCCTGTACTCGGCACTGGTGAGGATGTACCTCGAATCCTGTGTGCAGTTTTGGGCCGCTCACTATGAGAAAGACATTGAGGTGCTGGAGCGTGTCCAGAGAAGGGCAATGAAGCTGGTGAAGGGTCTGGAGAACAGGTCTTATGAGGAGCAGCTGAGGGAACTGGGGTTGTTTAGCCTGGAGAAAAGGAGGCTGAGAGGACCTTATTGCTCTCTACAACTACCTGAGAGGAGGCTGTAGTGAGGTGGGGGTTGGTCTCTTCTCCCAACAAAGGAGCGATAGAATGAGAGGAAACAGCCTCAAGTTGCACCAGAGGAGGTTTAGATTGGACATAAGGAAAAATTTCTTTACAGAAAGAGTGGTCAAACATTGGAACAGGCTGCCCAGGGAAGTGGTGGAGTCACCATCCCTGGAGGTATTCAAAAAATGTGTTGATGTCGCACTTCTAGACAGGTTTCGTGGGTGTGGTGGTATTAGGACTTGATGATCTTAGAGGTCTTTTCCAACCTAATGATTCTAATTTCTGCCCTTTCTGAACTGTGGTACAAAAAACTCCAATGACATCTTCCTCATAAAGTTTGTAAAGCTCAAAATCAAATGGTGCTATTTGCCAGTGTTGAGATTTCACTGTCAGTTCTCTAAACCTAATGAGTTGCTTAGCTTTATTTATTATGGATAACACTTTCCTATTAAAAAAAAATATATTTTCCTATGATGCTTCTCACAAAGCCTAGCTTATGTATTTCCTAAGAGCAAAAAAAAATAAGGAAATTGTCAGAACAACAGGGTTTGTCTTCTTTGGTGTCATTTTTATTTTTTTTTAAATATGTATTTTGACATCTCTTGTAAATTGTTACAAGGAGCAGGGATTTTATAATGAAAATTCAGTATTTAATTGGTATTGAGGAGGAAGTCTGCCTTAAAGCTAGCAGTTTGCAAAGGCATAGAACTTCCCACTTCTCAGACTGTTATAAGGAAAAGGTGCTGGATTTTGATGAAAAGGTGAAGAAAATAATGGCTGTAATGTGCTTGAATAGGACTATTATTACATGTCACCTCTATAAAGCTGTTGCAAACAAATATTTTGGATTGTTAATAATTGAACAGTTTGCATAATAAAACAGTTTGATGCAGCTCCCTTGCAAATAACTCAGAGTTGAAGATTGTGATGTTTGCTATCTGAATGTTAATCACTCATTGATTTTATTTTTTAATAATAAGCTTGGATTTAACATATGACTTTGATATCATGACAATATAAACATTCTTTGTATATCCATTCCTTTTACGCATGTTTGTATCAATAGCTTAGGATCTAAGTCTGCATCACCTTTTCAGCCAGATAGTCTGTGTTCACTTGAGCAGCTTCATCGCAGTCAATTTTTACTGACCTTTTTCTGCCAGTGTCTCACTTACATGACAGCAGTTAAAATTTTTTGGGTGTGATTCTCTAGTCTAATTTCCATTTTGGACATGGAACGGAATACAGTTTTCATGGCTTGATGTTTTTCATGTGGAAGTACTGCACAGGATTAGTGCTCAGGTCTTTTAGAGCTCATTGGAATTATGCTGACTACTCCCAATGCTTCCTACATTGTGACATGTTTGAAAATGTTTTCTCCATGGTAGAACCACTGTTAGTGAAACTGCAATTTACTGTATTAAACAGCTGTGAATTTCACATCTGCTTATAGCTAGCTTATTTCCTTTCTATCAACAAACATTAAGGGATCAGTTGCTGTTTGGGATATACATTTCTAAGCATGGCTTGCATACTACTATTTCTGTAAAATGTCTGTGCAGATAAAAGAGAATAGAGGAACCACTGTTTCAAACTATAGTTCACAAAGGCAATATTGTCAGGTGTTTGCTAACAAATATGGTAACCATCCATTGTATATAGGATGGAGACCTAGATGGAGTACCAGGCTTACATGCTTAAGTATAAAGAGCTCTGTATCCCCACAGTGCTCCAACAGTGTTTTCAATGACAGAGTATCAGGAAAGAATATGTCCCTGGAAGGAAGCAGATGGCTTTTAGGGTATTAGGTCTCACTGGAAAGGCAGACTTGACAGCTTTAAGTCAAGAAACCTGGTTTTGTGTATGTTGCTTTCCTAAACCTGTAGTTCTTGACTAGCATGAAGATAGAATTGATTGTGTTAACAACGGAAGGTATTGAATAAGACTTGGACTAAAAGCCACCAACTGTACCTTTTTATGGAAAAAGATAAAATTAAATGAGAAGCTTTGGATCAGTTTTTGCTTTTGCAGTCAAACCTGTGCTCTCTTGTTCTTTTTTTTTTCTTCTTTTTTTTTTTTTCTTTGGTTGCTTTTTAACACTTACTAGTCATGCAGGAGAGAGAAGAGCAAAGATTCAGAATGTTGTTTTTCCTTTGAGTTTTTTTAGCCTAACTTGTCAGGCAGAGTCACTATGGCATACAACAAACTTGTCCCAATGTCTGCCTGTTTATAAAACAATTTGTTTCTTATTGTACAAGGCAAAAAAGGAAAAAAATGAAAAAAAAAAAAAGAAAAAAAGGGCATGGTTTGTCTAGCTTCATCCTTCCTTGCTGAGAAATTAGACTTTTTGTGCAATTGAAATATAGAATTCACTTGAGCATTTCAGCATTTGTTTCAGTTGCTCAGGACTTACTTGAATGCAGATGCCAGTCTGATTTTAACTCACTGCTCCAATCTAGACACTGTGCTTTTCAGGCTAATGTTCTCATAGCAATAGAGGGTAGGAATATAAAGGAGAGATAATGACAGCCCCCCCAGGAAAACACAGTCCATCCAGTCCCTCAGTACTTGTGTTCTAATGTCTCAGAAGTCCAACATGCAGACAAGAAAGCAGCAATAAGGAAGTGTAGCTAGAGCTTTTGGTACAACTGAGCCATAAGGAACCACTAGGTAACAGCAAGTGACACTCCAGTCCCATAAGTCCTATTGTTTCTGATCCATGAATATTTACAAAAACCAAACCCCTATGAAATTACCAATAATAAAATAACTAAAATTAATCTTAAATAAATCAATTAAGATTTCCTAAATGCTGTATAGTGACAATAGTGTACAGATCTATAGCAGTTACCTAGTTAATCTTGCTGGAAGATAAGAATCGTTAATCCAGAAATCTTCTGTTTGAGATACTGCTTGTTATCATATTTAATTTTAAAATAACCATCAGACTCAGTTATCTTTGCAGTTATTGTGCAAATAGCAGAATCCGACAAAGGTTCATGGACAAACTGTATAGGTGAAAGTTGGGGGCTCTCCCCACGTACATTTAGTTGCCTAGCACTGGGGCAGTTCTATTATACCATAACATCTTTGCAAACCATATTTTAAAAGTGTCACTGTTCCAAAAAAAAAAAAAAAACCAAAAACATTTAAGGAATCAATATTTATCCTGCATTAAAATCTTAAATAATTTCAGATTTTAAAAGCTAGTACAAAATCAGCTGTTATGAATTGTATGCTATGCTTTTGGTAATGTTCCTAGGACTGATAAGCTACGTTCATAAAGCAAGAGACTCCTCTAAAATCAAGAAACATTGCTTGTTTGAGTCCATGACCAAGTTTTGTGTTTGGCTGTATTTTTCCCTGATCACACTGCAGTACCTCAGAGCAACTATGTATAAACAAGGAACATTGTCAAATCTGACTTGATATTCATACTTTTAAAAATGTAGAATAAGAAGGTTGTAGAGATAGGATTGTTTAATGAACATTACAATAGTTAAAAAACCACTCTTACTTCTAGAACTTACTTAGAAATTAGTAGTAGAAAAGCAGTTTTCTGCATACCATTTTCTGATATTCAAAAATGTTTTAAACTTTTTTATTTTTACAATTGAAATTTAGGCACCCGAAAGTTAGATGCTAGGTTTTGAGACTACTATCTAAAAAAGCTCAAATGTAGGCACAGGCAATGCTCTTCTGAATCAAACTACTAATTTGGACTGGCTGATGCTTCACAGTAAAGCTCAAGAAACTCTGCAAGAGACAAGAGACAATTAAGATATAACATTTCCAGACAAAATTTCCTCCCAACTCTTGACAGTTAGAGGTCAGTCTGGCCTGAAATGTGAGGATTTATATCTTTCCCTTGGGTCCATTACTTTGTACATGGTTAGAGAGCTGAAAACGAAAGTTAAAATTTATTGGAGCCGCTGTGTGGGGTCAGTTAAAATTCTTAATTATGTTGGCCTGGATCTGCAGAAAGATCCACTAAATGTAGGTCCTCAAGGCTGTCTCATCCTCTGTTCAACATTTAGGTGCCTTAAGGTCACAGTTGCTGCAATTCAAGGTAGTAAAGTTCCTTCAGGAGTATTTCTTCTGCCCTAATCTTTAGTAGTTTTCATTATTGGGTTGAGCATCTTGTCATCCTGTATCTCAGAGAGAGCTTAACAGACCTTGTTTCTAAAACTCTGGACACAATTTATGCAGCTCAAACTACATAAAAGGACAGGTCGTCATAAAATTTTTCTAAATAATATCTTCTATACCTAGTCCTGCCATTGAAAGCATTCATATGTCTGCAGGTATTGCAAGTGTATGATTAGTTCTGTGAGAGGTCTACTCAGAATCACCATAAAGAAATAAGGAAAAAAATGCTGTTCAGGAAATTGTTACCTATAGAAAGATACCTGTTGTGTTTGGATAAGAAAATATTTGTAATCAGGTCCTCCACTGGCTTGAATGGGCAGTGTTCCATTTCACTTCAGGAAAGCATTTCAGTTTTGGCTTAGATTAGGCCAAATCTGGGGTTTCACAAAAGTTTAAAAGTACATTTCTTACGAAAGTAATTTACCCTCTTATTGTGCCCTTCAGTAGCCTAGTTGATAAGAAATTGAACACATTTTAGAGAAAGAGATTGTAACAGGTTGAAATGGTACCACCCTTCTAGATATTACAGTGATTGAACATTGCAAATTCTTGTGGTAATAAAATAGTCTTAGAAAAAGAAATTTTGTTCCATTTTTCTTTTTATTAAGAGCAAAGTTCCATGGAAGTTCAGTAGGTCTTTGATCTGTGGCAGAATGGAGGAAAGTGAGCCCTGCTGGAAAGATAGGAATAAATCACTGACATAGAAACATAGAAAAGTCAAAGGGAAAACAGGGAGTTGGAAGGTGGTGACTAAGCAATGCCAAGGAGCTGTTTCAGGGAGTGGGGAAATTGTCCTTTCCTCACCTCATTGAGGACTTACTGCATGTCTTACAAGGTCATACTCGTGCTTAGTCTGCTACATTGTTAATCCTTGCTATCTTTTTTTTGTGTGTATTAGCCACTATTCAGTGTCTCTATAACTCATTTATACTCCTGAGCTATGTATATTTTGCAGTATACTTGTGCACATCAAAAGGTACCCAGACAGAGTTAATGAGGCAGCGAGCGAGTGGATTTCATGTCAAAATTTGCAGTTGCCTTGTCCATCACTAGAACTGGCAAGATTTTGCAATTAGAAATGCTAATTTCCTCTTCTGCTTTTTATTTAAATCATCCTTGCTAGTGTCTGGTATGAAAGTTTTCCCAAACACATTTGCATTTTATAATACGCAAAACAAATAGCACTTTGGTTTTGTTCCTTCATGAAAGTAGTTAAAGACTTAACTACTCAAATTCTCACTTATTGTTTATTTTGTACCTGAAATCTTAACAGGCGTTCAGTTCAGGAAGAAAAATGTAAACATGCAAATTGTTCTCTGAAAAAACTCAGTTTCTTCATAGCTGTAGCACCAAAATGAACACCGAGACCTCTTTTGTGCAAAAATCTTGTAAATCTAAAAAACCACAAGAATTGGATGCTATGTGCAATAGAACACGGCATGAGAAGTCCAGCTCAAGGCTCGTATGTGTCAGTGTCTTGGGAATAAAGCCATCCTGGATATTGCAAGAGGTTTGGAAGCTTGAGGTACTGACCAGATAAAGCATTCTAATTTTTAGATACGTATTGTGATGAAATTACTTTTGAAGTTCTTCTCCTTGTCACTCATCTATTTGCAGATGTGCTGCAAATCAAAATAATTTATTTATTTAATATTTATTAACTTGTGGTCTTGCTGAATGTTATATTGAAGGCACTAGTATGAATCTTAATAGCAAATTAGTGCCCCTTCAAATCCGATATGAATCGGATGCTGACAATTTTCTTCAAATAAACCGTGAATTTTAAAATAGAACTCAAGATGATTTAATAGAAGAGGATTGCTAACTTAGTATTTTGATCATCCAGATAGCATATTTCAGATAGTTCAGTTTCTTTATGTGTGCAGCATTGACAGTAAGAAAAAAAGAGGCTTTCTACATCAAAGCATTTTGGAAAAACAAGGAAATAATCATGTTTAAGTAAGATGATAGTGTTACTGAATCTCAAAATAAATCTACCACTGAACTATTATTTATTGGGTTTATTATTGTTACATGTTTCAGGTCTGCATTATGTAAAACTTTGTGTCAATTACACAGAATACATGATTTCAAAGAATGCCTTTATCTTGATATGCAAGAAAATTATAGGTGACAATTCCCTTGACTTTTAAAAAGCAAGCTTTCTCTGAAATTTTTGCAAGAAATAAAGTATATGCAATGTTAATTCTTTAACAAAGAATACTGATCATAAAAAATAAACATTCTTATGAAGAGAGATTCCGGAGGAATAAATTACTGAAGTAATTGAATAGAGGTTCAAGTGTGAAGGTTTCGTGAATTTTGTTTTAATGAGAATTTCAAAAAAGAAAAATAAAGCTCCATCTAAGGCACCATGTATATCTCTTTGAGACAGTGTAGGATTCCGTGAGCAATTTTATTTATTGTCCGTGCTTGTTTTCTAGTAAAATGGAGCATTTATGACATTAATTTCTTCGTTATGCTAAGATCATATGGAATCCTGATATATTTGTTAATAAAAATTGTCGTATTTATCAGTGGCCATCTATATTAAGAAAATCAGGGACCTAGGGGGATTTATGAAAGTTTTGGAATGCTCTCAAAATATATGGGCAATGTATGTATCGGCCTATGTGGTATAAGCACTTCAGAGGCAGGAGCCAAGTTTCACCAGAGCTTGGTAAAGTAGCACAGTTAACTTCTGAAAGAAGACAAGACTCAAGATCTGTAGGTCAGACCAAACACTATGACGAGTTTATACATGTCTCTCCAGGCTGTTAGGGGTGAGAAGAGTCTTTCTAGTGGGAGGTGGAATGGAGGACTTGCAAAAGACAAATGCATTCATTTGAAAATGAATGCTGTTGAAAGGGGTGACATTAAATAAAACAAACTGGCATTTATTCATGGGTAGCTAAATACTCTTGAGTGCCTAAAAGCAAACGAATGGAACATAAAATGAGAATACTCAGCCCTGTGCCATTTTAAATTCAATAAACATTTAAAAGAAGGTACACAATGGAACAAAGGAAAAAATCTTTCTTTTGGGCCACAGTTCAGTCTTTCACTGGCTTTTGGGAATGAGTTAGCAATGGCCGCTCTAAACAAGGTTACCAGGCAACTAACAGGTTTCTGGTGTTGCCCTAAAACATCTAAGCCAGTTTTGGTTTTTTATATGCAGGGGCATTTCTCTATCAAAAGTATCCTGATTATGTACTCCTATGTAGTTTTGAAATTAATTGCTTCATACTATCGTTAGAATAACAGTGATTGATTCAGTGCCTGTCAGATGTTTAGGGCATACATTTTTCTGATTGTATTCTTTTACCAAGTTTATGAAGAAATGTACGTGCTATCAAAGAGTCATGTCACAGTTAAACACAGTTCTGTTTCAAAAAAAAAAGCTGGTGGGTAGCAGCAGAATGTTCTTTATAACTTAACAGTTTTGATAAAACTGTACAAAAATATAGCACAAATTACTGCACGTATAGGATACAGACAGGACACAGATAGGAAATCCAGTGAGTGTTTCATTAGGTATCTTTTTTATTAATGTAATTTGTATGTACAATAATGTAAATTGTAACTTACAAAATAAAAACTCTAATGAGGTGGGGGGGGTTATTCAGTTACTTTGTTAACTAGCATTATTATCTACCAGAATTTTCTGACTGGAAGTTTGTAAATTTAAAGGTCGATTTGTTAAGCTTAGCAAATTTTCAACATGTTAAATAAATGTTAGTAATCTTCCTATCTGCATGTATGGGGGGGGGGGGCGTGGGGGGTGGGGGGGTGGGGAGGGGTGTTTAGGCTGGAGAATTTGGCATTTGCATGGTTTAAAACATATGGAAAGTTCATGAATACTAGAAAGTCTACTGATATTTCTGAGCCTTCTCAGTTTCCTCTAAATGTCCACTGTGCACTTAGGTTGCCATACAGTTCATGATTTTGGGGTCAGAACTGGGGTCCATTGGTCATGATAATAACCTTGATTTACCAATGTGGTGCTGGAACCTGAATTTTTCTTTTTAGTTGTTTTTCAGAAGGGAAGGAGTGGGAATGGAAGCCATTTTCTTACTTGTCTACTGTTGGACATTAAATTTTATTATTATTTGGGTAGTAGGACTGTTAGCCTGCCTACTGTTAGGTAGTAGTAGAAGCCCTATTAAATAATTAGGTTTATTCCTCTGAAATGTACTGTTGGCCTATCGCAGTCATTTCCTAATCTCAGCAAGGTTACCACGTGTTTCAGAAGTGACACTGTGGTATTTTGCAATTCCTAATGCTACACAGTCACTGTAAACTTGTTTCAAGAGAAGAAATAATTCTGAAAAGCAGCTTCCTTTAATCTTGCCTACATATTTTGAGTACTTTCTACTTTTATACTTTTCGATTGTAAAGCATGTGTAATACAAAGTCAGAAATAATGAGACTTTTTTTTATCCTCTGCTTTTGAACAATAAAAGTGGAGGGACAGTGAAATTTACTCATAAATTATTGAGCTTTGAGGTTGAAAGTCTGTATAAATGTGGAAATATACACCAAGTATCTATTCCTGAGTGTGGTTAGCTATGAAGCAAGGAGATACTTTGATCACAGAAACACCAATATATGAAATTATTCACAAGTACTTATATCTTAAACTCCAAATTGTAATTCAAAGTCAGTTCCAAATTTAGAAACTCTTTAAAAGGCACAGTAGTAGCAAAAGGTAGTTGTCCAGTTTTACAATCATCTTTAATACTCTGTGAAGTATTGTGAAGCTCTGACAACTGTTTCCTAGAAGCTTACATATTTGTGTGTAATTTTTAATAGTCAGTTTGATAGGGTAGTTGAGTGGCTCTTAACTGATGAAGAACTGATGTTAATTGGTTCCTTACCTGTCTCTTAAGGAATCTCTCTAGCAGAAATGTAAAATTACTAATCTGCCTAGGTGCCATAGAAGAAGAAGGAGAAGCTATTGAGGGCAAGATAAGATGAAATAACATATTACAGGTCTGGTTAAGGTGTATTTATGAATATCAGTTAAATTATTTAATGCCTGCTTGGCAGGACTACGGGCATTATGGCAAGGCCAAGGTCAAACTATGCATTGTACATCTGTACATCACAGACTGTCATTTTTGTATGTTTTCTTTCAGAATATGGAAAAATACTCACAAAACCAACAGAAGAATTTGACTGTGAGGTTTATGTTTTACCTCTTCAGGACTTGGTGATTTTCATGTGAAAAAGGACGATGATAGAGGTGAGTGTCAGTATGTGTGGAGGAGGTGCCACATGTGAGAGCAGCGTGAGGAAAGGGTGGGGATATAGCAGGAGTATCCACAGGGTAAGATCTCTGAGCCTCCACAACAGGAGGGATTAGACCATTGCTATGGCAGCCCAGCTATGGTGGAATGGAGGATGGCTTTAGAAGAGCACCTGGGAGGAGGTACTAATCTAATAACTGTCTCAAATTGGAGCCCAAGGTCGTGGGTGGCTCACGCACACTGAACTGCTACGCAAATATCCCCAGGCACACACACCTATTTCTTTGTGCTTTCAGAAATACTGTCGTCCTGCCATGCTGCTGCTCTTTGCTTTCTCACAGCTAGGTCACAGGGCCTTATATTGTCTATGAAAAAACACTGGGTGTTTTGATCAGATCAAGTCTAGCTGAAGTAAGATAAGGTCAACTGAGCTAGAAGTATTGCACACTCATTACGGTGAGAAGGGACGAAAAAAGGAGTATATAAACTCTGACCCTGACTGCTTTACTTCTTCTTGTAGATTGTTCTGTAGAGCTCTTTCTTGTGAGAGGCTCATCCAGTACTTGAAAACATCACCTTTTACACTTAGCTAGAGAGGAATTTCTTCAGGCTGTTGCGTATACAGGATTTATTGAGGAGTCTGTTTTCTGCAACTTACAGTAATGCACAGTGGGAATAAGGAAAAGAGAAAAAGTTTACCTCTTTGTGTTGTGAAATACAAGAACAATACAAGTCACTTTTGTACTGTCTGACATGTCTAAAGGTATGGTTTCTATTTCGTCCTGGAGTCTTCTTTTTTTTTCCCTCCTTTCCATTTTTATTCATGAATGTAATTCCTAGGAATTGCCAGTCTAATTATTTCATTTTTAGTCCCAGGGAGAACTGTAATTTTTCTACTGTAAACCAGTTTCCCCTGAGGTGGGCTGGGGAGCACTTCATATGAGAAAGGATTTGCAGTCATAAACAATGCCTTTCTATCATGACTAGAGTAGGAAGAAAATATGGAAATGGTGTGTTAATCTGTGCTTTGATCTGCAAAATGTAAGAGGTCACAAGATAATAGATTTGTTTTCATGTAAAAGGAATTGGATTACAGTCTGGTGATTCAGTTCTGCCAAAGAAAGCTTCCTTTTCTTGGTAACTTTATGGACACTAGACTCTAGGTTTTTGTGACAGTTTGTGTAGGGCATGTACTTCTGTTTTAAAGGCTGACAAATGTATTTTTAATTTTGCCTTCATAAAAGTCCTGGTTTCTGCTAACCAGAACAATTTACATTGAAGTGTTTCTCACAGGTTTTCCAATTGCATGTCTCCTTTAGAGATTCCCATGGAGCATTGTGTTTCTAGAAACAGGAGTGGTAAATGCATCGTTCCCTGGTGATAGGCATCCATGTGCTGGTAGGAATTCCACATCTCGGCTGAAAGCCACCGTTATGCCTTGGGAGAACGTAAAATAGAAATATAAACAGAGTTAAAAAGGGCCAGTGCCTCAGTTCCTCCCTGAAATCTTGCATCTCTTTTTGTCTCTTGCAGTAAAGATTGTTCAAGACTCAGCACAGTAGTACACAGCATATGCCTGGGAAGCTGTTAATTTCTGTATGACATGCAGTAAACCTAATCATCACTCTTGTTTGACTTGAGGTCAGGCTATTTTAAGGTCCAGTTTGAAATTCACTCCTGCTGTGACCTCAAGTTACAGTTTTTAGGATTGTTATTGCCAACTGGATCTCGTTGGTCATTCCATTTTGTGCCAGTACAAATTCAATCTATATGCAGATAATGTGTGGGGAAGACAGGGTCATGCTTACGCACATGCGTACAAATCTCAGGTGTCAAAAATCCCTATGAGATATATCTTTTATTCGAATTGCGAGCCAGAACTCTGACCTAGAAGCTGGGTTCAAAGCATAGGAACAGAAAAATCTCTATGTTTTTCTTGAGGTTCTGCTTCAATACTTGCAGTTCAGTACTGCACACTACTCAGTTACAAGATGTTAATAAAAACCCTGTACAAAGGGAGCATTACGTGTTCCTTAGTGTGGCTCATAGGGTTAAGCTTTATATTGCTGCAAAGGCCAATCTTTTGAGAAACTTATGTGCTCAGTGTCATACAAAATTTTTTTCTGGGCTACAAGGGAATTTTGTATGTCAGTGGCTTAAATATATGACATTGTATAAGATTTTGGCAAGCTAATTGCTTATTAAAGAAGAATTTAGAATGAGTATTTAATGAATGAACGCTGCCTGCTTAAATACCAGCTTATGGCATTGTAAATCAAGGTTACTGTGCTTAGGTCTTGCAAGATTAGGAACTATAAAAGTGACCCTCTATCTCAGTGCAATAATCATTTTAATTTTAAATGGTTTTAACTGAAATGTGGGTTATGGACTGAAAGAATTAAGGGCTTTTATTTCAAACCTGTATTTTCAACTGCTTACCTTCAGGCCCCACAGCCATTGTGGAAAAAGAGGGAAGTTAAGAGTACATGAACATACGGATAGTCCTGAGCAGCCTGGACATCCCACTGCTGACCTTGCTTTGAGCAAGAGGTTGGGCAAGAGACCTCCTGAGGTCCCTTCCAGCCTGAATTACTCAGTCTTCCTCTAATTCTATAATATCAAATAAAGTCCAGAAAAAATACTCAAATGAAAGCTGAAACCTTTCAGTGATATTCTTTCAACATATACTTTTAAGTTAACTGAAAACATAATTTTCATCTGTAACATTTTTTCTCAGTCCTGGTAGTAGGCTAATGTATATATTCAGACAGATAATATTTATGTCTTCTGACTTGATGACAAAGGATTTAGAGATAGGAAAGCCTGCAATCATTCCAAAAAAAGATGTGTCCCAGGAACACATTACACCACTAAGCTCATGGCTAATCCCCCAAATCCATCCTTAAAGGTTATATTTAAAATATAAGCTGCACAGAGACTTGTATCTTTTGGGAAGTTGCTTTTCCAAATGAAATTAATTTATTTTTCCCAGTTTATATTACACTAACATTAAAAATAAATAAACAAACAAAATTTAAAAAGCCGTGTTTGGAGACTTGAAATTGTTTTGCTATTTCTTGCCATGCTGTTCTTGCTCTGGTGATGACAAAGGAGAATAAGTAGATTCTATGCTGCTCACACCTAGGATTACTGTGCACTTTACACAGGCCCAAAATTAATCCTAGAACTGCGTAAATATAACAAGTAAAAGAAATGATAAATGGGAAATCCTATGCTGCAGTATTTCTTCCAGTTCTTAATCTCCACAAATAAACACATTCAGCTTTTAATTTGTTTCAAGTGTTGCATCCATTTAGACAAATAATATTTAGCTTAAGTAGCAGAAACAGAAGGATGGTCACCAGTGTATGTGTGTGGAGGGGGGAGGGACCAGCTCTTCCTGCAGATTTTAGAAAAAGCAAACAGTTGTACTTATCGCTTTATAGGTATATCCCTAGACAGAAAGTCCACAGTAGTATTCCTCCAGATGGACAAGGTACATCAATACTTTATTAGAAATTACAATCAAAATACAGGTAGATAGACCTGAGCTAATATTGATCTAGATAAAAGTGGATTACAATACCAGCAGTGACTAGTCAGTAACCCTACGCCTGGTAAAGGTAGTATGGTTTGTATATGAGGGCCCAATCCTGTGTCCCTAGTGCTGAGTTACCACACAGAGTTACAGCACCTCCTACCAGCAATTAGTTTACTTCAGAGGTTTCATTGAGGTGACCAGGGTAGGAAGAAAAGGGTAGTGGTTTAGAGGCAAAATTAGTATTTACATCACTTTTTTCTTTGTATGCTGTAACTTTATGACAATAGCTAGCACGTCAATACCATTTTATTATCCGAGTGTTTTTTAAAACTCTTCAATGAAATCAAGAAGAGTTTCAAAGCTACACCTTGCATCTTGTGACTGTAAAACTTTTCTGAGATAATCAAATTCAATTTAAAGGGGAAACATCTGTGTAAAAGAAAAGAAAGATCTATGAATACTTTTTTTTCCTCTTTGACTTTAATTTGGGTGGTATTTCAAACATAGTGATAACTCTTTGGATAGTAATTTAATTTATATTATTTTAAAGATTTATCTAGTTCATATTCTGTGACCATATTTTAAATATGCTGCTGCAGACACCTCTGCTAAATTTTCTTTTTCAAGGATGACTTAACAATAAAGGAAAGATAGTGCCTTCCTCTGCCTCAATATTTTTAAAAAGCCCCAAACTAGCCCAATCCTAAAATATCCTCCTTCCACTCCAAAATCAAGTAAGTCTAACAGATCTTGAGGAGCTGATTAAATTCCGTCTGGACCTGAATTTCAAATCAGACTGCTTTTGCTGTAATATATAAAACAGGTATCCCTAAGGGCAAGAGGAGTTTTGAAATTAATCCACCAGTAGATTCCTTCATTAGTCCTTTCTAGGTTGTGAGTCTATGTGAAAATATAGGTATTAAAAATAATTTCCAGAATCTTGAACTACTAGGAAAAGAGAGCAAGCACAAAACATAGACAGTAGTATACTGATAAACAATATACACGAGGGTTGTTTTTCCCATACCATTTGCATCGCTCCTTGCACCCTACCTCCCTATCTCAATGACCCAAAAAAGTATCTATGAAATATATTTGAGACTGCAAGTTACTGCCAGTAACAGGGTAAAGAAGGAAAATAGCTGGCAACAAGAGAGTGCAGGCTGACATGATTCAAAAAACAATCAATCACAAGTAGAAGTGTTCAAAAGTGTATGGAAATCAGCTTGAGCAAGTGATAGCAAATGCCAAATGCTGCATTAAAAAAGCACGCGTGCCAAAAAAACCCAACCAACTGCATGTTCAATGCTTATTAGTCAATCTGTTTTCTCCCACTTGTGATTCCAGATTAATTTCTGCCAGAATCAAAAAATCTGACAGATTAATGATTTTGGTGTCATTACTCCAACCAGTTTTACTGATTGTAAGTAGGGCTACATGAACTGGTAAATTAGATGCGCTGTTTATTAGACCATTTACTCTGACTTTAAATTGAAGAAAGTGAGAACTAGACAATTTTCTGAGCTAAGTGGAAAAGCTGTTACAGAGTTAAAAAGTAGCATAGAAAAATGGCCTTCTGGAAAAATATTTATAAAATAAGGTAAATCTGAGAGAAAATACAACCAGAACAAAATTAGACTGACGGTTAAAAACATCAACATATAGCACCATAGCTAAAGAACCGTTATGTCCTCTGTAGGTGAAGAAAGGCTTCAGTAAAATGAGGGAACGTTTTTCTGATCTTCAAGCAAAGACTAGTCAGTGTTCCTGACAACATCTTACTTTCTAGCTGCTTTTAGTAGACTTTACAGCAAAGGGCTAATTTCGGACAGTGTTACATGTCTTCCAAGTAATAGTGCTCCTCATCAGTGTATCTGAACGTTTAAAATCTGAAAATTTAGGCTTTTCTGAGAGAGAGAGAGAGAGAGAGAGAGAGAGAGAGAGAGAGAGTCTTTTAATGGTGGGGCAGAATAGAAACGTCTATAGAACTTAATATAATTCTTGCTAATGTATAGGGTGACAATATAAAGGATAATGAAAATTTGGTATATTGATATAAGATATAGGTTAAATACACCACCTTCTAATGGTTGATTTAAAAACACATGGAAGCTTACTTAAGGTTTCCATTATGGTAACATTAACAGCAATGAAAGTCCTTTCTGAGACATAATTTAATTGCTCTCAGCTACATTTTTTTCATAATCTTGTCCATTCCTTTACTATTAATTTGTGTGCTTTACAGAGGGTGAAAAAGTATTGAGATTTTTTGCAAGCAATTTTTCATAAAACTTTGACCTTCACCTCAGCTGCACAGCAGTTCTTTGCCATTCCTTAGCGCAGGTTTTCATAAGCTGTAAAGTCTGTGGTATGTTTTTCCAGCCATCTTTCAAGAGCTTCCTTGAGACGGAAGAAAGGAATTGAAGGTGGAAAAATTTTGCAGTCCAGCATAATAAATGAAAATTGGCACAAAAATATTATAGAAATAACAATCTACCAGTGATCTAGGGAATGGCAATAAAATATTTTAAAATGACAGGACGGTGATCAGCTCTTATCTGGATAAGTAGAATATGAGAAACTGAGTCAGCAGTCTTTTGTTATAACTGTCCTGCGAACTTGACAAGCGGATTTGAGAAAGTCATTCTGTCTCTGGGCTTTCTTCAAATGCAAGGAGTGAGTCACTCAGATGCCTTAGTTCTAGCACAAGCACAAAACTGTTATGCACTGCAGGCCAAACCTGATTTTTTTCCATGTAGTCTGGCAATGTTAGACCTCCTAAGCTCTTTTAAACAAAATATTTTGTGTCTGTATCTTTCAGATTTTTCATTAGTTGTATACTGAGCTAGAAAATAAGTTCTTATTTCTCCCAGGGAGGACAAATGGCTATTCTTATTAAGAAACTGGTCTCGAACTTGAGATCTGGATCCTGTTCCCAGTGCTAGCATGTTGCAATGTGTATATTTATCGCTAAAATTTCTGAGGAGGTGCTGTGAAATGTTTATTACTGTTGAGAAGAGACTGTTCACGTATCAGTCTTGCCTAAATATCTGTAGGGGACTTGGTTGTCCAATGCTCAATTCTAATCCCATTTTCTTGTGTTCCTGTATTCAGTTAAGCAAGTTACTTCGACTGAAGTCTTCAAAAATAGTATTCACCTCCAGATTAAGTCTTAAATTTAGCTGTCTTACATGTAGGTGTCCGCTTCTTAGCTTAGTAGCTAAGACCCTAGTGTAGTCAATGGAGATCTAGTGATACAGTCCGTAGACTATAGAAAGCTGTTCAGGTGAACCAAGGTAGGTGGCCGCTTTAAGATTAATGAACAGCTCTGGGCACTCTTGCCTGTATTGAGTAAACTGAATGCAGACAATGGCATTCATCTGTCTGAATGTGGAGCTAATCCCACGTGAAATGCAGCAATAAGAAATGAGACAGCTTCTCTGGATTAGTTAACAGAAATAAACTGGCATTCTCAGACACAGTGTCCTGTCCCTGCCCCCAAACACCATTTAGCCACTTAAAAAGTGATTGACACCTTACCGCCTCTTTCTTTTTACTATATACTGGCCATTAAATAATGATGTACTTGTATAAGGTCTCTAGCTTGATTTAAGTATTTTACATCTGTGTGCAAGTAGATAATTTTCCTTCTCCCAAGTGTCAATTAAATGCAGTTAATCACAGTGAACACGTCTAAAGAAAGAAAATGTCAACAGAGGTTCAGGAAAAAAAGATCTCTGAGAAATTATACAGAGGTAGTATAAACATGCAAGGAAGGGTAAAACATGATACACAACATAAAAGATAAGAGAAAATTACTAGAAAGTGCAGGAAATATCATGGGAAAGAATTTTCTATCACAACATGCAAATCTTATCTGGCAAAATGCAAAGTGGAAAAGACATCAATAAAATCACTTTGAAGAGATATAAAAAGCAAATCAGATACAAGAACAATAAATATGTAATATAGCTTATTTAAATATGCTGTCAACAAACAACCCTTCTCTTGTCCACCTTATATATTTATGCTTAGTGCTTTTTATTATTTTGTCTGCCTCAAAGAGTTCTAATGTGCATTATTTAAAATGCGTAGAAAAGCTAAATAATAAAGCTAAATCTTACAGTACCAAAATACCTGACTTGGAAGTCTAAAAAGGTTTAATTGGAGAAAGCACAATCAAAGTGTTTAGCAGAGTCCAGAGTATGATGCTTATCTAACTATTCATTGCCATTGTGAAACTTCTGCTCATAAAGGAAATGATACAGGAAGGAATAATTTCTTTTATCTGTCTGGATGCAGAATCTCACACATGAAGATCAGGTGTTGGTTCTGATTTTCTTGTAGCTTGGAAAAGAAAATATAACATTAAATGCTTATAAACATTTTCATCGAAGCTTTTTACAAAGGAGATCCAAATTGTTTATTTCATTCCCTTTCTATAAAAATTAAATATAGAAAGAGACTTACTTTTCACACTCACTTTGAAGCCTAGGGTTAGAGTTGGGAGCCAAGCCAGCTGTATACTCTTGTCAGCTGGCCAACATTGCTTCTCTGACATGTTGAGTACCAAAGATGTACTAATGGATCGTCAACTTAATAACATGAGAAGCACTGAATTGAAGTCAATGTATTTGAAAGGTAAGTGTTCACACAGTACGTTCACTTACTCACTCTTACCTCCCATTGTGGTTACCCAGTTTGGAGCTGCAGTTGGGGACCAAGCCCAGCTGTTTTCTCTGGAGCAGGGGGACATACTGATGTCACTTGGCTTTTCGGCAAGAGTTTGGGCAGTCCTTCAGAGGGGTGTTTGTTTCACCTGGTGTTTATGTAATGCTGTAGTCTTCCTCTGCACAAAGCAGCTATTGCACTCTTCGATGTGGCCTAAGTTACACAACCTCTTGTTGATGCTGAGTGTGTTCTGGTGGCCTTATACAGATTCAACAGACTCATGGTGTCCTGACTTTATCAATTCTTGCAGATCCAGCAGGACTTCTGGTTGCCAGATCTTGTCTGTGAGCTTGTACATACTCTCTACTCAGCATGAATTGTTTTGATACTGTGCTTTTTTTTCCCAGGTTTCCATCATCTGTCTCAACACATATAGTTATTAGTATTAGTGTTAAGTGCTGTGGGATGTAGATAGAAGCAGGTTGGCCACTGCACAGGAAGATCCTGCATAATAACACTGCAACTGACAGTTGGAGCATGCAGGTCTAGTGTGTTACTAAACCCATCAGGGAACAAGATTCCCTATATCTTAGAAACACGTCAAATAAAACTTTGTGTCGCTGGAATACCCAATAAGCAATTAGGTTGATTTATATAAACTGATTGCAGTTTACCTTTAGTCTGTAGTGCACAAAGTGTCATTAATATTAGCAATTGCTGGAATTCAGAAGATTTGAACAGCTTTATGTTCAACAGAATCATTCTTGCTAAAGAGAAGGAAGCTGAGCATTTTTAAAGAAATGCAGTAAAATTTATTCACTGATCAAGCATTTAATATCTGTTCAAGCAAATTTGGAATAATAGTTTAATGTGTTTGGAATATGTCTATCAAGGCTTTGGCAGCCATACATTGCAAAAATATGGCAGATATAAAATGTATTTATTGTTCTTATCCTTCGGGTAATTAAAAATTATGATTCTCAGAAGAGAGCTCACTGTGAGGGCAGTCATGGCAAGCTCAGGATATTTATTAAACAATAACATCTTATACTCAAGCACCTCAATAGCTCTTGCTATTAGGAACCTTTTAAAAATAACGAGATATTGCAGTTGTTGCAGGCACTAGAACTTGGAAATCTATTACATGGGGAAGCTGCAGGGTGAGAAGAGTGGAGTCACGATAAATGTAATGGCTTTGAAACGGTAACAGATTTTTATTTTCTCAGTTATATTGACAGACAGAAAGAAACCAATGTAAAACTGTTATATTTGAGTTCCATATTGTTAGGAAACTTTTAATTTAGGTTACTCTTGTAAGTAGCAAAACTGTTAACCTTAGAAAGCTGAAGTCTGTTCATGTAGAGGAATAGTTCAGATACTAGCATTTGACATGCTAATTGACAAAGAGTAGTGACATTACAGATTCATCTTTAATGTCATTCTCTGCTCTTGTAAATTGCCATTGTTCCCTTGAAATCAGCGTCAACTGAGTTTTCATATTCCTTGACAACTTCGTGAAAAGCACAAATTTGGTATTTTAACTTGAAGAAACAGTCTGCACAGACATGATGCCTAAGTCAGAAACCCTCTAAAAAACATGGTAACATGGGGGATCTAGCATTTATTACAGAAGTGAACCATGGTAATGACTGTGAGGGTGTTTTTCCTCTTTTAAAAGTCGAACTAGAACCATTAAATATTTCTCTGTGGTAATTAATAATTCAGATAAGCAAAATTTCCCACAGAGTTTCTCTAATAGGCAACATCTGAAAATGTCTACCCATGTTCTGGTGAAAAAAGAAATGATTAGCAACAGTTTTGAATTTAAGATTTGCCCTCATTTTATAGTAACAAACATTGGGCTTTTAAGGTGAAGTTTAATTGCTAACTCAGAATTCATAATATGTACATATTATCTGGACTTGATTTCACAACGTGATCAGAAAAAATAACTTTTAGACTGTTTGATACTGTCATCTTCTGGAGTCTTTTTCTCCATATGTAATAGCTGTGGATTTTTCGGTATGATGGATGATACAAAATCCTGTCCCTGGTGAAGTCAATAGTAGTCATTAAAAGCCATCTTTTTTACCTCCTTTATTTGTCTGTTCCTAAAAAGAATTTTGTGCTGAAATTAAATTAGCTTCCAGCAGTTTGAGCAAATGTCTGTGACTGCATCCACGCATTCCTCCCATGTTCAACCTTGTGCCAGATAGGATCTCATCATGTGTAATTTGATTTTAACAGGCCCAGATTAGCTCTGACAATTGAGATTCCACATTCGGGCATCCTGTAGACAGAATACAGGTTTGTGCTTAAGTGATGGGCCCTTAGCAAACCATTTTGCCTTAAAATTTTCATGCACTGTAGATGGTCCAGTCTTGCATTCCTTCAGTACTGATTTAAGGAGACAAAATAAGCTGAAAAAAATTAATTTATGGTTTTGGCAAGAAATCCCATCAAAACATTTGCCCTATTCCATCCTTGCATAAAATGTAGCTGTTTTCCATGATGCTTGATTTTACTGAAGAGTTTTATTTTACTTAAAGCATTGAATACTTAATTGTGTACGTTAGAAGAATATAGAAAAAAGGAAGTAGTTTTTAAGCTTTAAAAAAATCTATTCCAAAACCATTTAACTGTCTGACAGCTCTGAACCTTAACTCTGTAAAGTTAAAGTTAACATTTTGTTCAGTACCCTGAATATGTACTTTTTGCTTGTCATCTAAAATCTGTACACACTTAAACCATATACATACCTAAACTCCACACAGAGGCTGCACATACAGCCTGCTGAAATAAAAGTCATTGTACTATAGGCTCAAAAATACTCTTATCAAAATAATAAGTTTCCCAAAATAGTGCTAGTAGCATGGCTCTCTTTTGGGGGATCAGCCATATTATCTTTATCTGGTGTGCAAATTATGACTATAAAATTTCTCTCTGAATGGGTGGCATGTTTTGAAAAATCTCTATTTAGAAATCTAAGTGAATTAGATTACTTAGAAACTTTATGTTTCACACCAAGCCAGCTCACGAAAATCCCTTCATTTTTATAGCAAAGTAGTTTGATAATTAATATTTTATTTTTAGTGTATGTATTGGAACTGCTGTGGTGGGTTGACCCTGGCTGGACACTAAGTGCCCACCAAAGCCTCTCTATCACTCCCCTCCTCAGCAGGACAGGGGAGAGAAAATATAATGAAAGGCTCATGGGTCAAGATCAGGACAGTGAGAACACTCAGCAAAACAGACTTGACTTGGGGAAATGCATTTAATTTATTACCAATCAAATCAGAGTAGGATAATGAGAAATAAAAACAAAATCTTAAAAACACCTTCCCCCCCCCCCCTTCTTTCTTCCTGGGCTTAACCTTACTCCCGAATTCTCTACCTCCTTCCCCCAGCAGTGGCACAGGGGGATGAGGAATGGAGGTTATGGTCAGTTCATCACAGGCTGTTTCTGCTGCTCCTTCCTCCTCAGGGGGAGGACTCCTCACACTCTTCCCCTGCTCTAGCATGGGGTCCCTCCAGCAGGAGACAGTCCTCCATGAACTACTCCAACATGAGTCCTTCCCATGGGCTACAGTTCTTCACAAACTACTCCAGTGTGGGTCCCTTCCACAGGGTGCAGTCCTTCAGGAACAGGCTGCTCCAGTGTGGGTCACCCATGGGGTCACAACTCCTGCCAGCAAACCTGCTCCAGTGTGGGCTCCTGTCTCCACGGGTCCACAGGTCCTGCAAGGAGCCTGCTCCAGCGTGGGCTTCCCACGGGGTCACAGCCCCCTTCGGGCATCCACCTGCTCCAGCGTGGGGTCCTCCATGGGCTGCAGGTGGATATCTGCTCCACTGTTAACCTCCATGGGCTGCAGGGGGACAGCTTGCCTCACCGTGGTCTTCACCATGGGCTGCAGGGGAATCTCTGCTTTGGCTCCTCCTGCCCCTCCTTCTTCACTAAACTTGGTCTCTCACATATTTTCATTCCTCTTTCCAGCTGCAGTTGCTGTTGTGCAGGGGTTTTTTTCCCCCTTCTTACTCTATGATCTTAAAGTTCTTTTCCAACCTAAATGATTCTGATTCTATATATAAAGGAAGATATAGTGCACTCAGGATAATATCTTATTTTGCTTCCTTCATATGTGTTTTCAAAGCTATTTTTGGCTAATAAAACTCATGAATTTACAATTTTCAATCTGTCCTCTTGTTTACCATAAAAAGCAACTGATCTAAGAACAGAGAAATTTCATAACCAAATAGTTGTATAATGTGTAATTTTTCTTATAGACACCCCTCTTCCCAGCACAAATTTCCAAATGTAATGCACAGAAGAAAGGGTTAAAAAACACCTCTTTCTCCCTCTCCCTCTCCCTCTCCCTCTCCCTCCTCCCCCTTAATTGACAAGTCTGTTTCTACTTACACCCATACACAGTGTGTCTTCCGTGAGTTCATCAAATCACAAATGATAATCTTCCAATCTATTTCCTGTCATTTCTACCTGGTTTGATATACTTTTGTTTCTTCAGGGAAAATTATTTCTCCTTTCTCATCCTTCAGCAACAGAATGCTCAGAAAGCTTTTGTTCTTTTTTAATAGAAACAGTAGCATTTTGTTTGGATGCCAGAAGTCTGCTCTATTGATAATTACAGTCTCATCCTCTTTCAATTACAAACCCCTGTTCTATTGCATTATGGGACAGTACAAGTACCAGAAGACATGGTTGAAATTTTCAAGTCCAGAGTATTGCCAAAACTTTCAGAGAGGAATATTTATACATGAATTATTCTACTGCATTAAAAAAAGATATTCTGATTTTTAAGGTAAAAAGACTACTAAGTTCTTAAAAGTCTACTTTGATTTTAGGACTCTCTTTTTTTAACATAATATAACACAGATATGTACATACAGAGATAAATAAATATAGATTTATATGCTAAATACTGCTAGGTATACATAGCAGTTGGAGCCAGGATCAGAAGTGTACCAGTTTCATACAGATAACTGCATTAAAACTGGGAGAACATTCTAAATGTTGGAGAAGAACAGTAACCAGGAACTTTAAAAATAACCATAAGACATGAAGGATAGCACAAAAGTACAAAATTAAAACAGAATTAATGACTTCTAATTCCAAAAGTAGATACAGGAAGTGAACTAAAATTCATGTACTGATTGTTCATATCCACAATGAATTACTCCTATGGCAACTTCTGTGGTTTCGCTGCAAAATCTTGCGTTCTGTAAATAATTAGTTTGCCTTTATTGACTTTACATTAAACAGAAGATCTGAGATTTGAGAGTAGGCAGAAACTACTGAGAGGACAAGAATTGTGGGAAAAGTTAATGAAAAGATTAGTGATATTGTCAGAAGAAGGGATATAGACATCACATAGGAATAATTATATAGTGAATGTATGTAATAGAAAAGAATGTGGTGGCACTGGGGATGAGGAACCAATAAGGCAGCTAAACAGCAAAGACTAGAAGATTTAAAATACAAAAAAAAAAAAAAAGAGAAATGAATATAGGAACTCTACAATTGGAAGGACGATAGGTAACTCGGCTTTGCCTTTAGCTTGGTGATAACAATAACTCTGTCACTGATGATATAATTTCATTGATGCTTCATAAAAGCAGTAAGATAGAGGCTAACCAAACTGCTGCAAGTTAAGCTGGAAGTAATAAATCTATGGATAGGGGGAAGAAGATGAAAGATAAATACACAGTATTCTGTATTCCACATGTAAACAGAGATTGTGATACTGTAAGTATGGTTCTTTCATGTCAACTAGGTGTAGAAAATAATGCTCACATTTATTTGTATGGACAAGTAAAGATGATTGCAATGTACTGAAGTCTCTTGTAAATATATACTGCAGCACTATAGTACAGGAAGGTTAATGGCTTAGAGCCAAGGTATAATAGATGGGCTCTTCCCATATAAGCTGCAACCAATTTTTCCTCACTCAATGAATAATGGAGAAACAGCAATAGAGGCAAAATCAACTCTGTGTCTTATGAATAAGGTTGAAAAATACCGCTTTTACTTTGATTCTGCATAAGCTGCACTGACATCAGATAAATATTTAATAATAATGTAAGAATTAGTGCATGAAATACATATTAGTGTAACCAAATGGGACACAACTTGTCCAAATGAAATTCTGATTGTGCTGTAAACTTTAAAAATCAAGAAAGTCTCATGCATCTTCAATGTTCCTGTCCATGTTTAAGATTGTAAGTCCTCTGGAGTATAAGTGGCCTTTATAGCGTAATATTTAAATATAGAAGACTACAATAAGCTCATTATTTATGATCCATTTTTCCTTAGGATAAACTGGAGACACTTTGACCTAGGTTCTACAAGAAAATCTATCTATGTCTGGAAAAGATAATCAAGACCTTGGATTTCATATCGCTCATGGGAAGAGATGGATCTTGGGTTGTAATTAAAAACAAGAAAGAAAACCACAAAAAAACCTCATCCAAAACCAAACAATATTATGATTTCCATTCCACTCTGTTCAGGAATTTGGCTAGAAAGAGGATACCATCCATAGTAATGGGTTCAGTCATCTGAACTGCAGTAGCCACTAACTGTCGAAATACTGAGATGAATATAAGCACACGTGTCTATGCCTATCCTATTTCTTTGAAGCTGTATTGTGTTGTGAGAAGAAATGTTATGGTAAAAACACTTTCTTGCCTTCTGAGAGACAAATAACAGGGATTCATCCCAGCATTCTCAGGCAACTTAATTATGACATCAAAGAGCTATTAATTAGGATTTTTAACCCATTAACTATTTTGGATTTGGTAGTAAAGGAATTAAAGGACTCAAATAAGACAGCACCTTACATTTGAATGGCTCAAGATGAATTTTAGATCTTAAGAAGCAAGAGTAAAGTACAAGAATTTACCAATGATAAATATTATAAAACGAGGAAGAATATGAAGGTGGAAATCATACCTCACAGATCCACTGGAGTTGTCTGAAGGATTCAGTGTGCCATATGACAAGAGGATCTCACTGATGTAATGCATCTGAATTTTGAAGAGGATTTTCATAGTGTCCTTCACCAAAAGATCATAAAAAAGCTGACTTGTTTGTGGGATAAAAAAAAGGAAATTGCTTCATGTACTGCAAACTGGTTAAAAAGGTAGGGAAATTGTTAGCATTAAGCTATCACTCCTTATGGCGGAGCACCCCAAAGAGTGCATTTTTGTGCAGAGGAAGACTGCACTTTTTGAACAAGTCTTTGGTTTGTGTTATGGTCTTGGACTGCATACAAGTATTTATTTTGTGTTGGAGACTATCTAGCAGAGAGAGAGCATACCTAATATGCACATAGAGGAAATAAGGGGTGAATAGTAAGTACTAACAGACACTGTCGCATAGAACTTGTAACCAATCACATAAGTAAGGTAACTGCATGCTGGGTGGGTGGACAAAGCGAGATAGCCAATCTGAAAATGCATGATCACATGTATGGAAATAAAACAGTATATAAGACGCAGCCAAACGTTCAATAAACGGCTTTTGCTTGAAACTGTATTGGTTGGTATGCAGAGTCCATCCTTGCACAACCACAATTTTGGATGAAACCAGAGTGGAGAATATATTTCAGGAGCATACCTAATATACTCTGGTCACAAGGGCATTCAGACAAAACTAGAGGAAGTCCCAAATACAAAACTGCCTGAAATGTTCAGCATTAGTATCACATCTTCAGTATGAACTGTTTTGCTCTACAAATCCACTCTTAATCATCTGTCCTACCTGATAGTGTAGACATGACAAGGAGGTCTGTGCTAGGACCAATATTATGCCATCTATTCACAAATGATCAGGAAAAAGGAGTGAACATTAAGAAGACAAGTTTGTTGATGCTTCCAGTATTAACAAATTTTCCCAATGATCAAAACATACTGATTTTGAAGAGCTGCAGAAAGATCTTCTGTTATTGTGTGCCTGAATAGTAGAATGACTAATGAAATTCAGTGTTATTGCATGCAAATTAATGCACATGGGGAAAAACAACAGGTTTACAACACTGCCAATATTGAATGAGGACCAAGCATAAAACATTTTCAAGGTTACTAAGGCGACCTTATGGAGGTGGCTGTGAATGTTACAGAAAAAGAGTCAAGGAAGAAAACTGAATCAACAATAAAAATGTTGAAAATTACTGATGGTGGAAGAAAAACCAGAGGATAAATCAAAGCTAAATGAATCCTGAAGTTACCTAGACAAGAAGAAAATAAAACAGCCACTGCATATGTCAGGGATAAGAGAGGAAAAGGAGTCTAACAGGCAAATATGTTCAAAGTCTCAAGTTCTATTCTGATAGGTTTTTAAGCTTCAAATTGGTGTTACTAAATCAAAATAGGTAAGATATGAACCATAGAAAGGAAATAATGGATAGCCAGAAAGAGTCTCCTGAGGATCTATATAAAGATATTGAACTATCACATGTTTTCGATTGGTCAGGAGAACTGAACCATCAACATTAAAATCTAAAATTGCACTTTTGATTAAGAGGCTCAGGGAAAAAAAAAAAACAAACACAAAAACCCAACACATACAAGAATAACGCAAGGAAAATTTTAAACGGGACTTCCTGCATTTAATGTGTTCAGGTATTTAGGAAACTGGACGATGCACCAATATCAAGAAGTGTTGTCTGGTAGTAGTTTACAAACTATTGAACAATTTCTTTGGTATTACATCTAAGGAAGGTCAAGCTGAAGTCACTTAAGAATTTAAAAGGATATGGGACAAGAGTTACCGACTAAGTGACCAGATTCAGAAAGGGGAGGGATAAAATACCTCCCATATAAATCTTGAGAATTTAATCAGAGAAGTATTAGAACTTGTTTGACTGTTTATTGTCTTTAAAGAGTTGTATGCTACGAGTTATGACAAGTTATGCCTGAGTGGTGTTCCAGGTGATCTTTCCACTACAGCTGGTTACTGGCTATGGCACAAGCATAATTGCCTGTAAAAACACAAGTAAGAGATATTTTTAGTCAGCAAAGGTGCAGTGTGAATGTATACACTGTTACTTTCTCTCTTAAAATTCTCTATTGGAGATGGCAATGAGTCCAAAATGGAAATATTTTTAAAATAATCATAAAATAAAACTCAGGTTAATCCATAACTTTAGATAATCCAATTGCTTTGTCTCTCAAGAAACTCTAGCGGCTTTGGGTGATAGGTTGTATGGGATAGAAAAAGAGTATGAGATCTTGATTAATGTATTAAAGATGAAAACATTGATCTGTGGAAGAATAAGACCTGAAGACACTCTGAAATGTAAAAACTTTGGGGTTTATTGTTATTATTACTTCCATACAGTCAAAAATCAACATAGTTCATATGAATGACCTAATTGAAGATGGTATGGCATATCATGATAAGACAAATTAATAATACAGAGGCTTTGGATGAATGTGACAAAGAAACTTGAAAATTAAAAAAAAAAGTCCGATTTCTGTGGGAAACTATGTGGAAGATATACATACTTCCATAGGCCTGTATGACTGGGAGGAGGAAAAGAAATGGAGAAGCTTTAGAAAAGTTGTTTTAGTCAACATATATTGAGTTATTTGAAAAGTAAAACCATTGACAATAAAATTGTAATGAATAAACACTAGAAAAGATTGTGCTAGTAGGGCCTTTATTCACAGCAGAGTGCCTTTTTTTAAAATACGCAGTTATAAAGAAAGTGAGCACCTATGATATACAAAGATCCACAGTACAAATCCATACATCTTAAACTCTGTATGTACTTCTCATCAAACATACGCTGATGGTTCTACAGATTGTGGAAGGACTTTTTTGTGGTGACAGGCAGCTTGTCTGTCAGTGACAGACAGCTTTTCAGTTTCTTACTGTGTTCATTATATTTCTTTAGTGCCTTTTGTGATGAAGTCTTATCTACTTTTTGATGTTGTTAATATATAAACTGTACTCTAATAAATGGTCTTTATGTTCAGTCTTCCACATTGTGACACTAATACAAAACAACTGAAGATTTGCTCAGAGCAAACCCTTATAATGGTTCATTAGCCTACTGTTCTGCTGTGCACTGTCTCTTAGATGTGGATCCACCACACCACAGAAAATGGCTTGGGACACTGATACAGAACAGATACTGAGATACAGCAGAACAGAACAGGGAAGGGAAGCAAAAATGTTTCAGGTGGAATTGGGAATAGAATGGAATATAATCCATCATCCTGAAAATGTAATATATGAGGGGGCAATAGAATAAGGCCTACACAGAGGTGAATGGTATTAAGCTGATAAATAGAGAATGACTAGTTACAAGAAGTCCACTCAGTGAAATTATCAGTTAGCAAGCTTAAAAGAGAAATAAGTATTTTTCCACACAACCTTTAATTATAGGTATAAATTATTTAAAAATGGATAAGACAAGTCATCAGTGCCTGTTAAATGCAGCATTCCAAAGGCAGTCTCTAGTTCTGAAATCCCGGTGACCTGTAGCAGTGAAATATATACCAGTGCAAGGACAATTCTGTACTTGCCATGTTCTCTCCCTACTGCCCTCCCTTGGATAAGGAAAAATGGATTAGATGGGCCATTGTCCTGACACAGTGTGGTAATTTATTAAATTCTCTATATCTCTTCTATGGTTATGTCAGAATGTGAATATGATGCCAAATAATAGCTGATAGGAACATTTCCTCAGTAAATTTGCTGCCAGCCATTTTGAAGAGTTTTTAACAGAAAACATGCAGTAAGTTGATTAATGTATATACATAATTAACCAGAGTAGAAGCAGAATCCTGTAATTAATTACTTTATTCCTCTGATTTAACATCTTTAAAAGTCAAATGCATTCTGAAAGAAAAAATTGACAGAATTCACAAGCTAATATTTTAGATATTATCCACTGTAACCACTAAAAATTTTAATCCTGATGACATTTGAATGAGTAAAATGATACCTTATTGGATTTAGTGAGGCTATTCTTGTGACAAAGCTTTACTCCTATTAGTGGCTGAGACGGTTTTCTCTTTATTCATTATACTGTTCCTATGAGTGCCTGTTTGACTTTCACGCTGTTGATGTAAATGAACCCTTTCATTGATGATGATAATATAGTAGAGCAGCAGTATGTGTGTATAATTGTACTCTTTTTTAAAGTACATTTAAATTTAAATCAAATCTGCAATTATTTTAGATATGCAAATGATCAAATTGAGGGTAATGCTACAAGAGAAGTTCATAACAGGTTCAAATCAGAATAGAAATGGCTATCTCTGCCTTAGGCTTATTGAAGATATCCTGATAGAATCCAAATTCATACCAACCTGAGGAAAAGAAATTATAGCTTTGTAAACTTTATGTCCTGTCAGAGTCCAGTACTCCCTGTCAAGGTCCTTTCAGAGAAACCCTCCTTTGCATGAAGTGAGCCTAACCTGTAATACAGATTTACTTACTATTACACAGGGTTTTGATTTAACAGAATAATACAGTCAATGTACTGAAAGCATGACACAGCAACATACGGGTGGATCACAATACAAATACCATTCCCATTACTGGGCTCTTTTCATGCTTCCCTTCATGATGCTGGGCATCCTTAGTCACTAGAAAGTAATAATATGTTGAAGCCAGCTGAAGTCTATTGCTCTCTTCAAAGTTCCTGCTGCTTGTTGTTCAATTTTTATACTGTACGTTAGGCTAAGCCACATTTACACTTTCCCCGTGCTGGTCTGGCCAACTCAGGAAGACATGGTCTCTATTAATTAGCTCTGGGAAGGCCATTTGCACAACCAGTTGACACACTCAGCTGATACAGCTGATACACTGATACAGTCGTTTATCTAAAACAAAGGCCACCCACTGCTCCTCTTGATATTGAGGTAAGTTCAGCTTCGTTTATGTCAGTCATTCACTACATTCTTCCCTGATCTTCCAAGCATGTTGCTTTTGCTCTTCTGAGCCGTATTCCATTGCAGGGATTTGTCGATGGATCACACCTCCTTACACTGTTTGGAAAAGAACCAATTTCTATGTAGAAGTTCTTGAATTTGCTTGTCATATCTCCTTCTTTTTTTTTTTTTTTTTTTTTTTTTTTTTTTTGCTTTGGGAGTAATTTGTTTTTTCTTATAAACAAAAATACAGAGCAATTCTTGGGTGTATTTTAGTTCACGTCAGAACTGATTTTCTGAAACAAATTGCCCAGTCACTCCTACATGCTGTGTTTTAGTTAGTTTCACAGAACAGTCTTAGAGCTTGTGAATTTGTTTGCTTCAAGATTAAACTAAAACTAGAAGATGCAAGGGTTCACTTAATGCTTAACACCCACTTATGTGCATTCAGTCCATAAGATCAGACAGGTACTAAAACTCTGCAAACACATATAATGTAGGCATCAGGTACTCAGCATCAGGTGTTTCACTTTGCAAATTTGCTCTTATTCCACTCTAAAAAGGCTTCCAGTGTCTTCCTGGGAGTACAGAAATTCTTTTCTGCATCAGAGGGATACTCAAGGCATTATATTTTGGCAAGTCTAGGTCACAAAAAGTTCTGTAAGATTACTTGTTTCATTGAGCTTTGTTTAAATATTTATGTTCAATAATGGCTGCATGATATCTATCTAACTTTGCACATTGAAGACATACCTATTTTGACATGTCAGGTTTAATTACAGCATACATAGGCATGCCTGAACTAGTGAGCTCAAATACTGGCAGAAGCCCATTTGGGAATCCTAAGCTTCCTCTGAAAAGTCCGTACTCTATTTTGAATGCTGTGTGGTTTTGACTTTCTTGCTGTCCTTACCCATAAAGAACATAATGATAGTTTACGTAGCCTACAGTATTGCTTTCCAGTTACAGTGTAATTTTCCAGTTGCAATGTCCTTTTATTCCTATTTTCCCCATACTCAGATGAGAAAGCTTCCCAGACACTAATACAAGTGTTACAGTTTATGAGACACTTGTATGTGAGTAGCATATTGGGATGTTATAACAAATAACAATCCAGGCTCAGTAAGACATCTGATAAAAATGAGATGTTGTCCCTAATGTCTTTCAGGTAAAGAACAATGAGTACTGTGTATTTTTGTTGAGAAAGAATGGAAACAATCTTTCATAAATACAGAGTGTTGGGGAGGCGGTTGTAGTTGTTGGTTGGTTGGTTTAATATTCAATAGAGCTATATCAGTCTTGGTCTTATTAAACTAGAAGAGTTGCAGCAACTTAAAATATTTTTGCAATATGAAATGATGATATTCAGAGAATAATTGGTTTTATATAATTGCAGTAAAGGTGCTTGAAATGACGGCATTCTCACTCTATTCTACAGTCTTTTATCCCCTCATTTCTTCTGTTGGCTCTTTTTCTATGTTAGGCGATCAATATTAAACCAGGGGACTGGAGAGGAAGATGAAAACCTTTGCATATCAAATGAAATTAGAAAATCAGTTTAATTAGGCAGAGAAGAATTGCAATCCACTGTAACTCATGTACAATCAGGCAAGGTCTTCGTTCAGATTTAAAGGTGAGAATTCTAATAACGAGCTGCCTCCATAATGATCTTGATTCATTCACTATTGGCGTAAAATATGTTAATAGCTTGTGCAAATATACACATGTATAGATGAGTGGTTTATATCCTGACTTTTAACTTGCAATATTTATTTTCAGTTAAGTTTTGATCAAAAAAATAATCTTTTCTGAATATTTGTTGTGACATTTGTCTTGGGAAAGGTAATGCATCTGAGAGAAAATAATATTTTCAGTCGGTGATCTAGGTATGTAGGGCATCTCTTTTAAAAAGTATCCCAAGTAGACTCTCCTTTCATAGTGGGACACCTGCAAGTGTTGTTGATATGTCTCTTCATCTACTTGCAAAAAAATTTGTTTGCCTCGGACCAAATTTAGGTCTCATGGGCCTTTATATTTTTGTCTTGACTTGTTTGGAATTATTTAACTTGTTTTTTGTTATGGTTGAGACGATATGAGGAAAGTGAGCTGGCTAGTCATTTGAGTGAGTGAACAGCAAGAGAGAGTTTGGATTGCAGATTTTTCAAGAATGATCAAAGATTAGTCTCTTTCTCTGGAGGTACTCAAAACCTACCTGGACACGGTCCTGTGCAACCTGCTCTAGGTGAACCTGCTTTAGCAGGGGGGGTTGGACTAGATGATCTCCAGAGGTCCCTTCCAAAACCTGCCATTCTGTGATTCTGTGATAAAACTCACTTCCAGGTAGATTTTTCTGATTTCAGCCCCATGATAGACAGATTTAAATTAAACCAATTAGAAATAGCATGGTACTGCTACCTTAATTTAAAACTGTCAATAAACAGGAATGTATCAGAGGTGCCAAAACAAATATCTGCCAGGTTCTTGCTGATTTACCATTATCAAACCTCACCAATGGATTGAGAAGTTGATCTCTTCTGCAGCTATATGTTTTCAGGAGTGTAATGCATTCTCACAATGCCTATTTTTAAGAAAAACAGTTCATTTTTTGCCTTCAGTTATTCGTATTTCTCAGTACCCACCATCCTTCTCTGCACACTTCTTGTTCTTTGGGAATATAGTTTCTAAGGTTAGGAGGTGTTTTTCCATGCATCTCTCTATCATATAGTAATGGCTGCATAGTTGGATGAATATTGCTCTGATACAGTCAATATGATTACATGTGTTACAACCATATTATTAAAAATATCCCAAATGCGTGTACAAACTTGATGCAACACCTTGTAAATCAAGTGATCTAATTAGCAATATCAGTATTTTTTAGCCTTGAAAAATGTTTTTCCATGTAAAGCTGAATTAGAATATTAGTTAATCTTGTCACAGTAATTATAGTAATTATCAAGTATTGTATGTTCTGAAGTGTTGTCCAGGAGTCTTACAAATTCTAAGAAAATATTCCTCTGAGAATTAGGGAAGATGATGCAGTTTATTTTATCCTCAATTCCACTTTGAATTGTCATCTTTTTTCATTTTTTTAAGATTAAAAAGATTTAAATTGTTAGTAATACTAATGAATCACCTGTTTGTAGGCAAACTGAATACTGTTTCTTCCTATGAAGTTGGGAGTTGTCATGAACATCATGCAATTGCATGGAATAAAGAGTAAACAAATAACATGAAGGTTAAGGCTCCTACTAATAGTAACAGAGTTAATTTTAGCACAGAGTTTTCAATAGAAAAAAAAAAATCTCTCTAAGGAGGGTCTCTGTAAGATTTAAACATTTCTTTGAGTACTTTAGCTAGAGTAAATTTTACCCCTCATGAAAACAGTTCAAAAATTGTTCCTTTAAACTGGATCTGGAAGCAAACTCATTTTATAAACAAATACCGTTATATGCAGATTGAGAAGGAATGGAGAAAAAAACCCAAACACAGCTTCCAGTCAAACTTTGATTATATCTTAGTTCAGAGTTTCAGACGTTCCTTATGGCACTGTTACTTTGACATGGAAGGAAAAATCTAGACAATTTATTGTGAGAGACGGGGAGTAGGAAGGTGCATATTTACAGGACATGCACCAGCCATCTGAGTAGAGCTAATGTAAATAGGAAATAAGATTTCCTTTGTTGTGTCTAATCAGAACAATTTAGTGTCTACGTTTCTAATATTTCAGTTTGTGTGTTTTAAAAAAAAAAAAAAAAAAAAAAAGCTCTTCCTTCCGTAGATTCAGTTTGGAATTCAGCATTTTTTTGCTAGATCCACAGATTTATAAACTGCTTAGAATTTCAACTTTGGATTCTCAGAGTTGCTTTACAAAGAGCTTAATTTTGCATAGTACTGAACACTTCTTGAAAACTAGAAATTTAATGATCTCAAATTGGTGTTCCAAATGCCAGTTGAGGTCCTTAGAAAATTTTAGCCAAGATGGTGATATGATTTCATTATTAGATGGGAAGTTTATTATTAGCTTCTAGTATCATATCGCTTCTGTAAATACTTTTGATGAAAAATCCCTTTCTAAGGATTTAGTATTACTAATTTAAAATATGCTGGATCTTTCCATCCCTATAATTGAGTAATTATATGTGAAATAAATATTCACAAAATAGTTTATTATCAGATCTGACAGAGCTGTTGTTGATATCACTGTTTCTCATTTGTTCATATTTATTTAATTTTGGACAAATAGTTTTTTTCAGTCACTTTGAAATATTCTGGGCCAAACCGAACAGTAAGACATAAGACTAAAATCTACCTGAAAGCAAAAGTTGTGAATTAAATGTAATTAACATCAGACTTAAATTTTTATAGAAGTATAAGGTACATACATGACTTTCAGCTGGAGACAGTTAGACCCTAAGTGAAAGATACTGTCCATAACGAACTGGTGTGAGTGTTCCTGTCAAGTGACTTTTATTGACAGAACAAAGACCTGGAGCTTCTATCTGACCAAGTTTATCTCCATGCAATTTATGGCCCTATCATCTGTAATTTGGATTGCAGAGAGAGGCACTACCTTGCCAAAAGATAGAGAGTGACAATACCCTGTTCTCCAACCAGAAATGGCCACTGGCACAGCACAAGGGTGGAGCAATTCTGCAAGCGTTGTTAGGCTTTCAGGGTGTGCATGCATTACTGTTTCAGCTGGGTTTGGGAAAGCTCTAGTGAAGTGAATATCCCACTTTTCTGTTTGTTGTTCTGTGATTGTGGCACAGTCTCACAGAATATGAACAGGATTCCTTCAGGGTGAAACTAAGCTTGAAAATGAAGTCCAGGACTCTGCCAAATGCTCACCCACTAAATGGCCATTTAGTCCATGGGACCAGGCTAGGGATAGTCCAAAGCATTAAAAAAAAAAAAAACAAAAAAAAAAAAAAAACAAAACCAACCAAAAAAACCCCAAAAGTTAAACCAATAAGCCTTGAAATTTGCATAGCACGTGAATCAGGTATTTTGCATTAACAGTTGCTTTGCAGATTTATTGATCCATGCTATTTAATAATGTAGACATAGTTTAAGATTGCTGACAGTTTAATCAGCAGTCAGAAGAGATAAGCCTGCTTTCCTCTTATACTCATCTGAATAGGTACAATTTACATGTCTTTAGAATAAGTGTAAGTGAAAACTCAGCCACTTGTTTTTTTGTTTCTTCGTCTGCCAGTCTTCATCATACCGTTTTGTCCAGATTAAGTCTAAACTATCTGGATTCCATCCAGGTCACTTTCTCGGTCAGAAATTAGGAAGACAGAAAAGCAGTTCTGTCAGAGACTGTTGAAAGTTAATATAAAGAAAATGTAATTTATAAGCATGCGAACTTCTAGTGCTACAGCAAAAAACCCTGCCCCATGGCACTGTTCCAAAATGTGTTCAACACGAACTTTTTGTTTTTAAAGAAATACATCATTACATCTAGATAGACTGTCCTGTCTTATCTAGAGAAGAAAACTTGAGACAGGCCCTGTAGTCCCACAAAATCATCCAAGGGTAGCTACAGTTTAATCAGGGATCAATACTTCTGGACATTAATACCTCATTTAGATTAATGGAATAATTAATATTTGTAACTGATGTTTCAGGTTGCCTGTAAACAGAGACTCACTTTACTGTAACAGTGGTGCTTGGTTCACATTCTCTAATTTATTCTCAGAACCAAGAGATGCAGGAAAATATGTGTGTGTGTTTGTGTGTGCCCGTACCTGTACAGGTCTGTGTTTATGCAGAGATACTGATGCAGTCACAAGCCTTTTGCCCAGGTGTGAAGGGTGGGAGGGAAGAGGGGGTGGGAAGGAGTTTGTAGGGAGTGTGCCTTAATGCACCTATTTCACCTTGATCCCTTTGCCTATTTTAACTTAATATACAGTAGTTAGACATCACAATTACTAGTGTCTGATCTTACTAAATTTTTGTCATAAAATTACTTCACATTCAGCCAAGCCTTTGTTAGGTTTCTTGAACATAGAATTATGAAACTGCTATTAAACAAAAAAAAGGAAAATAAAAATGGATGAATCTCTTGGCTGCAGTTTTTGAAAATATATTTTCCTTTGTAATGCAAAATCTACAGTTTCAGAGTTTTTTATAAAAAAAAGATATTTAAGTAGTTTTAGTTTCAAGAATTGATTTCAAATCATAAATCAAAACCTGCTCTGGTCCTGCTGTCAGTTTGGAAAAATAAATGACAACTGTATGAAAAAAAGAAAGAACAGAAGACATGCATAAGAACAAGGTTCCCCTAGTATATCAAAGTATGTGCCCATTTTATGTGACTAAATAAAAATACTAAATATATTGTTAGCAAATACTATAATGCAAAACTTTTGAAAAAAGACTATAAATAAGTGGCATGAGATTTTATGTTACATTATATATTGCTGAAACTCTCAGACTTTAAAGGAGTTATAGCAGCATACATTTTTAGTTTATGTACTATTTTTTTCAGCTATAAGCTATGAATTTTACATAATGCTAAATTCGTGCTTGATTTGTTTGGTTTTGGGGTTTTTGGGGGGGCTTTTTTTGTGTTAGACTGTTCCATATATAACACTATTTGAAATCAATGTGAATATAAATTCGCTTGTATTTATGTAAGTTATCATACAAAAAGCCATACGTATTTGTACCTCAGCTCAGTGAGAGTAGGGTGATCACTGCTTCCTGCATAATTTCATTTTCTTTCTCACACTACTGTCTGCTAGCAAGGCAGCTTACAGAAACTCTGCATGGCAAGCCTTTTTCTCAGCTCTTCCATTTCAGGGACCAGTTGTATCCCTCTGCAGTTACGTGTTTATGTTCCCTGTAATCAGTATGCAAGGTCTGCAAATGAGGTGCCTGTCAGGAGAAGCTGCCTGGAAGTGTTCACTGAGGGGATGAAGGTGCCCGAAGGACGTCTAGATCCATAAGGTTCTGAAGGACCCTTAGATGCTTCTCATTAGCCAAAGCGTTGCAATAATTCTATTCTTCGTCCCTTCTCTTCATTGAGAAGGATTAGTGACTTTTTGGCTCATTTCATCTCAAAATTCTGTCCATGCACCAAGGAACCTATATCCCTTTTAGCTGTCCTACTTTCAATCATAGCCTCAAACATGAGGAGAATTCTGGTCTTAATTGTATTTTCAGAAAAAATATATTCACAAAAGCAAACTTACTGACTTCTGGTGATTGTATTGAGCCAGTAGCTCATATGGTACAAAACGTGCTACAAAACCCCCACTAGTAATTTATGAACCAAAGCCATTTCTGCCCTTGTGCTATAAATTAAGCTATGTGTGCTGTGGCTAGAATATTGCTACTAGAGAGTAAAAAGTTACCATTTCGTCACAGTCTTTCACTACTCAGATTTCACTTCTCTTTAAACAGAAGGTCCAAACCTGAGATGTGAAACTATTATCCATCATGAAATATTGCTAACACTGAAGAGCATCCTTAAGCATTTCACTGAATTTTATACTGAGGTGAAGACAAGGAACTGTTCGGGATTTGTGTGATTGATATTAAAAGGTTCTTCAAGACACATAAAAATTACATCTGAACTGAAACCGTTTATTGAAGGAGATGGTTAAAAATACTAAGGGGAGATGCTGGTTTTCCCTTGAGTATCACTACAGGCCTTCTTAAAATATTACACAAGTACAAATTTGTTTACTTTCAGGTCTGTGATAATTTGTGAGTTAAGTGAGTTTCCAGAGAAAATGGAAAATTGGAATAAATGAAAAGAGAAGAGTAATGAGATTTGCCTTTAAAAAAAAAAAAAAAAAAAGAGAGTTTGAAGAAGAGTCTCAAAACATATGGTCTGGAGGCACAGCCAGAATTGCAATAAAGAGGAAAGTGCAAGAGACTCTGGAAAGGACAGACATTTATGAGCAAATCCCATAAGTCTTTCACACCAGTAATCTGAAAGTCACTCCAATAAAACGTGATACCTGTATAAGCCATGCGGCAGTCAGGAAAAAAATAATAATTGAACAGAAACATAACCTGCAGTAAAAATCAAAATAAGCAAATGGAGCAGGTAAAGAAAAGAAAGATGCCTATACTAAACTCTCATATCTACATAATGGAATGTTTGCATTTCAAACTACTGTTAAAAAGCATATAAAGCAAGATATAAATTAAAATTTGCAAACTTTATTACTGGGACTATTGTTCTGCAGTAAACTTACATTGCTCAGAGAGACTGTATAGCAAAAATAGAAAACATCTACGCTTCGAAGAAATTATATCTTGTGTAAAGCTTTCTTAGGGATGGAAATCAGGAGAGACCATTTCAAGATCTAGTTTGCCTTTAAATGAAACTTTTATCAACCTTGAAGAGAACACAAATTGACTGAATAAGCAGTGAAATTTCAATGAGCAGTGACATTTCAATGAACGATGATGTATCTCCGATATCAAAATAGGCAACGGATCATTCAAGCCCCTCTTCCTGTGACAGTTCTTTCCCCCCTTCCATCAGTGTCTAAGAGAAGCAGATGACTGCCGTAAATGCTACCTAGAGCCACAGGCCAGGACAGAAGCTGTGAACTTCTGTGAGCTTTGCCACAGGTGCTACACAAATTGAGTCTGAATGATTTGATCAAGAACCCAGTCTCCCAGCTGTGTTTCTCTAGACAGTGTGAAATTCATTCACTAGTACCTTTGGTAAGTGGAGCAGGTAAATAAAGAAGCAACCAAAAGCATAAAAGTAATCAAGACAGAGGAATTGCCTTGGTTTATGAATTAATTGTGGTTTGTTGACGAAAAAGATGACTTTTTGATATATCAGATATTCCAAATGGATAAATATCTCCCAGAGACTGCTGTGTGAACTGAAACTGAAAAGATGTTGTGCCCTTCTTGAACTGAAATGCTGGGGGTGAGGAAGAAAGAGAACACTTTGCAAATGCTAGGGTGTCTTAATTGCGATTTCAGAGGCTTTTAATCGATTAATTACCTTCCAGCGGTTCAAAACACAGTAATGACATTGAAATGCTTCTGTAAGCAGTCACCAGCCTCCCAGCTGGTTAAATGAACAACAGACATATTCCCACATTACTCAACAACACTCAGCAAGAACGCAGGACAAAAATATTTTCACATTTATGTCCAACAACCATAAGCTCTTTGAAATTTGCAGTAAGTATGGGATGACTCTAATCAAAATACAACATTTGCTTTAGGTAACAAGATACTCTGCAGAGAGGTGTGACATTTACAAAAGCAATTAAGGGAGGTTTGCAAAGAACTTTGATATGGCACATTGATGGCTGTACTCTGAATACCTGGGTTAATCTAACTAGGACAGAGATCTAGCACTACAGTGGAATGAAACTGGAAAATATTTCACTCATTACATCATTTTTTCCCCCAATTATTTATACTGAGTAACTGGTTCCTTGCAAAAATTCCATGCATTCACCAAAGAAAGGCTAGGAACCGATCTCACAGCACGTAATCGTGAGCTCCTTATGTCTCATGCAGCATTTGAAATACGCAGAAAGTTCTAGATTTATATATGGATTCTACCTTTTAAAGTAATTTTAAGATAATATCATATGAAAACATGAAAATTTTGGATCATTGTGTAAGCAAAGATCATTTAAGGCAAAGTGAATTCAGGACTTTTATTCCGTTGCTGAAATCCAAGTAGCATTTCTTCATTAATTTGCTGTGATTTTTAGACCCTGGCCTGTACTAAGTAGGTGAAGCAACCGGTAAAAATTCAAGGATAGTTCATTAAAACTTTCCTAATATTAAAAGGCAGACAAAAAGAAAAAGGACTACATAGGACTACACTTCACAAACCTTTGGGTAAATGCTTGGAGAACACGGATCTGCACTGAATTTAATGGAATATGATGCTTTCAGCCTTAATATTATCAAAGTCTAACTGAACCAGCCAACTCTAAAGTATTTTCATTAAGTGTTCCTAAGCAATGAAGAATCTTTGAGTTGTGTTATTGCTGTTCAACACCAAACATTTTAAACTGTCTTTTCCTTTATTTTTCAAATTTTTATGTTAAAGACTTGAGATATTAGCAGCTTTTGGCTTTTTTTTTTTTTTTTTTTTTTTACCCTTTCTTAAATGCTTTGAAATTTTCTATTTTTTACTGAGAAGAGCAACATCAAACTATTTTAGCAACTGCTGTGTGCCTTTGTGGTTGGTATCCTTAGCTCCACGAGTCATCATGCAGACACCAGGCAGTGGTCTAAACCTGGAGTCTCTAGGAGGAATCTTTGCTAGCCTTAGTTATGTGTCTTCTACAATCCCTGGAGAAAGTGCAAAAGACTTTATCTTCAGTAAACCAGCCTGTGATGGCTTAGGAAGAGGAGGTGGATGGATGAGGAGATATTACAAGAGTCACACCCTGACAGTATCCACAGACTATGCTGCCAATATGGAACTCTGGACAAGTCTCACATAGGAGTCCAAAGCTTCTTAGGTTTTAAATACCTACAGTAAAGTCTCAATGTCAAAGAGTAGCTGAACATGGACAATAGATTTTCTTGTGTAAAAAACCAGGTGAACTTTGTTAACTAACTGTTCCGTCTATCTCAGATAGATATTGGAGAAAGCAAAAATATCGAAGGCAGGAATCTTTTAACTTTCTAGATTGGCTCTTTCCTTGTGTGTTCAAATGGATCATTTATTTTGTCTAGTTTCTCTTACAATCTAATCATGTTAAGTCTTCAATTAGACTGTTTAATTTTATTTTTCTGTGACTAGCTTTAAAATCTCTGCTGGAGAGAATCACATGGTATAATTCCTGTGTTTCCCTCACCATTTAATCCTAAATTATAAATAAAACATTTACCACATATTATAATTGCAATATTGGCTTTGATGGGGATTCCAATAAGAGAAGAAATATAAATTATTTCCTCTTACATCTTTAGTTCCATACTCCTTATAGCTTTATTCTAATTAACTATAAACTCATTTGTATCTGTCTGTCCAGCTGGATCTGGATCTGTACCAAGGTTCCTCTTTCCAGGCTTTGAATTACTGATTTCTTGTAACTATAAATTACCTTTAAAAACGACTCTATTTTTGTCTTCTAATGACTTGTTATTAAAAAAAAAAATAGTTACTACACATCTCTTCACCACTCAGAACTGTTTCTCTTGACAAGGATAATAAATGCAACTCTGACATTTACTAGTTGTACTCCAGATTTACTTTGTAGTAGGAAGAATGATTCTAAATGACTTTAATAGGCTATAAGGCTGTTTTGCACACTGGGGAATAAGCTTTAATTCAAGTACAACCTACCCTCTCCCTTGTCTTGTTAATTCTGGTATATCTGTAAGATGAGCTAAATTTCATCACAACAAAAGCTGTTTAGATGTTGTGGGGGGAGGTTCCTGCCCCCAGAGACCACATGAGATATCTTTTATTTCTTTTTTTACTCTTTACTTTTTTTTGACTGTGGAAGGCTCTTCCCTGATTAGTTATTAGTAAAAAAAAGGTGCTGTCATTTTTTTACCCGATTTATTTCCTATGCATAATCAGAGTCTTATCTGTTTGCATTTTGCTCTACATTTTTCTTGTTAGCACAAGAGACAAAACAGTGACAATTCTGGAACAGAAAAATGGAAGACAGTTACCCTCCGGAGTATTGATATCGACATTTTAATGGCAAGTGCATATTCTGCTCTCCTTTAGCACTGGTGGAATCTCACAAATCCAGTGCAGCAGCACAGCAGCATGTAGCACATTTCTGGTTTCAGTTTCTTTCTTTTTTTATCTTTTTTTTTATTCTTTGTTCAATGTTTGTTTTGTTTTGTTTGGATTTTTTATGTTGTTTCTGTTTAGAAGTGAGTCTGTTAAGCCAAGAACCATTGAACTCTGATATGCCATTGTTTTAAAGCTATTTTTGTGCAATTTAAGCTCACATTAGACCTCTGTACTTGCTGTGTAAAATTTTTAAGTGGGTAGATTTTTCCTGTCTGAATTTAAAGACTGATTCCATTGAACTGGATATGTTTGAGGAGTTTTAAAATCAAATCTGTGAATTTTAGGAGGAATAAAGATACAGAGATTGCCTCGTTAAGATCTTTGGGGTCAAATAATTTGTATTTTGAATAAACCTTTGGTATTTGGTACTTTTTTCCAAGGAAATTTGTTAGCGAGAAGTGAACATCCTTATTAATACGTTCCCCAACTTTCCCATGCCATTTTGATCTAGGATTTTGAAAAGCAGTTGAAAATGGCTTGCTTTTATTCTTGATTGAAGTGGGTATTTGCAGGTTCATTCCTAACCTTGCTGAATTAGGCAAGTGTGATAACCACTCGTTGTCATCCCAGAGCTTCATCTTCATGCCAGCTTTGCCATATTTTTTAGAGTGTAGGGGCAAAGGCTAGGATTTTTGTTATTGACCTCAGTAGGCTCAAAATGTAATCATTAGATTTCTGGTTATTTCATGACACTGAAATGTCTCTAGACTAAGAAAATTCTTCCTCTTTCTCTTCTCCTTTTCTAGTAAATTGCACATCTGTATTAATGAGGCTGATGCATGAGCATGACTATATGGTTAAGCTTATCAACTGGACAAGCGAAATAGATTTGCTGGTTCCCCATTAATATCTCTATTAAATGTATGAGATAAAAAATAGAGATATTAGCTATAAAAGCAGAAATCTATAACTTTTGTGTTTCTTCAGTAACCTCCAGAAGGACTTGGTTTATGTTGGTACAGTTTGGGAAATCGTGACTAGCCTTTTCATATGCTTTTCGCAAACTCTTGGTTGGGGATATCTTTTCTAGTCCTGGTTCCTGCAGCTGAGATATAAGCACACTTCTGTTTATATTCTTCATGTATGTGTTATTAAGACTGTGTGGTTAAATATAATTGTCTAATACTTTTTGCAAGTGCTAACTTCCTTTAATAGGTTTATTTAAAAGGCAATAATAATAAAGAGAAAGTCAGAAAAGCAAATACAATGAGCCTGTTATCCAAAGTATGTAAGAAAATGAAAAGCAGAGAGAGATCACGGGACAGCAATGGAAGAAAATGGGTTTTCTTTGAAATTTTTCAATACATTGTCTACAAACTAAGGTCTGAACAAGTAGGCTTCAGTGAAACCGATCCATGCATGTTGCTGTTATTTGGGGGTTGTTTCTGCTAATACAACTGAAAACATATATTAGCAATGGCATTCAAATAGCTGGCAGATCAAGCCATGGTCACTTAAATTCAACAGTTGTCTCTCTCTCAGGATTCCAGGCTGGGATCTACCCGGCTGGAGAGCAGCTCTGTGGAAAGGGTCCTGGTGAACAAGCACTATACAAGTGAACAGTGTGCTGCAGCAGCAAAGGAACCCAATAGGATGCTGGGTTGCATCAATAAGGGCATAACCAGCAGAGATAAAGAAGTCATTATCCCACTCTACTCAGTGCTTGTCAGGCCACACCTGGAATACTGTGTCCAGTTTTGGTCCCTGCTATTCAAAAAAGATGTGGACAGGCTGGAGAGGGTCCAGAGAAAGGCCACAAACATGATCAACGGACTAGGAATCCTGCGCTATAAGGAAAGGCTGAGAGAATTTGGTTTCTTCAGCCTTGAGCAAAGAAGGCTTAGGGGACACCTTATCACTATGTTCCAGTATTTAAAAGGTGGCTACAAAGAAGATGGAGACTCCCTTTTTACAAGGATTCACATAGAAAAGACGAGGGGTAATGGGTACAAGTTACTCTTGGGGAGATTCTGATCAGACACAAGAGGAAAATTTTTCACAAGAACCATCAGCCATTGGAATGATTCCCTGGGGAAGTGCTAGATTCCCCAACATTGGACACTCTTAAAATTCAGCTGAACACGGTGCTGGGCCATCTTATCTAGCCTGGGCTTGTCCCAAGAAAGGTTGGACCACATGATCCTTGAGGTCCCTTCCATGATTCTATGATTCAATGGTTCAGTTACGATGTGTTCTTTGATTCCAATTCACTGGAAGTATTATCAAATGCTATGATGCATATTTTCTTGTCAAGATGTAGCTCTTGCCTAAAAGAGAAAATTTAGAATTGAATCAATAGCACTTTATTTTCCATTTTTTGAATAAAATTTCATAAATATCTGCCATAACTGATGGAAAATAGATTTCCAGGTTTTTATTTCATTGACAAAACATTGGTCATACAAATATCACTGTATAGGCTACTGTGGATTTACTCCTGCCTTATCTGTGTGTAATATGAGAATCAGCTCTGACAATTCTAGTATACAGGTATAATTTTTCCTTCAATTTTTCTTTCCAAATAAATGGCAAGTGAGATTTAATTTCATGTGTGAGAACATTTGAAATAGCCAAACAGCAATGAATAGGCAACAGTGAAGGAATTACCTTTTAAGTTATAGTAACAAGCTAGAAACCTGACCTTGTAAAATGTCACCTACATGTTCCACATTTTTTATTTCTCATCAGAGATTTTGTACCAGAAGGTTTCTGCTCATAAGACAAACAAGATTTGTGTTAAAACAAGATCAATCTGTACTGCCTTGAAATCTCATGGAATACAGTACTATAGAAAGAGCTACAGTGGTTGGGTTTTTTTGTTTTGGTTTTGGTTTTAATCAAAACCTGAGTAAATATAACAATGATTATTGTCTGTTGTAAGTAATGTTATTTTTATGTTTTTCATACATCTGTGAACTGGATGTATTGACTTAAATGTGTAAGGCTTTTTTTTTTTTTTCTCTTTCTAATAGATGTTACAGAGATTTATCACTCATTTTAAAATTTGAAAGCCAAAGCTTTGGAACAATGGACATGTCCATTTGTCCCTCCCTTGCTGGTTTTTAAATCTATTCTTCAGAAGAGAGCATAAGCAGGAGCTGCACAGGTGCACAGGGCTTGTTCTGGTATTTTGTATTACGCTGAATTTCACCACAGGAGATTTTTATCAGTGCAACAAAACTAAGGGAGAAAAAAAAAAGATAGTATGGAGGAGAAGGGAAGAACCTTACCTAGCCACCATTAGTCTACAGTCATGCTGTCATATGTCAGATAGAAAAGGTGATTATAAACCTGCCGTATAGCATTGTCCTGGTTTTGGCTGGGATAGAGCTAATTTTTTTTCTTCTTAATAGCTTGCTTCTTAGTAGCTAGAGTAGTGCTGTGTTTTGGATTCAGTATGGGATTTGGTATGAGAAGAATACTGATAGTTTTAGTTGTTGCTAAGAAATCAAGGACTTTTCCACTTCCCGTGTTTTGCTAATGTGCAGGTGCCCCAGAAGCTGGGAGGGAGCATGGCCAGAGCAACGGACCTAAATTGGCTGATGGAATATTCCATATCATACAAAGTCATGCTCAGTGTATAGATGACGGTTAGCCTGGAAGCTGGGGCTGTCTCTCTTGCAGGACTGCAGTTTTGGGATTTTATGCTCTGGGATCACTAGCTGGGAATGGGCTGGGCCTCGGTTGGTGAGCAATAGCACTGTGCATTACTCGTTTGTATATTCTATTATTACTATTATTATTATCTTGACCCATGGGTTTTACTTTTTTTTCTCCGGTTCTCCTCCCCATCCCACTGGCAGGGGGGAGGAGTGAGTGAGCGAGCGGCTGCATGGTGCTTAGTTGCTGGCTGAGGCTAAATCACGACAGGCATTTTGATGTAGGAGAACATTCACTAATGTTTTTACAAAACAGTTACCGTGATTGAAATCAGCTAACTACAAATTAGTAATGTTAAATTCCAGGGGTTTGGTTTGGTTTTAATCAATCCGTGTTAGATATTGGCCTCATTATAGTAGGTTAATTGGTTAGATTTCTACTATCTGCCACCCAGCTCCTTTTTTTAAAATGAGGCTTCCAGTTGGAGGTTCCTTTTCACACACAACCCATTGCCTCCTGTTGCCAACAGGAGAGGGTCCTTTTTTCCCCTGTCCCCTGAGCTAAGTCCTGTGTCCTCCCTCACTCCTGCTCTGGTGCTCATTAGACCCTTCTGGACCAATTCAGTTCAGTAAACCAACAAAAGTGGTCTTTCCTTTTCCTCTTGAGCTTATTACCAGAACTGGTGCAAGGTGCAAATGACGAGGAGTATGTGTTTGGAAGAAAGGTGAGATAAGGGAGCAGGAGAGCCTCTTCTCAGAAGCAGTTATATTGGCTCAACTTTTCTCAGGAAACCACATCCACAAACAGGGAAACAAACTCCTGCACACTTTTTGTATGGACACATTGCATCACATCACACAAAGTGCTAGTCCCATTATACTTAACAACAGTGTGTGTCCCGTAAAAAAGTAAGGGACATTTTGGACCAGCACCAATCAAGGACCAGTCATGCATTCAAAGATTTTATTCCTACAAATCATTAGTGGTTTTATTGTTCATGACAATAGACACTGTCTCTTCTTGAAGTGTGAATGGCAGAAAATTATCTAACTCCCAAAAAACTTCATGTGAAACACAGAACCACTAGCAACATCTCTTCCAAGAGTCAGAAGAACAAGGAAAAAGGTCTGAAAATTTGCCACGTAAGCAGCACTTTTCCCACAGTGGTTATTCAACTTCCATGAGTGCAAACTTAAAATCAGTAGAATTAAATGGTAAGCAATGCACAAGCTCTGATGTCAGAGCAACATGTTGGATCAACAAAAAAGTCTAAGTGGGCTATTAATTTTATTTTAAAATATATGTGCCATCACAGCATTGACAGACTTCTAGGAGAGAAGGGAAACTGCTGAGAATTAAAAAATACAAAATAACGTAGGAGATGATTAACTCTTAGGCATTGGCTTGATATCGTATGGGGAGATAAAACTACAGGTTGGGCTTTGCAGATTCACCTTACTGAGGAAGGCAGATTAAATAAGATGTTTTATTCAATCCATCATATCCAGTTTTAAAAACTGCACTATGTAATTCCAAAATTCCTGCTTCCTTTTCCTCGCATACTAGAGCTGTGACCAGCAAATAGATGGAACAAGACAAATTCATAGCACAACTCTGCTAAACCCTAGAAATTCTTTCTGTATCTTTTGGACAGAAATCCAGACCAAACTGAGAATGTAAGGTTACAGTTAACTGACATAAGTCAGCCCTCCAGGAAAGAAACCATCCCACACTACTGTTGTCCTCGAAGTTATTAGTAGGAACTACCCAGGTCATCAGTCTTGGGGTGGAAAGAGAGGAATAAGACAAGAGCAAAGGGCCACCTGCCCCAAAATGGAATTTGCCTTTCAGTGGAGCAGTTGTGCTGCTGTGTAGCAGCGGGGGGCGGGGGGGGGAGCGATGTTGCTGTGAGTGGAAAGGACAGACAGCATTTCCCTCAGATCTAGGGATCATAATGGGTAAAAAAACCTCTTTTTTTCCATCTTGGTGCAAAGAAACATTCCCTTACTATCTCAGGAGAACATTTTCCTGCCTTTCCAAGGCTGCTCCAGCACTTTGCAGTTGGCAACGTGTTATGTTTCAGTAAGAGAAAGAATGAAAGAAAGGAACAGAGATTGGTGCGAGATGAGGGTGGGGTGTGGTTGCACCCAGATATGTTGTTCATCCCAAGCTCCACAAAGCTCTCTGTAGTGCTGGGAGGTGGTGAATGTGAATTATAGTTTACTGTTTTTTCTAAAAGGCAGCAGGCAAAGAAAGAAACAGAAGAATTTCTTGATGTACGTGTTAACTATGTATATTTTATTGAATATTTGCATTATAATAACATCTTTAGGATTTAGCTGAAATGTGAGAGATAAGCATCTTATTGTTTTGAATACTCTAAATACATACAGCAAGAGATAGTGCTTTCTTCACAGCACTATGAATTTAAATAGAGAGGATGTACAAAGGAAATGTGATTTCTAGTTTAAAGGTGGGGCTTATGACATGGTGCATTAATTAATTTGCTCATGGTCACTCAAAAAGTCAGTGGCAGGGCTTAGAAAGGAAATTAACTCTCCTTTCAGGTTCTAGTTCCCTCTTAAGAAGAGAATTTATTTATTTATTTATTTAAAGCTGTATTAAAAGATAACTATCACTAGAAAGGTGTAATATAAGGAAAGGTTTGGAAAGTGACCTAGGTAAATTAATATTAATGGCTTTCCTGAAGAACTGAAGTGCCAATAGTGTCAGAATGCTTATTATTATAGAAGTATCTTATACTATTCAGTCTTTCTTTTTAAACCTTAACTATTATTAAAAAATTGAATCCAGAGAACTTTGCTAAATGTAGAAGGACAGATGCATGCCAGTCCAAAATCCGCTTCCATTAACTACCAGCCACATGCCAGTGTCTCCTTGTTCATCAGAATGACATCATAGAGATGGGAAGTGAACAAGTTCAATCACTTTCACATCATTAGTTCAGTAACAGTTTCCTTTAAAGATGCCTTTAAGAAGCACTTAATTTAATGTCATATCAAGCACTATCCATCAATGTGTCCTTGATCACTTGAAAAATTTGGTTTCTTACATACAGTGCACCAAACAAAAGGCAGTCCAGATTTCACATTTCAAAATGAGTAGTGTGACAGCAGTAATCATTATCTCGTCCACACTGATCTGTGTGCTGGCAAAGACTTCCTATTAAGTCCTGAAGAGAGGCTGGCAGCTTCTATGGCTATGAAGCTCCCTGAGAGTGGGGCAATGAAGTAAGCTAAAAACTTGTTTTAAAAAATTAAATGGTCTCTCAAAACCCTGTAGGGTTTTGTTGCTTGCTCAGGACAGAAAATGTGTTATGCCAGAGATTCGAGCACATCCTCATACTGCACAGAGAGATGATGACAGCATAGAAATTGAAGCCATAAAGAATTCAAAACACTACTGATCCAATTATTAATATTTTTATCTTCAGACCAGATTTGAACTATATAGCTGCACAGTACATCACTAATGAAATGCAGCCTCCTCTGAGATGGAAGCTCTTAGTTAGCTGATGGGCACAGCATGCTGCCAGAAAGAAAGGGGAGAGAAAATGCAGTTTTAGTACATTGTGGAAAGCCCCTGCTGCTGAGGAAAGTGCAATGGCATCTTTAGGAGCCAAGCCACTCTCAAAGTAGGGAAAATTGGGAGTAACTGTCAGAAGTTCAATGGAATAATGGTAGTGGTGAGAGAAAATACTCAGGCAACTACGTCCATTAAGAGCAGGCAAGGCCTTCTCTTCTGCCCACTGCCATTTCCTATTCTCAGTTTTCATTTGCTAATAACAAGAGTCCTTTCCAGACTGCAAGGTTATTGTATGTCTACATCAAGCAATGGAACACAATGCAAAGATGTTTAATCCAAGTAAAGATCAAAATTGCTAAATTCCCATACAATACAGCGTAAATTTGATAGTCTGGATATGGAAGAAACATAATCACACTGAACCAGTGCTGTGAGCAAGTTAATAAGCACTGAGCCTGGGAGAGGCTTATTAGTTTGATTGCAGCACACCCTTACCTATAGTACTGCACCTGGCCTCAAGCTGGCTCAGGTTTACCTGTTTTATGTGTCTTAGAATGATTTTCCCCTTCCTCTCTGTTCTAGCATTGCAACAAGGAGACTAAGCTTGCCTCTGCCTCCATTAATCTGTTTGTGAGTAAATGTGTCTTTAAACAGTACTCTCTGTATTCACTGTCAAGGCTAGGGCCTTTGACACTAGTACTGCTGTGAAATGAAGTGAGAACACCAGGAATTTCTAATTCAGTTAAGAATCTAGTGGACTCTGGACCTGGTGGGGAAAAGTACTCATGTTCAGTTTGGGAAAAAAACACCAAAATTTGAAAATCTGATTTCTTGATAAGCCTACATTTATTTTAAAAAGAAATAAATATAGTGGCACAAAAACCCTAATAGTTTTCCGAGAGATTTTTTGTTGTTTACAACAAACGGAAATGGGCAGTTCAGCTATTCTAACATACACCTTTTGTTTTGATTTTTCCATTGTTGAATATTTATTGCCCTAAGAGAGAAAGTGCAGCAAACAGTAAATTTATGCATGTTTCTCACACATGCTGCTAACTACCAGCTTTCTAAGCCTCCTGAGTGACAACATTTTGTTCAAATTGTAGGGAAATGATATTTTCTTTCAGAATGCATAGGCAAGCTAGGGAAATGGGGGGGAGGGGGGGCGGGGGATGACAGTGTCAAAGAATGTAGTTTCCTTTTCTGAAACTTTTCTGAAAACCTATACAGCTAATAATAAAATATCTAAGAAATTTTTTCTTTATAATCTGGTAGGATTGTATAGCTTCAAAATATAAAATCTTCACTATATTCCCTAGTATGGATGAGAGATTTTCACTGGTAAGTGGGTCTTAGTTATTGGGTGCTGCAGTGGCTTCAGTACTCTACTGATAACCGAAATAAACATTTCTTCTCAGTTGATTTTGTAGAGAAGACCGAATACAGTAGCTCATTCCAGGTGAGGCTGCAACAGCTCACTGTATGCTGCTCCAACCAGTGGCAATGCTGAGGATGTATTCCCAATGGCAACATATACAAACTCACCTATACACACATATACATATGCATATATACAAGGCTGTCCACTTTGTCCTTCATAGACAGGCACACTGAGCACTCACACAAACAGAAACAGCACCAGTGGCCTCATCCTGTGCCCCTCTCTGGCTGAGCAGATATTTATTGTTATTTCTGTCAGGATTAAAAGAAACAGCTAAAACATCAGCAGAACTCTTAGGAATAAAAGCCAATGAAAAGGAAAACATGATTGCATTCCTTTAAAAAAGAAATTTTAAATAATTCAAAATAGATTATTTTTTACAATGTAATACACAAACTTTGACTACTTCTCCATCATTCTATTATAGAAGGGAGCAACGGGGGATATATAAAATCTCAAAGTCTCAGTCTCAGTGAAGGATTTTGCTTTACTGAGTTCAGTGCAGTTTTGCAGTGTTACAGCCACTCAGTTTATAATTAGGAGTAGTTACATATCTTTCTGTGATGTTTTTCTTCTGGACAAAATGGATTTATGAAAACTGAAGACAGAAAAGGATCAATTGACAAAGCTCATGTTTTGCTTTGTCTTAGAGAAATTATCAGAGCATTATAATTTTACATTTCAAAATAAGAAATTATTTTACCTGAGCAGAGCATCTTGAGAATTTTTAGCTAATTATTGTAGAACAAAACCAATAAATACTGACATCAAATGTTCGGAAGATCTAAATCTTGTTTCAATGAACTGAGGTATTCATTTTTCTAGATTGTCTAGATTTTTACTCTTTACCCTTATGGAAAAATTTAAAGCTCAAAAGAATTCTCAAACATGGAAAACACACTTTATTTTCAGCTATTGATTAATGGCAATCCTGGAGGGAAATCAGGATGTTAAAAGCAAAGCATGGGAGAGTTAGATTATAAATTCTTTTCAGTTCTTCTGAATTAATAAATAGAGATATATATCAAATTCAAGTAAGCTAAAGTCAACACAAAGACTCTAATTAACATTAATATGCTTTGTATCAGATCCTAGATCCTTAAAAGATGATGTTGATAAAATAGGCCTAAGATGGCAATATGTTATCTTGTGAAACTTCTTGTTATTTATGAGGACAAGAAATATGTTTTTTCTGATTTTGATTTTCTTTACTTTCTGAGCTTCCAAAAACAAAGACGATAAATTAAAAGATTATACATGTTTTAAAATACCGGTGAATCCATTCTTCATAAAAACAAGCTTCTCTTCTTGGAGACCAAATCTTTGATATTTTAACCTGTTGAATTTTAGAATTGGTTTTGGATGTGCGTAGATTTATCAAGTGAACTATGTTTATTGTATATGTAGCAACACAAATGAGTATTTTTTAACTAGATATGGGGAAAATGCAATGGGGAGTTCTCTTTTCAGATGTAACATTACAATGGGCTGTAAGGCAGGGACTGGGGGAGCAAAGTCCCTCCCACTGTAAGAGAAGATCAGGTTTGTGACCACCTGAGGAACCTGAACATACACAAGTCTATGGGACCTGATGAGATGCATCCCAGAGTCCTGAGGGAATTGGCTGATGTAGTTGCCAAGCCACTCTCCATGGTATTTGAAAAGTCATGGCAGTCAGGTGAAGCCCCCGGTGACTGGAAAAAGGAAAAATTGCATCCGTTTTTAAAAAGGATAAAAAGCAGGACCCTGGGCACTACTGACCTGCCATTCTCTTGCCTTCCTTTGCTGATTTCTTACAGGTGAAAGTGTCCTTAAAGACCTGCCAGCTCTGTTCTGCTCCTTTGTTCCTGAGGGTGGTTTCCCAGGGGGTCCTGTTGACTAACTCCTTGAACAGCTGGAAGTTTGCTGGCTTTGCTTTTCACCTGTCCCATAGCCCTCAGGACTGTGAACACCACCAGTGCATGAATTAGAATAAGTAAAAGTTAATTTAACATATGCATTGAAAAAATGCTCAACATTTATATGCCATTTATATGCAATTTTATTCCTAAAAGTGTGATTTCTTTAAAAAGGGGTAAAAATAAGACTATTTGTGAAGGTTTTTTTTGAAGAGGATGGTTAAAGTAAATGTCTGTATAGCACGCAGCACATGGTGTTTGATATTGCAGTGTTGCAGCCTTATTCTTTGTTCTGTACAACTCTAAAACCACTATAGCTAAATAAAAATTCCAACTTAGAATGTATGGCATCATACAGTACATGGAACTCTTGCTCAGGGTAGAAGTAGAGTTTAAACAAGGAACTGTATGAATTCCTCTCTTACAATATGAGTAGTATCTAAAGGGAAGATAAGTTTATAATAGCAATGTTTAGAAACACAAGAGCGTACCTTTTGCTGCCTTATCAGATATTCTCTTTCTGAAATTATCTGCAAAGTACACAGCATTGTAAAGACAGTCTAAACTTTTCCCTGATAAAGAAGCTGCATTGTGATTATAGGAGAGTGGCCATAATCTTCCTAGTTAGTCCCATGTTCTCTGGGTTTTCGTTCTTTCTTTTTTTAAATTTTTTGGTCAAACAGAAATCAAAGTAATTCTACTGAAATCAAGGCAGCCAGTGCTCTACTTTGAGAACACTCCAGATATCCCACATCGGAGAAGTGACCCATGAGTTTCCCTATGCAAAACATGGTGTATCAGTACCTCCATTCTGAAAATACATGTGCCTCCCCTTCTGCTATAACTGGCTAACAAAGGTGTTTAGCCTTGTAGCTCCAGTTACAACCTTCTGTGCTGAACTCCTCCACTATTAATGCACAGTAAGTTGTACCTGGTACCAGTACAACAGTGTTGCAAAAGTTAAAAAAAAACAAGCTGTGGGTTGACTATGCAAAAAAGTTATTTTGAAAGACTACATTATGTGCAAGGATATGAAATGGCAAATTTGCAACTGCTTATTATAGTGTTTTGTCCTGTTCTTCAGTTTTCAAGATGATAAACTTGAAATGCTCATTTCACCTTTTTCCCAGACAACATTATTTCATTCATATCACAGTAACAACAGGATTGAGGTTTCTAGCACAACTGTACAGCTAGCATTTGCTAAGTCTCTATTTTACGTGGAAAAAACTCTCTTCCTTTTGAATCTTTTGGAAAGGAACTTATCTTTGTTTAAAAACAAAACCCGAAAGAAAACCCACAAAGAAACAAACAAACAAAAAAAACATTGCTAACTTGAATTGCATATATCTAGCCCATTGAATTCATTCCTTTAGTAATGATCATTTTTGAGTATATGTTTAGGAGGGGACCTGCTGAATATGTTACAGCAGCACACTCATTCTGACTCAGTTGTGAACATCCTCCTTGTTAGCTAAGAGCTGCATCAGTTCTACTGGCAAAAAAAAAGTTCCTTCAAAGTTCAAAGAAATTGTGATTGAGCCTGTGCACTAGCACAGTTCTGAGCACGTGGCACTCTGTAAGCATGAGTATAAATGCACATCTGTTAGAATTGCCCACCTGTTTGCATGAAAATTATGGGCAGAAAAAATTGCCTGCCAGTAATTTCCAGCTTCTTTGTCAATGTTTTCCTCTGAGATGGTCCTTAATTCTAAAAGAAGGTTTATTAGTATTTCTTTCAATCCAAGAAACTTCTGTTCATTTGTAGACAGAGATCTGAAGGGTTTAAATACTCTCCAGGCTCTCTGCCAGCAGCTAACTGTGGGTGGAAAAGGTAGATCGAATCAAAAAGTAAACAATGTTTCAGCCCACTGAGAGAGATGCTTGGAGCCTGATAATAAAGACAGCAGGATTATATCCTGCCTTTTCTTCAGGGATGGAGTATTGCACAGTTTCCTGTTGATTAATTCTCTAAATCTTTTGCTTTCATGTTCAGTCTTGCCACAGCCTTTGCTAGCTTCTCCACTGTTTTTTTTTTGAGTGGGAAGTTTGATTCTCAGCAGCAACAAGATTTGTTTTCGTACTGATGAAGAAAAGTGTGAAATTCTCAGTTTACAAAACCGCAGAATTTTGTGTCTTTGTTTTGTGAGCGGGTTCAGGGTCACCTCCTACAGCATGTGTTTATGCTCTGGTATGAGCCCTGCAGAATACAAAAAGAACTGCCCAGAGAAAGTATATTGAGATAAAGAGTCCTTACATTCCCAATGTTCAACAGAAAATCTCTATGAGGCAGCAATGGTATTTCATTTTCATAGAGAAATTTTCTTCTTATCCAAAGAGAAATAATTTCAAAACTGCATAGTCCATAGAAGATTTCAATATAATTAATTTTGGCTCACTAAATTAATAATTTACAGTCCTCTCCATCTTTCAGGGTGATTTTTAATAAAATATTAAAATATAAATAATGGTCTTATCCTGAAGTTATTGTATTTGTTCTGGAAAGGTCACCTGAATAAATTTTAAGTATCCAATCAATAACTTTGTTAATATGCCAGTAGATATGAAAGTGAATGTTAGCTATAATAGTAATTTGCTTATTCATCCAAAATTATTTGATTTTTTTTTCCAGACCATTTCATATGCTTTCTCGGCATTTCATGTTATATTGTCATTCTGCTATAGATGGAATGTGCTCCTCATTACTATGATTGAACTCATTTATACGGAATGCAATGAAAGAGATTTTTCTTTGTTCCAACCTTCTTCCAGGCTCAGGATCTGGTGAAATGTGCCATGTGATTTACAGCAACCTTTCGCAATACTGGGGTAAATGTAATCTGCATTTCCAGGTAGCCTGAAGGGCTGCCTCCCAGAGAACAGTTGCCCTGGGACCGCACACAGATTCAAGAACACCACACCGAATGACATTACTCTATGCAATAAAATTTCATTTGCTGCTGATTAGGAATATAAACAGTAGAAAAATCAAACCTTCAAGAAATTATCAAAGTACTAAATTTCATCGGAATATCAAAGAGTTAATTTCTTATTTGCTTTCCTGGTTGAAATGTTTCAGCTTCTAGATTACAATACGTTATCAACATTTCACTTTGTATTGTATCAATAATGTCGTACAAAATGAAAAGTATTTTATTTCTGTTCTAGAATCAGAGAAACCAAGAGGGTTTTTTGCACAAATGAGGCAAAATATTTTTTCCATTAAAAAATTCTTAATAACATTTTTTTTCTATTTTAAGCTCATCAGTAGATCTAACTTCAATAATGATAGTAAAATCAAGTGTGAAATAAGCATACATATGCACGTGGTCTACTATATTTGACTTTCTTCTGTTCAAAGACAACTGCGTTCTAGTGATGAATATTTAAAAAATACAACATGGAAGCACTTTATCAAGTAATTGTATATTTCATTTTTATTATTTCAGGCAATGTTTATTACAGGTGTGAATTTGTGTAAGCTGAGTTTTACTTCAAATCAAAATAGCTTCCTGCCAAACTTGCAATTTTTCACTTATTGATTATTCAGAGTGTGAAAATTCTCTTTTTGTAGAAGTTCTTCAGTCAGGAAACTGCTCAGAATAAAATAGTAAATGTTATTGTGTGATGCCTTGGGAAAATGAAGAAACACTCATATTGGTTTCTTATTACAAAATGTATCTAGGAAGGGATACTTTGGAACTGCATTAATATCTGTAAGGTAATAGAAGATCTTTGAACAAATGGTGCTGTAGGAAGCAATATATTACTTGTATATGTATACATATCCATCCATCCATCTATATATATGTGTGTGTGTGTGTAAGCATTACAAGGTAAGCAGAAGTTAGTTATCAGTTAGCTGGTTATCAGCACAGGCAAACTTTAATCAGATTGTGAGAGAACTATCATTTCTGTAAAATCCTGTTAGTGCCTTTTATCTTTACCTGGTCAACTTCCGTGCAATATCATTAGTTGGGAACCAAAATGCATGCTGATAGAACTACTAAAAAATATCAGTTTATGAAATGATGTTCTGCATCTTCCATTAATCATTCCTTTTTTTTTTTTTTTCTACTTTATATTCTGCGCAGCCTAGTCTTACAGAATAAGGTGGAAAATCAGATACTACATTATTCTCATTTCACATTTGCCAGCTAAATCAGAATGCCTTTCACTGATAGATATGAAGGATGGCCTACCCTAGGTACATAAGTAAAAAACAATTCAGGGGTGTTATATATGTATATAGAACCAAACACATTTTCTGCAAAGTCACATGTAGACTTTAAACATCTCCAATTCTCAAAAATGGCATGCACAGGCCATAAAAGGTTAGTTCAGCATATCATAACATCCCATGGACATAACGTTGGTATTATAAACCACCTCAGGTAAAGTGATTCGGATTGTGATTGCTGGGAATTTTGGCATTATTTATTTAGAAAGTAAGTTACAACATTTGTATCTGCCTCTGAGTTTGTAGTATAATCAACGTCATGGGTAGTCACTTCTGAATTTTTTGTGCCCCTCCCCTCTGATCATGACATTTAAGATAAAGATGTCAGATAGTTTCATGATACAAAACCAAGAGTGTTTATATGCTTGAAAACAAAACTGAATGTTTTGTGGAGATTTTACATTTCTATGCTGACTGTGTACAGGTTACTTTTTTTGTTTGTGAGAAATTTTTGGAGCAATAATATTTATTTTGTATCAGGAATACAAATGGAAGGAACAGTCTTCAGACTGAAAATAGCAGTGTTTTCCTCTCACATAACTTAACATCCTGTATATTACTTTTAAGTGTGGAAGTGTTGTCCTTCCATATGGGCAGCCTATTTTAAGGTGAAAGTACTTAGAAATGACATGCACTTGTGGAGATTAATGAAGGTATATGCCAGAAAAAAATCATTCTGAAGACAAGGGGAAAAAATTACATCAAAAAGTCAGCATGTCAGCAATGAGCCGTTGTGTTTGCTGGTAGATTTCTCCTTGATCTTTAAATAGAATTGCTCGTAAGCTTTACAGTACTTTAGAAGATTTTCTTTGAGATACAAGTACTTTGATATGGCTAGTGCAATGTCTAACTATTCTTGTAGGTTGTACTACCCCCTTTTCTATCCCCCTAAACTCAATTTACATCACATGGGATAAAGAAATACTAGCTTACTGGTTTTAGTTATTTCTTTGCTAGAGGCGGCTATTGTTTTGAATATTATTTCTAAAACTGTGCCAGTGTATGTTGAATTTTAATGCTGTTGTAGGCAGGTTGAATCCAGCTTTCCTGGATGCACAGAGAGGGAATTACAGACTCATAAACCACTGGCAGGATGATTTTGTATATATGTCAGAGTGTCTGGAGTAGCACATACAGCAAAACAGCAAAGAGCTCTTCTGCCTCTACTATACAGGTGCTAGAGGAAGCTGTGAGCAGGTAAAAGAGGGACCCAGCCAGCTCCACTGGGCAGAGATGGCAGCATACCAGTAACTTAAGCCATAAAGGCTAGTGTCAGTTGCTTTCCAACCTCATTTTCCCAAGTTTAGTACCAAATAGAAGTCAAAGCCGATGCTTGTTAAAGAACTGATTTCTAACAGTCAATGGCATCGAATGTAGATGGCTGTATACTGTTAACAGTTTAATTTCCATTGTGTATGTCTAGAAACATCCAAAGTCAGACTGGACAGGGCTCTGAGCAACCCGATCTAGTTGAAGATGTCTCTGCTTACTGCAGGGGGATTGGACGAGGTGACCAGCCCAACCTGTTCTATGATTCTACGTCCGTTGTGCTTGTATGTTCTGACTCTTATTATCAATATTCTTTAAGTACAACACTGGGTCATATTCTCCCATTATTTGCACACAAGCACAAAAATCACACCAAGGTAAGTAAAGGTTCCGGAGATCATCTCCGTAGAACAAGCAACTGCAGTGAATTGCATCTTTGCCCCGTTTTGGTGGTTTTGCTTTTCCTCAGCAACACAGAATATGCTGGACCAAGCCAGCCAGAGCAGGAATTTGAAGCGAAACTGGTGGAATATTCTCCTGCATCATGTCCTACTGTTTTCTGACAGTCATACCACTGTTCAAAGAGAAGTTCTGCAGAGAAGAAATAGAATGATATCAAGTTGCAACAGTCCTTGGATAGCATAATGCTCACAGAAAAACAATGGGCAAAGATATGCTTTACACTTCAATGGCAAGTAATTTTAGCAGGTTTCTTTATCTTTTAGAAGCAGAAGAAATGCCCTTTTTAAAGTGTGGAATCTGACTGGAAATCACGTGATTGACAGGCTGAGGTTAAGAAGTGTCTTAGACGTTATTTCTGAAGTCTCTTAGGCTGGGGGGGGGGTGGGTCATGAGTAATGCCACTTAATTCCTTTTCATCTAAGTTTTTGTTTATGGAATATAATTCATAGTGTCTACAGAACTGTGTAATTAGTCAGAGACTCAGTAAAGAGCCTTTGGAAAAAATGGTCCTTAGCCTTCCACTTTCATGAGCACCGAAATTCCATCAAAAACTATTTTTAAAAGTGAGGAAAGCTACAGTGGCAAATCTATTAAAATGTGTTTAATCATTAACTTCTTTGATTTAACAACTGTCTAAAATGTAACATCAAAAATGGAATAATTTGTCATGTAATTGCATAAAAGCTCAAGAATATAAGGCATTAATTAAAAAATGTATGTGAAATTCAGAAGAAGAAAGCTGAGGAGGAACTATTTGATTACCCACTCAGTAGGATGGCTATAGTTACTTTGAAACAGCAATCTACTGTGTTACAAATGACAAATGCTTAACTGTGAAAAACACTGTAAACCCCTTAGGTTTAACTGATGATTTTCAGAAAATGCATTATTTTGCAATATGATGCACAAAATGCAATATGATTACTTCAGATTCTATAGTTAGATGTATAGATATGCCAGTTCCCCAAGGAATTATTCTTCTTTCGCTTTTATAAACTATTAGCCTTACTGTATGTACAAACTACTGTGTAAACATGAGAAGAGAATAAGGCTTTCAGAATTTTCCGAACCTTGTTTCATAAATGTACAGACGTCAGGAGCAGGTTTCAGGTTTTCCTCTCAGGCTTACATTCAGTCAGCCATAGAAGAGTGTCATAGCCATTAAATCAACTCTAATGTTAAACACATTATGAGGAGGAACAATAAACAATTATTGTATCAACCATATTATCTCTCCAAATAACCAATTAACTTTTACAACTTATGCAAACTAGAGAAGTTTTAAGTTCAGGTTTCTTCTTTCATAGTCAGCTAATAGAATTTGAAAGTAGTTAGTTATTTGAAGCTGTCATTTGTGCCAAACGGCCTTTAGAATTAGAAAAATTGGCTCAGAAAGCAGAGTATCCAGATGGATACAAACATAAGCACAGATTTTAATTTAAACAGGTTTGTCTGTCGCAAAAAAAAAATGGGCTTACTTTGCAAAATTCTCTCTTCGACACTCCCACCAAAGCCTATTCTCATGAATCATTCACTGAGATCTACCGATGTAAATGAGGACGTACAAAATCAGGTCCTAAGTTTTGCCTGTATTTAAAGAAATCCAAGTACAAATCACCATAGTTTGGGGTACTTTCTGAAAGAATATTTATAAAATTATTATCTTCCTTCTTATACAGAGCATAGTTACTATTTAGACTACTATTGATAAATTTCCTGAAATACAGAATTACTTGAGAAAACAATAGATTTAAGATTTTTTTACTCTTCTCTTTTCCTCTTTTTTATTTTTTTTAATGGATTCTTTCTTCTGTTTCTGCTGACTGCTGTTTGAGTCTTTTCCTGCCAGCTGAGAGGATGGGATATATTTCACATACTTTAAGAGTGTGCTGTCCCCTTGTGAGAACGAGATTCGTGTTCCTGGTGTTCTCAATGAGATTGCTAGAGAAGAAAATTATCGGAGTTATCACAAACAAAAAGAAAATTAGAAGATACATTTAAGACAAATAATATGGAATTGAGGTGATAGTGGCAATCAGAAACATGAATGACACTTTTAGGTTTGGGTAGCTCACAAAAAACTTGAAAAGATCAATTGCCAAGTGTTTTGAAAGTACACTTGGAGATATGTACATTTGTAACATCAAAATATTTTAAAAACCAGAAAGTGTCCAGACTTCAGACAAGTGACCACAGTTTAGAAAATACCTGGGTAAAACTTTCAGAAAGCTGAGAGCTGTCTCTTAGTAGCAGGTTTAATAGAACCCATTATTTTTTTCCTCCAAGTGGAATCTTTGAAAGATCCAAACTTGAATCTTGCATTACAAATAGAAAGTACCTAAGATTCCCAGAAACCTACTCAGCCAGCTTTACCCTTATGTTCTACACTTTCAGTTTCTTGTTTGTTTCCCTTTTACATTTAAATATGTACTACATTTTTGTGGAAAACAGATGTGGTGCTTCTGTGAGCTGTATGAATCACAGTTATGAAGGCTCAGAGTGCTTTTTATCATCCTAATTACTAATATTGCCCTACAAAGACAGTGCAGTGACTCATCTGAAAGCAGCATGAATTTATTTCACCTTTCATTCATTGTTAAGCTCTCAGAGAGAAAAAATGAAATGGAAAAAACATACCTATTTTGACAAGGATGTAAGCAATTAATAAGACAGTTCTAATACCCATATATTTATGTGTGGCTGTACACTTGAGTGTGCAACCACAGTCATGTACATGTACATACACACATATTCATAACTAAGTTATAAATACATGTATTGAAGTAACAGTTCCATTTTGTAAGGAAAAGGCTTTATGACTTGAAATTAAATGACTTTATGTTACAAACTGTAATAACAAAAGAAAAAACCCAACAATTTCCTACTAAAACAGATCTGGTAGGTTTGTGTGTGTGGAGAGAGAGAATGTGAAAGATGGGTAAGAAATGTTTTGGTTATCTTTCTTAGAGGTTGTGCCCACACAGTACAGGGATGAGTACAAGCAACCAAAAGGATAGATTTCTTTTTTTGGTGGCAATGCCAACTAAACATACGTGAAACCACAGCTGAAGTCTGAGATGATTTTACAACTACATATTCTTATTCTGAAGAGATTGTTTGAACTGAAAGATTTTACAGGGTACTCTGGAATCAGAATTTTCAGTATCTCTTGTTGGCCCTGTTCTGCTTTATAGATTGAAATACTAATTGGAAGAAGCTCCTGTTGCTCCACTTCTCAGATGAATATATGAAGCACTAAGACACCAGACAAAGACAAAACATTCTTACTGCCATTCTGATTTTGAGACTCAAGAGAATTTGTCTCATGGACTTGGAAAAGGTGCAATTCATGTTCTGGTAACAGATTATTCCACCTGAAAGAAAAAAGAAAGAAAAGGAAAAAAGAGAGACTTTCCCCTCCAGAGGGTCAAATAGTTCAACGGCACTGTCTACAGTCAAGCACATGGCGAACTCTTAGCTATGGGTCTTCTCTTGGGCAGATCTTGAGAGAGTATCATAGAGCACTGCACATAGTCTCAGTGTATGACATCTACCCATGGTCCTGAGGTTTCAGGTTGTGTGATAGAAATTTCAGTACATAAATAATTAATTTAATTCTGAAAAAAAGACAAGTAGGACCAGCAGTAATTAAATAGTCAGAAACAGTAAAAATAACCATTTAAATAATAATAAAAACCTGTAAGAGCATTAGTTTTGGGGGTTTTAGAGGACAGAAGTTAGACACTAACTAAATCAAATGCACTATTAGCAATTTCCACTTATTATCACTAAGTAGTTTGCTGGATCGCCTTCCTGCTTCATATTGTATTAGTCCGAGATTAAAAAAAAGTTCACATGACTATATCTTTAAAATAATGCTAAAAGCAAAAATAACCTTGTTCCACTCTGTCACGGTGTACTACGGAAAAGCAACTTAATTCTTTCTGTGAATCTTTCCTGATTACCTTTTGTCTTCTACAAGCCAGTAAACATAGCTCTTCACCCCACTTCCCTTCAGGTACAACAGCAGCAGCAACAACAAAAGCAAAACAAAACCAAAAAAAAAACAAAAAAAAAGGAGAGAGACATTTGACAGAAAGGTTTTTTCCGTTCCTTAACAAAAAGAAGTAAACATTTTAATGAAAGCATTCTGTTTGTTTCAATAACAAATTTGAAAGAAATTATGTTTTTTCTCAGAAATATTTGTTTTGAAAACAGCTCATCCATCTGTAGCCTGCTTTGCAAAGGAAAACGTTTTATCAGAACCTAGCTTTACTTTAATCCTCTTTCCTTCCTTTATTTACAATTCCTTTCCCTACAAATATGCCAGCAACTATTGTAAAGATAACAAGCCCCTTAAGACCTTTCAACTGAAGCATAACATGGCCTTGGACATTCTGTTTCAGATCACTTGTCGTTGCTTAGCAGCTTGACAGGGCGATACACAGATCTCCCTCTTTTCCTCACAATCTCTTCCTCCATTGTTGAGTAGTTTACCTCTTCCAGCGTTAAAGATCTGAGGTTATAGGACTTGACCTGTAATTCAAATGGGCCATTAAATACTACCTCATAACTCTTCAGCCACACTACACTTTCCTTCCCAGTTCTGAGATCTCCCCTGAAGTTAAGTTTTCATCTATGCCATTATGTGATTGTAGAAAGTTTTAAAGAAGAAAATCAAAACTTTACATCTAGCTTAACATCACTGCAGGGGTGTGTGGTGGCTTGAACTTGATCAGCTGCCAGACACCCACACAGGTGCTCTCCACTCCCTTCCTCAACAGGACAGGGAGAGAAAATAAGATGAAAAGGCTCATGGGTCAAGATAGAGATCACTTACCAATATCCATCCCTAGCAAAACAGATTTGATTTGGGGAAAATTATTTTAATTACTTGCCAACCAAAATAGGTTTGGATAGTAAGAAATACATACAAATTAAAACAGCACCTCCTCTCCCACTCCCCTTCATCCCAGGCTCAACTTCACTTCTTCATTCCCAACTCCTCTACCTCCTCACCCCCCAAGTGGCACAAACTAAACAAAACTAAACATGCAAATATTCATGTTTTGGGTTTTAAAAAATATTTTCCAGTGTGAAATACTGTCTGAATGAGAACAAAGTTAAGTTGTCTGATGTATTTAAAGTCAACTGGTGCTAGTGCTTGTTTTATGGCTGTGATGACTCCTGAGCTAACAAGAGCTCTGTGGTAAACCTGCTTTTTCCTTTACCCATTTGAGAATCTCAAAACACCAAGGGACTTTTGAGTTCTGGAGACTGGCTTTTTAATTAGAACAGAAACTGCAACCAGAAACTTTTCCAAATTGGAAGAAGAATCCTCAGAATGAGACAAGATATAAGTAGAAATACAATAAGCAACCTTTTTCTCACACTATGTCTTTTCAGAATGGGTCCTTTCTTTCAAAGTTTCACTCAATCGGCAGCAAACTCTTCATCCTTGGGTATCCTCAGGCACCCCAGAAAGTACTTCTTTGTGTTGCCTTTGAAGCCTGAAACTGTGTCTGCTTTTTGCTCTTCTCAGTAGGTTTTTAAATTTTCTATTTTTCTACTTGTCCCACCACAAATTACAGAAGTGGTTCCCTCCAAACATGTCTAGGTTAGCTGCAAAGAAAGGCAGTTTACCCTCCCTCCTAAGGCTTCTACCAGAGCTCACATACAGCATCCAAGACAATGCAGACAGACAGATGTGCTCCCTTGCTGCCTTGTGCGAACAGGGATTGTGGATAAATGCACTGATCAATCCAACACAGATCCATCAAATCACTTGTTCCAACAAAGACACTTGATATAATACAAGTATTCGAACATATTAAGCTGTTTATTAATTCTCTTAAATAAACAATGGTTTAAAACTCTAATCTAGAAACCAGATTGAGTCCATTCTCACAGTTTGGTTAAGAAAAGTGCCATCTAAATGTCACTCCAGGAACCATCAGTGACAACAGTGGAAATGTCATCTTCTGGCATGCTGGGATTTTCAAAGCACATTTTGAAACCAGGGGTGTATTCAAATCCATTTTCAGGCATCAGGAGAAGGTCGATAGATCACTGCTATTTTAAATGCAACCACCTTAATGAAACTAAAGCATTTTAGTCTTGCAGATAAAACTATGCAACTATGTGCGTCAGGCACATTGGATAGAGTTGAAGTGACACCTATTTCTCAGACATCTGTAATTGCAAAATACCGATGATGTGAAATATCATAGACTAGAATAGAACAGAATAGAACAGAATAGAATCGAATCATTAGGTTGGAAGAGATCTCTAAGATCACCAAGTCCAACTGTCAAACCAACACCACCACGCCCACTAAACCATGTCCCAAAGCGCTGCATCAACACGTTTTTTGAACACCTCCAGGGATGGTGACTCCACTACTTCCTTGGGCAGCCTGTTCCAATGTTTGACCACCCTTTCAGTAAAGAAATTTTTCCTAATGTCCAATCTAAACCTCCTCTGGTGCAACTTGAGGCCATTTCCTCTTGTCCAGGTGCCCAGATGATTCTAGCAGGCTAAACATGCTGCAGAGGAATCAAAAAAACAGGTTGGGTTTTGTTATTTTTTTTGGCTGGGTTGTTCAGGGTTTTTGGCCAGGATAACGAGGGGGTCGGGGAGACACGGGGTTTGCTTTCTGATTCTTATCAGCTAATTAGTTTGACTTTGAACAAGATTCACCACCAGGCACTGAAGTAAAGAACATTATATGATAATAATTTTGTCCCCTCTCCTATAGTAAATTCTTGAAATTTTAGGGAAGTTTAAATTAAATACAGCAAAAAACATCTTGTCAATTGCAAATCAAGAAGACACAGTCCTAACATCTGTAGCTGATCACAGGAAGATCTTAATCATGAGCCACTGTCAAAATAGAAGTGGTATATCATCACCTTGCCTGTATTTTTTCATAGCAGTTGTCTAACATCAACCTTTGTGTATTGTTATAGCTTTTCCTGAAAAATGTGAAGTCACAATGATGTAGATGTAAGAATATAAGCACAGAAATAAAACACCCTTCAATGTCCCTTACGGTAAGCTTCATGTATTTATCCCTTCACAATATACCCTTGAATCTTTTTCATTGCCTGTGTTCGACATTTCTCCAGGATTTTCTTAAAACAGGCACAGAACTGGACACACTCCATCCTACCAGTTCTATGTAGAAATAAAAGATTGCTTTTTCCTCTTTTGGTAGGAAGTTTACCTGGATATGTCAGCCTTCTTTGGTGAAAAGACTGTGGTGAAGGAAAGAACTACGAAAAGTTAATGAAGTCTAAAAGTATAATTTTTATGCCTGGGACTCATATAGGCTACACATTCTCATTTCTTGCTAATCTCTATGGCAACCTTTTGCACATTCAGTAGTCAGAGAGGAAGGACTGGTAGAGTACTTAAAAATGAACCTAAATCCACACCCAAAACCCTAAAGCCAAAGTGTGTTTCACTGGAATGCATTTCCTGTGTTGAGAATAAGCACAGGATTTTGATGAATAAATTAAACTTGGAGAGCTCAGTTTTGTCCTCAGGTTTTCCATACATACTTTGCATTCTGCTTTTCATCTCCTTGTAGGATCCCTATTTTTCACACTGCATTCAAAATCATATCTTCTCGAGATAAATTAATCTGTAAAATAATCACTGGATAATTTTAGGACCTCAATGGGACTATTCACAAGCTGAAAATTAGGTAGGTACTTACATTGCTTGTTGAATTAGAGCTCAGATCTCTACAGGTAGAATTTTTGCATACCAGTTCACTGAAGCAGCAAGATAAAGAGTTCTAGTGCTCATAGTAGAGACATTATCCTTTTATTCAGGTGCAAGTAAAAGCTTTATCTAGTATGTTTATCAATTCAATGCCAACTCTCAGAGAAGCTCAGCCAGTGTTCAGAGAAACCAGGGAAACCTTTAAATCATAAAGCAATTAGACATCTGCACCATGAAATGGATATGATCAAACAACTACAAGGAGAAAACAAGCAAGATTTACAGGCACACACTCATAAATTCCTTCCCAGAACTTCATTCAAAAAACTACCACAGAATTCTTTAACAAGAAGTTATGCACCAAATAAAAGGTGATATAACCACATGGCTGAAAAGACCATCAGTTTGGTCTAAACCAGTATTAAACAATATTAAAATAAAATAAAATTAGTAGCTCTCATTTCTTTTAGAATGAGAATGGTAAAGAAAGAAAAATACTCGGAAACATAACACTATTTTTTTTGTTTTAATGCTATTCAGTTATTACATGATATCAAAACTATATTCAAATTTAAATAAAGTGAAAAATTTGATATTTTAGCAATATAGCACACCTTTATATTCATGCACTTCTAAGCCAGAATGATTTTACATTGTGAAAATTTTCTTCTTTATAACTGGCTGATATGCAATGTTGACATTTTATTTTGAGCCAAATAGAATTGTCAAATGTTGCAAAGTTTACCAGGAAAGTCAATTCTGAGTGGAAAGAGGTATGGGAGTAATTTATATTTATGTTCTTGGGATTCTTGTGGACCTTAAAACCTAAAATTGTGACAGACTACCTTGTGAAGGCTATGGTGCCCTGGGATGGATCCAGAAATCAATCTTTAATTAGAACAGTTGCTCATTTGCTGGCTTCATGGCAAGGAGTCTGAGTAGCCTTACAAGGCAGGCTGTTCAAAACCTAGGTTACTAGGTGACTTGGCTAAGACAGAGCTGCCATCACTAGAATGTGTGAAGGGATCTGGGGTGTGATGCCTTTAGATCCCGGCTTCAATGCTCTGAAACATCTTAAAATCCATTCTATTTCCTGAGAGACTTTTCAGGTTCAGTCTTTGGCACTTAATGACAGAGCTCTGTTTAGTTAGAAAATTGTAACCGGTTTTAGCTATCAAAAGAGAACCAAATGTGATTTATCTTGACTTATTTCCTTAGGAAATATCGAAGAAAATGAATGGGTTCTTGTAGAATATTTCAGTTTCATCAGAACATTCTTTTCAAACAGCAAACTTCTCTAGGGATATTTTTTAGTTAGACCTACTAGCAGTACTGCTGAGAGACCATGTCTGTTAGCTCAAACTGCAGGGATTCGTCAAACTGAGAATATAATTCCTGCACAAGTTTTACACATGCATACTACCACTGACTTCTGTGGAGTTCTTTCTAACTCACGTTAGTGTCAGCAGGATCAGACACCCATTTCAGGAGCTTTGGGAGATGAGAACAAATGTATCTGACAGTCACACAAACCAATACACAGTTTAATCTGTGTAGCTTTGTGAAATGACCCATTATGGAAGCTGAACCATGAGTGAGACTAAAATCTGCCTCTTATGAAAGGTTAAAAAAAAAGTAGTCTCTCTCAATTGATTTCACTGAGACAATAAAATTAGAGACAGTGTAGAAAATTACTGCCATGGAAGAATCAATTGATCTCATTTATGCTGGACCTATTCTCCTTGTATAGATAACCCAAACTTGAAGCAAAGGAGGAACTAATCAGAGGATTTAGTAACCCAGTGTACAAACCATCAGACCGAAATTTCCGCTGAACATTTCAGACAGTTCTGTAGCTCAGCTAGTCTCAAAGAGGATCTCCTTTCAGGCAGTTACAGAGCCAACCAGCATCTAAAATTGGGAAGTGGTCAAAACACTGTTCTAAAGCAAAACTGGATGGATAATGCAAATTTTCCAAAGGCTTGTCATTATTGACTTTTTAAGTAAAACTACTGAGGACCACACTTGCGTCCTTTGAGTAACAGTTTGCCCCAGTTACTTAGCCAACTGTCCTCCTCCTCTCTCTCCCCACAAAAGCCCATGCAAGCCTCTCGTGGGATTCAAACTGGTCCCTCTGAACAATCTTTTACTGTACCCTGTTTGGAGGCCTGTTACCATGTTCAGAGAGCTAGTCTACATATCTTTCCACTAAATCCTGTATGCATATTCTATAGATTTCCTTTTAAAAATGTACAACCTACCTTTACCATCCTAATTTGTTCTAACACTTACTAATTGTTTATGAGAAATTAAAGCCCCCTTTTCTTCTTCCCTCTCCTTTTTCTCTTCATCAGCGTCCAAAGTTTCTGTAATTAACTATCTCTAAAGTGGTTTAGGGTTTAACACCCCCCACCCTGACCCCAAGAGTTAGAGTGTGTATACACCTGTCTTGGTTTGAAAGACAGGTGTCTGTGGAGGAAGGCAGGAGCCTCCCTTGAAATGGAAAGTGCAACCCCCTTCCCTCCAAATTATTATAATTTTGAAATTAACGGGCCTTCAGGCAAAGATATGGGGAATAGGAATAACAATTCTTTACTAATATATAACACAAGGCAGGGAAAAAACAAACAACCCACTGGTTTACACTGACAGAGTCAGAGATACAACCTGACACCCTGTTAGGGTGGCAGTAGCAGTCCGATAAGATGATGGCTGCAGTCCTCCTGAAGCGATGGATGTAGTTCTGTGGAAGCAGCAATCAGGTAAAAGAGTCTGGTCTTCCTCCGAAGGTCCAGTGGTAGGTAGGTAGCTCCTGTCCTCTGGAACTCCAGTGGGGGGAAAAACTCCTCTGGGAATCCAGTGGAAGAAGGCTGCTAGGGTGTTTGAAATCTCCGTTTTTATTTGGCATGGACTGCTTGGCTCCTTCCCCCCGGGCGGAGCATCTCACAATGGGATGGGGAGTCGTGAGGCAGTTCCTTGATGGGCCATTAACAGGAGATAGTCCAGGAGCGAGTTATCGATGGGTCATGCGATAACGCATTGTTGTGCCCATTAACAGGAGATAGTCCAGAGGGGGGAGGCAGGGAGCACCGCCCCACCTGGTCTCAACAGCTCCTGAAGATGGTAATAGAATACTTTTTTTTTTTTTTTTTCCCTTTTGGCACATTTTACACTGTAACCTAGGACAACACCTTTTTAATCTTCATCTATTTCTGTTCCTATTAGATTTTGGCGATTGAGGTTCTACCATTATTAGTGAAAAAACACCTACAGATATTTAGAAAAAAAAAAAAAGGAACCACTTTCATTGTGAAAATGCAGTTTTATAAAAACTAAAAATGAGAAAAATGAGGAAAGAAATCAAATTTCAAGTAAAAGAATGGGATGGGTTTTTTCCAAACCTTTTTGTGAATCTTTTCTAAATATTGCATTCCAAAATGAAACATATCTAAAACATGCCTTTGTGCAAAGTTCCACGTGTGTTCAGTTTCTGTACAGATCTGAAAAAGCCACCTTTCTAAATCTCAAAAATAGAATCATCATCTGCTCATTGCTCTTATCTTAACTGCAGAACTCTCTGCTGTTCCCTTATTATGGAAGCACAGTAGTTTCTTTGATACTTGACCTCCCAACTGCCATTTCCCTTCTTTTCTCCTTCCCCTTTCTATGCTCTGCACTTTATGTTGGTCTCTAAAGACCTCCCCCTTAATTTCTCCATTCTCTCTGGCATTAAAAATAACCACTCAAGCTCCCTGTGCCAATCTCTTTCTTACCACTTCTGCTCTTCCCTCATTTCTTTTCTACACAGCTACTTTACTATCTTTACTGATTTTTTCCATTCAATGCCACTTAGGTATGACTTCATTTCATTCCACCTCATTAGACTTCCAAAAGGTCAACATAAAATACTGGAATGGGTACACATATCTGCTTTTGGTAATTCTAATGAGTCTGTCACCATGGTATTTAGATACAGATTGGTGTACAGTATTACATTAAGCAATGGATATTCGTCCCCTTAAATGGTTCTCAAAAGATTAGCTAATCTCCACTTGGGAAAAGCCTCAGTTACTCCTTACACTTTATTCACAGGAAAGACGGCTAACCTAGCTTTAAATTCTCTATAAATGACGCTCTATATTCAAAAGTCAACTGTCAAAGAGGTTTTAAAGCAACAGTGTAAGAGATTGAGAGTTTCACATTAATGAAGATTCACTCCCTTTTTTTAGGAGCAGGGGGAAGAAGTTAAATTAGAAATCACTATAGCTTTCTATCAGGAAAAAAGACAGGGAAATGGCTGCAATTAAAACCTCATGAGTTTTTGTTAATAAACCCACCTCTTTTGTCTGTTCCAATGTGATGGCAAATCCTAAAAACGAGGAAGAAGTTAGCAAGGTAATATGACTGACGTCAGCATAAGCTGATTAACACATTGAGAAATAACACATTTGCAGCAAGAGTTGAAAGACTCACAGTTTTTGAAGCACAGATGAAACAAAGAAATGTTAAAAATGCTTTTAAATTATTCCAGTTCAATGACTTGAAATGTTTTAAATGTATAAACAGGCAGAATAACCCAACTGAGTTGCAGAATAAATAACGACCATAAAACTGTTTCTAATGTGTAGATGAAAGTGTGCAGTAGGAGCTAATCCATGCTTCATAATAATTAACAACAATTAATTAAAGGTATACATGACTGGATTTAGGAGTCTAATTATACAGTTACCTGATTTGATGAAATATCTAGGTAATTTGGTAGGTAACTGTCCCATTTTCCATTATGATTAATTATGGGTGTAAAAATGTTATGAAATGCTAATTTAGTTTATCTCATCAGCATGTAGGTTATGTCCCTCATATATCTGTACTTACGTTGTTACAGTTCATTCACTTGGTTTACAATGTGGATAACTTACTCAATTCAACAGTATTTGAAAAATGAATCAAATGGTGATTAAAGTGTTTCAAATGCTAATTAAAGCAGTGAGTCTGCCCTCTGTCTTCCACATACTTATACACAACTTAAGATGCCTTCAGTTCCTTTGATTTCAATAGAGTCATTCATGATAGAAAAGGTAGAGTTGTAAATATTTACAAAACTGAACTCTAGATATGGAAGCCAAGGAAAATTTGCATTCTGAAAGAAAAGAGAGAAACGTAGAGAAGAAATCTGCTAGCAAGGGATTACAAGACTAAGAAGTTACATCTACATTCACTGTTTCATAAAGTGTTGGGATTCTTCCTTCAAAATAAGTTACTTTTGCTATGTTGAAGTTTAGGTGGTGAAAAGCAATGTTCACATATGAAAATCTCTGAAAAATATATGTAAAAAATACTTAGGAAAAATTACGGAAAATTATGTAATGACCTGTTCACCAGCTATCTTATGGATAGATAGTATTTAATGCTGCCACATTGCTTTGCTTTATCTTGCTTAAGGGAGTAAAATTACACCTCCAGAAGAGAAGAGCTTACATTAGAGGAAATAAAAATTACTACAAATTAAGTCGAGGAGCTAGCTCTTCACAAAAACCCCCATGACCCTACCTACTTGTTAAATGGCATCTTCTTCTTTAAATATGTCACAAAAGCCATAAACTCTTTTCTATTACACAAAATTGCCTATAAATGTTTTATATTAATATCTCAACCCACTGGTGACTTGCAATACTTATGCTAAAAGGCATTCAAATACCTTTGTATCCTAAAGATTACATGTTTTTAAAGAAATTTGGTTGCATATATGTTTTTTGAGGAAGAAGACTTTCATAATATATTCCTCATTGATCCTTCAAAGGTGCTTGTGTCCCACAGTCTTTTTTTTTTTCTTTTTTAACCATTTCTCTTCACACTTACTGTTCACATTTTAGCTGTTTTGCATAAAGTTTCTGGTTTTTTTCAGACTCAAAAATTATATCTGCACAGTCAGCTCTTCAGTAAACCTTCTCAGCAAGTAAATGTGGGATTGCTAGAGTGTAAAGTGAAAGGAAACAAATGAGGACTGCAAGCATATTTTCACCACGTATTTGAGAAAAGAATTTGCAAATTGGTTTTGGCTGCCTTCACCACCTAGTTATGACACTAAAAATGTCCTCTCACTCTGCAACTTCCTTGGCTAATTCTGTTTAAGTTTTTTCGGGTTCTTTTTTGACAGTCCCACTCTGAAGAGTCGGGAGGCCAGGAACATCTATTTCTGTATTGTCTTCAGATCTACCTAGAAGCTTTCGGTTGACTCCACTAAAACCACATTCTCGAGGGTTCTCAGTTCCCTCTAAAGAAAGAGAATTCCACGATAAAACATTGGTTGATGTGGTTTGCCGTAGGAAACAGAGAACACTTTATGTGAAACTAATCTAGATTAGTTTCAGAATTAACTAATCTGGACTACTAGAGTTTTTGTTGAATATGGAAATAGCTTCATTTTAAGGTAACATCTGCTTTGCTGCTTGAGAGAATGACATGGAGTGAAGGAGAGTTTCATGTGACTTTACTGGCCTGTAGAAACAGGCTAAGACCTCTGAATCTGTGATAGACTTTTATCCTCTGTCCCTCTGTTAGAACAAGGAGTAACTCATCATTATGAGTTAGGTAACTTATCAGTGAGCTGTTATCTGTGGTAACAGTTAAATCATTTGGTAATAATTCCTTTCTGCCAGATGGTTGTGTGAATTTCAGTGGGAGGAACACACAGAGATACTTGTACTTCTGTGAAAAGTTAACCCTTGAATAGCATTAACAGGTGTTAAAGTTGGCTGATCAATTCCCAGCAGCAAAGAAGCATGAGACTCAAGTTTAGTAGCTGATAAATCAGTTAGACTGTTGGTTTTGTTGGGTTTTTTTTAATGACTGATAACCCAAACTGATACAGTGTGTGTACAAGATTGGGGTCTAGAAAATTAATTCTAATCAAAGCTTAGATACTGTCCAGATAATATTGCTTGAAGTGACAAAGGTGCAAGGTGTAACCTTTATTTTTATGATGATGATGATGAATGATAATTTATGACAATTAAGATTGGAAGGTTTTGTTCATTTTGTTTTATTCTCATTGTTTTCAAAGGTAAAAATTCAAATCCCCATGTACCTTAAAATATGCTTTAATGATGAGAAAGCTCATGAAATAGTAGAAGAAAAGTTAGAAAAAGTTCTTTGAAGTCTACTGATGATATGTGATTTTTTGCTATGCTTTTTTCCTCCTTATACCTGACAGCCGACAGAAGTGAGTTGCTTATTAGATCGGCTTAAAGCTTCTTGGATGTAAATATTTACACGAGTCCCATAATTAATGTTTTGATGAAACTGTCTCTGTTAAAAAATTCATCATCTCTTCCTCTCTCAATAAGGTTTGTACATTTCCTGGGATACCTAGTAAGGGTGATATACACAAGGTTAACTGCAGCCTACTGAATTTAACCTGATTGAGTTCTATGTCATCACTAGAGAAAGGCTCCTTCAGAATACGACTGTGAGTATAATAAGGTAAGTTTCAACTACAAATCTTTCTTTGCTTTCACTATAGGTGAACCAGGTTGGAAACAGATGGAGCAAGATAGCTTATATGAATAACTCTTAAATTTCCGGCAGTCGAAGGAGTATTGCTAGTCTTCTTCACTTCAGATGTTCAAATTATTTCCAAGATGACATAGTTCTCTGGGATGCTTTTATGCTTTTAGTTAAAACAATTCAGCAATACAAATAGCTTATTCATTCATGGAACTGTGCCTTCAGCTCTCCAAAAATATCTGATCAGGGCTTTATGTTTTTTTCCCCAAGTTTAATGCAGCAGTATTCTAAAAATTTGAATGAAATTATGAATGCATAAAAGTTAATGAGAGGTTTGACACTGAATTTCCAGTGGATCAGGCATTTGTTCTAAAGGAACCACATGAGTTAACACATGCTTACAGTGAACTGCATGTGCTATTCTGTGGTGGGTCGATCATGGCTGGTTGTCAAACACCCACCCAGCTGCTCTCATTCCCTCTTCTCAACAGGACAGGGGAGGAAAGGATGAAAGAATTCACGGGTCAAGATGAAGGGAGATGCATTACCAGTAACCATCACATGCAAAACAGACTTGAGGAAAGCTAATTTAATTTATTGACAATTAAAACAAAAAAATTAAAACAACATAATCTTCCCACACCCCCCCATCCTTTCTTTTACACAGGCTGAACTTCACCCCATCACTCCCGACTCCTTCACCTCCTCCCCGCGAGGGGCGCTGGGGTCTGGCCCCGGGGGGCTGCGGTCAGCCCAGGGCCGCTCCTCTCCGCCGCTGCCGCCCCCTCCCGCCGCTCCCCGCCCCAGCCCGGGCCCCTTCCCAGGGGCTGCAGGGAAGGCCCTGCCCCAGCGGGGTCTCTCCCGGGGCCCCTGGGCGTCTCTGCCGGGGGCCCGGAGCCCCTCCGCCCCTCCCGCCGCTCTCCCCGCGGGGCTCGCAGGGCCGTTTCTCCCCCGGTTCCCCTCAGCCCCGGCTGCCGGGCAGCGCTGTGCCCGCTCTGACCTGGGCTGGCCCGCGGCGCCCGCCCGTGGCCGAGGGGCTCGGCTGTGCCCCGCGCTGGGGCCGCTGGAGCCGGCGGGAACCGTCTGGGGCCGACGCGGGGCCGCGCGGGGGCCGCCCGGCAGAGATGGCCCCGGGGCCGGCGGGGCCGCGCACCCGCAGCCCACTTAATGTTTAAACACAGTTATGTATTGTATTTGTTCCACTGAAAGCTTTGTTTACTCTTTACAAGCAGTTTCATAGGAGTGGTCGGCACTGTGAAGTTGCAGGGAAAGCCTAGTCCACTGGAAACATTTTGTTCATGGTAATTTGTGCCTTAAATTCCCAGGGATGTGTATTTTAAACCTGGTTCTTGCTTGAATTCGGTATGGTTGCAAGCTCACGAAAAGAAAGAAGTAACGATTTATAGACCAGTCAGATTAACTACAACATCCCAGAAGATACTCTATACTGTGTTAAACAATCAATGTATAAATGCCTGGAGAATAAAAAGAGAGGAGAGAAAAAAAAAATCCAAATTTTTTTTGTCAGGTCACTTTGCCTGCTGGATGGTAGGGAGGCAATCAACAGGACTCAATATGCTTGAGTTGAAAAGGCTTTTGCCATTCTCCTCTTACAGTGCTATCATAGACAAAGAGGGAAACATAGGAAATATATTTTTGTTTGCAGTTCTCAACCCCCAGCAGAATCACAAACAACTGTAAAAATTACTGTAAATGTTAATGAAAGTATTAAAACCCCCATGAAATTATTATCAAAAAAGTAAAAGGTAAACAAAACCAAAAATAACAAAATATGAGTTGTGCTGACTACTTGTTGGGAGCACTTTAGTTTTTCAATGTGCCAACAGCCAATTCTTGCCGTCTCTTTTTGCTCCTCAGCACCAGGAGACCTGAGCTCCTGCCAAAAGATGAAATTCAGTTAGCTTTTCCCCATTCCCAGGTGCTATGGGAAAGATCACCAGACAATAAATAGCCATAACAAGGATTTTCTTCTGTAAGAAGTCTGGGAAACGCTGATATACAGGAAACCACAGCTGAATGAAAAACTCAAAGTGTAATGGTATGTGGTTCCTGATGAGAACAGAAAGGCCTGGGAATAGATGGCCCCTGGGGTCTCTCCTTAGCCTGGCTGTAATCAGTTCGTTAACGTCCCAGGTAATGGAAAACATGCTGACTGTGCTGGAAACACTGGTGTGGGAAGTGTTGTGTGGGTGGTGCAGGACTGTATGGGAATTCATAGCAGATTTCTTAATTTCTTCCATGATGAAAGGTGCAAAGATGCTGAACTAAGAAAAATTAATTCACTGCCTAAATGCAAGGTGACAATCTAAGCAGCACACCAGAAGAAGATTTGGGGGTTGAACTGAATCACAAACTGAATATAAGGCAACAGTAATGGTGTGTAAACAAGACAAATTTCATATACTATCTATTAATGTATGAGTTATACGTGAGAAACCAGGTTGTTTATTCTACTCTACTGATCAAGGAGTTATAAAATCTCATTTGAGGTTCTGTAAGCAGTTGAGGAACTAAACTTCGAGAAAGCTAAAACAAGTGAGAATTATAGGCATCTTAGAAAACAAAATACAATAAGCAAGTTTAGTCTGTTCTGCACTCCGTTCAGGACCAGATGTTATTAGTCTTCTTTTTCAAAAAAATAAGAAAGTGAGAGGGGCAGATATGACCAGAGCCTTGTGACTTTTCTTTCAACTGGGAATGCAGTGAGGGGAAATAAATTTTCTTGCAAAAATCTAGATTTGATATTCTAAAAATATTTCTATTTAAGGATAACAGAATACCAGGAAAAGCTACCTAGCACCCGTTTTTGACATATCCTTCAAAGTAATCTTTCAATGCAACATTAAAACCTGCTTGTACTCTGTCCCATCTCAGTTCAGGTGTTCTGGACTAGAAGTTTTTGCTATGCAGGAGGGTACGGACCTTCATGGTAGCCACCAAGGCGAAGGGCTCCATAGCAGAGGATGATGCCAGGGGACCCCTCCTGAAGAGGCAGAACCACTGCAGGACCAAGGTGGCAAAAGCGCCGCCAGTGACAGGGTGCCCCAGCCCCCCTGGGGCTGTCATGAGAGACAGAAAAAAGTTTTTACAAATTCGTTAACAACAAAAAGAGGGCGTGGATGTGGAGGGGAACATTGCCACCAAGGATGAGGAAAAGGCTGAGGTACTTAATGCCCTCTTTGCCTCAGTCTTTAATAGTCAGAAGCTATCCTCAAGGTATTCCAGTGCTGGAAGATGGGGATGGAGAGCAAAATAAACCCCCCATAATTTAGGAGGAAGCAGTTAATGAGCTGCTATGCCACCCGAACGTTCAGAAGTCTGTGGGCCCAGATGGGATCCCTGAGAGTACTGAGGGAGCTGGCAGAGGAGATGGGCAAACCACTCTCCATCATTTATCAGCAGTCTTGGTTATCAGGGTAGGTCCTAGACAAGTGGAGGCTTGCCAATGTGACACCCGTCTACAAGAAGGGCCAGAAGGAGGATCCGGGGAACTACAGGCCTGGCAGTCTGATCTTGGTGCCAGGGAAGATAATGGAGTGGTTCATCTTGAGTGTGCTCACATGGCATATGCAGGACAACCAGGGACTCAGGCCCAGCCTGCATGGGTTTATGAAGGGCAGGTCCTGCTTAACCAACCTGATCTCCTTCTATGACCAGGTGACCCGCCCAGTTGATGAGAGGAAGGCTGTGGATGTCATCTACCTGGACTTTAGTAAAGCCTTTGACGCCATCTCCACAGAATTCTCCTAGAGAAGCTGACGGCTCATGGCCTAGACAGGCGCACCCTAAACTGGGTTAAAATCTGGCTGGATGGCCAAGCATGGACAGTTGTGGTGAACGAAGTTAAATCTAGCTGGTGGCTGGTCACAAGTGGTGTCTCCCAGGGCTTAGTATTGGGGCCAGTCTTGTTTAACATCTTTATCCATGATCTGGATGAGGGGATTGAGTGCTCACTCAGTAAGTTTACAGATGACACCAAGTTAGGTGGGAGTGTTGATCTGCTGCAGGGTAGGAAGGCTACATGGTTTTGTGGGCATGGTGGTGTTGGGTTGACAGTTGCACTTGATGATCTTAGAAGTCTCTTCCAACTTGATGATTCTGTGATTCTATGCAAGATGAACGTGACTTGAATAATGACAATTTTTTCAAATTGTCTGGGCAGGTAGGGAAATCAAGTAAAATAAAGGCACCCTCTCCATGCCCAACAAACCACCCGAACAGGAAAACTCAGAAAGAATATGTAGGTTATGTCTTTGTTAACTTCAGCCAATAGAAAAGCAGATTCAATCCCTAAGATCCTTAAACCCACCCTAAAATTTTGACTGTTTTGTCAGAAGTCCTGAAGGGTCGCTGCTCATCCAGGATTTAACAAAACATTACTGTAACCTCAGTGCAGATAAATGATTCTTTTTTTCCCCCCTTAGAATTGTCAATTTCATTTGAAAGCAATATCAGACAGCCTGAAGGCAGGCAGACCTTTTACTTGATGGCTTTTCAATCTAATCACTGTTCATGAGGTCACTTGGGTTCAATGGTCTTATTACACCTTTTATCTTACTGTTATTATTGTATCTTGTTACCTCTAAAGATTTCATGAGGTTTAAGTTACTGCTGAACAAATACTTAAATCCTGATATGCCATAGGCCAATTAGATGTGATTAAATTAAAAGCTTCTTTCTGTTGTTATAACAATGGGAATTCATTAGTGTAATAAGTACTCTTCTTGCAGTATGTAAACTAAGTTCCTGTCCAAAAGGCAAACAGTTCTTTGAAAGAAAGTTTTGCAATGATTCCACAACAACGTTTAAACCAGTGTTGTCTTTGTTTCATTTGGAATAGTTGTTTTGCTTGAATGGAGCACTGGTTATCTTATCAGTTAAGGTATGCCTTATATACCATCATTGGTAGCTATGAAGCCAAATGATAGAAGAGGAATTACGAGATTATATTGCTCAGAGATGATGAGAGACATTAGCAGTAGGACGATGACGATGTGGAGCTAGGAGTATGCAGAATACAGAACTGAATTCAATAAAAAGACCACTCCGTAAGCAAAAATACGAACAGTGTAGGGAAAAAGTCCCTCCTGATCTTAAATTATGTCACTGTCAAGACATAGAGAATACTGAGAATTAAGAAGCATTTTTCTTTGCCTGATTTTTATCTTCTTCTTAATGACCTCAGCTTAACACAAAATGTTGCAGGGAACTACCAGTACAAACAGAAACCCTATGCTATAGTCTCTGTTCTTTGAGTACTGGTCACTTAGGCCAAACATGTTAATTAATTTGAAAATACTAAGGTTAGTATTGATGCAGTAGTAATCTGTGAAAGATACCACTGCAAAAAAAAAAAATTTCTGTTTTAATTTTGTCACTGTTCCTATTGCTGTCTCTACTCCACTGCATGTCTTCTAAAGATTAAAATCTCCCATCACAACAGACATCAGGTTACAAGTAGTAGGATTTTAAAACTTGTATACGAATTTATTAAAAAAAAATAATCTTGACGGTTTTCTCTTTCTTTTCCTTTTTCTTTTTTCTCTTTTTTTTTTTTTTTTTCCCCTTGAGGATCAAGAGGTGAAAGGCTAACCTTCTGAATTCCCTATTCTGGGTCTTCCAGAATGTGAGATAAATGAGGCTTTTGCTATCAGTTCAGGCATTGTAATGTACTTTCTGTGGCTTTCCTTGATTCCAGTTACGTACTGCAACTACACGGCAGCTGCAGGAGGTTGTGGTATTGTGCCAATATGTTTGTGTTCCTCCCCAGCAAGTGTGTGCTACATTTTCAAAGTATATCGATTGCTCAATATCCATGGGTATAATTGCACCCCCTGCAGTCACGCCTACACTAGGTTGGGTACTGACAGCCTGGGGTAGTGGTGAAGAGAATTCTGGCAGCCAGATTACTTTCAAGCATCTCTTAACAGTCTTGTATAAGCACTAGCAAACTCAGGTTGCTGCAGTTTAATTGCTTTTGGCACTTCAAATAGCTAATGAATCGTAGAATCACAGAATGGTTTGGGTTGGATGGAAGGAACCTTAAAGATCACCTAGTTCCAATCCCCCTGCCATGGACAGGGACACCTTCCACTAGACCAGATTGCTCAAAGCCCCATCCAGCCTGGCCTTGAACACTGCCGGGGGGGGGGAGGCAGCCACAGCTGCTCTGGGCAACCTGTGCCAGTGTCTCACCACCCTCATAGTGAAGAATTTCTTCCTAATACCTAGTCTAAATCTATCCCCTTTCAGTTTGAAAACATTACCCCTTGTCCTATCACTACACTGCCTGATCAAGAGTCCCTCCCCACCTTTCCTGTAGGCCCCCATTTAAGTACTGGAAGTCCGCTAGGAGGTCTCCCCGGAGCCTTCTTTCCTCCGGGCTGAACAACCCCAAGTCTCTCAGCCTATCCTCCTAAGGGAGGTACTCCAGGCCTCTGATCATCTTTGTGGCCCCCCTCTGGACCTGCTCCAACAGGTCCATGTCTTTCTTGTACTCCAGATGGGGTCTGACGAAAGTGGAGTAGAGGGGCAGAATCACCTCCCCCAACCTGCTGGCCATGCTTCTTTTGATGCAGCCCAGGATATAGTTGGCTTTCTGGGCTGTGAGCGCACACTGCTGGCTCATATTCAGTTTTTAATCTACCAGCATCCCCAAGTCCTTTTCACTACACAGCTTGGTGTTGTCAGCAAACTTGCTGGGAGTGCACCCCATCCTGCTGTCCATATCACCGACAAAGATGTTAATCAGTGCCAGTCGCAATACCAACCCCTGAGGAACACCACTCATCACTGGTCTCCACTTGGACATTGAGCTGTTGACTGTGACTCTTTGAGTGCGACCATCCAGCCAATTCCTCATTCACCGAAGGGTCCATCCATCAAATCCATGTCTCTCCAATTTAGAGACAAGGATGGCATGCAGGACAGTGTCAAATGCTTTGCACAAGTCCAGGTAGGTAATGTCAGTTGCTCTTCCCTTATCCACCAACGCTGTAGGTTGTAGGTCACCAAAATTAACAGGTACGATTTTCCCTTAGAGAAGCCATGTTGCTGGTCACCGATCACCTCCTTACTTTCCTATGTGCCCTAGCATAGTTTCTGGGAGGATCCACTCCATGATCTTGCAGGGCACAGAGGTGAGACTGACTGGCCTGTAATTCCCCGTGTCTTCCTTTTTCTCCCCTTTTAAAAATGGTGGTTATGTTTCCCCTTGTCCAGTTAGCGGGAACTTTGCCAGACGACTTCTCAAATATGATGGATAGTGGCTTAGCACCTTCATCTGCCAGTTCCCTTAGGACCTGCGGATGCATCTCATTAGGTTCCATGGACTCATGCACCTTCAGGTTCCTTAGATGGTTTTGAACCTGATATTTTCCTGCAGTGAATGCTAGATTAATGCTAGCTATACATGCATCCGTCTCTATTCTGATGTCACATACTGCCCTGTCTAAATATTCATGATAGCAGAATACAGTAGACATTTTTAGCTTGATGAGAATTTTTCCTTTTAGAAATATGGGGTCATTATTTGTTAGAGAAAACCTGTATTTTCTATCAACACCCTCATGAGGTGGAGAAGTAATTTCAGGGACTTTAAATGTAGACTTTACAGAGGAAGCAGTAGGGCACAGGGGTGTGACTGGTTTACCAGGGATCAGCTGAGAAGTTTTTAGCAGAACAACATCTCCAGAATCAAAGAAGAAAAATCTACTCATTAGGTTATCCATATTCTTTTTGATTGTTTGCTTGTTTCAGTGAATACTTTCTTATTATATAGCTATAGTATTAGAACCCTGTAGATCTGCGACTGATTGTTTTCTCTTGCTACTTTCACTTGTGACATAACATCTACTGATTCCACTCTGGCTAAGGAAAAATGTTTGTGAGAAAGAGCTTTGGGATTCATTCTCATCTTTTTAGAGCTAAGCAACAAAATGATTTAATAAAGATTTGCCAGACAAACTTGATTGCTTCTTTGATAGAATTATAAAATTAGTGGATGAAATAAAAGCATAATATGATATGCATTTCCAATTAATTAAGGAAAATATTTGATACTGCATTCTATAAATGCTCTTCTCTCAAAATTAATTTAAATTGACTTGAGCATGAATGTTATGTTGTGGAATAACCACTGGTGGAAGATAGTAAACAAAGGGAAGTGATGGACTGCAAAATAGTGACTTAGGAGGAAATGACTGCTGGTTTACTGCTAGAGAAGGAGGTCAGGTTATATCCTGTTCCTCCACGAATGACTTAGAAGAAAGAAAGAATTAATTAATTAGTTTGCAGAGTGTACTAACTTGGGAGGACTATAAAGGGTAAAGTGCTATGATGTGTCCTTCTTCACTTTAATGCAGAAGATGAACTTGAATCCTAAAAAAAAGCTGAATGTCAACAAACAGATTTTATGTAAAATTTTCCAAAATCCAGTTTTTGTGAGGTATACTTCAGTTCAGCAAAATTCTTGTGCAAATTATAAGCTGTCATTGACTTCAGCAAGTGTTAATCATAAGCTCACATGCTGTGTGCAATAATGAAGCAGTTAAGCACAGTTTTAAGATTAAGCATATGCTTAAGTTCTTTGCTGATATGTGTACTATAAAGCACAGATGAAATCTAAAAATAAAAGTACAGGATATTAGAAAGATGTAAATGTGATCCTGTATTAATAAACTTTCTACTGTATGACCTCTATTGCTACCTGGAAATGGAATTAAGGTGAATAAGGAAAGAAAGCATAATTTCATTTACCATTATATGAATCATAAGTAAACCTTTGTGTTCTCAGATGTGCTCCTGATGCATCTCCCTTTTTCCCCCCCTTTTAAAAAATATAACCCACTAGATAAATTAATTAACTGCTTGAGAAAGTGAATTTGTAAGTACAAAGGATGAAGTTCAAGAAGAAATCATACTCTGTTGAAATCAGTGGTAAGAATCCCACAAAATCTGAAGAGGATTAGAATTTTACCAGAACATGGGAATGGCATGCTCTTATGCAGACCTCCACCTCACACTGTAACCTTTGCCACCTCAGAAGTAAGATAGTGTACGAGTTTCATTTTTCTCTGTCATGAAAAAGAAATTGCATGACTGTTGTGTTTTAACCACAACCGGCAACTAAGCACCACACACTGCTTGCTTACTCCGCTGTTTCCAGCACATAGCCCCTTACTAGCTACTCTGAAGAAAAAACTCTGTCCCAGACAAAACCAGCACAATGACCTAAAAGAACTTCCCCTTATGGGCTGGAGATGGAGTGGGAAGTCAAGAAGGGGTAAAAATAATTTGAGAGACTATGAGCACTTCTAAGATATGCTTTCACCTTCAATGTTTTGGTTTGAATTCACAAAACAAAAAAAGAAAACCACCCCAAAAAATGGTGGGGAAGCTACCAAGACCATGCTTGTGGGCTTGTAGCTTTTTTCTCCAGCTTCCACTCAGGAGGGGCCCAGCAAGGACTCAATGGTGTCATCCTAGAATCAGAATAAAGACAACCGGGGAGCACATTTGAAGTGTAAAGAATTCACAAAAGAACATCTGTGTGCAGCAATGCTTGCCCACCGTGGATCAGCACATGAAGCTAGTGTTCATGTTGTGCTCCCCTATGTGGAACAGGATGAACACTGTGAATCCCTTCCCTACCTGACATGGCTTACATGCAACCACAAATCACTTCTTGATTAAAATCAGTTTTACAGGGAGGAATAGCCTCTAGATTAATTTTTTATTTGCAGCAAAGCTGGATACAAGGGAGAATACAAACCTGTGAATTAATTATTTTGTGGCTGGAAAGGCAGGAATGCTTCTGCAAATTAAATTTTCAAAATAATTCCAGCTTGTCACCCAAGTAGGCCAGGGTGCACTTGAAGTCCAATTGAAAAATGGAGGTAGGTTTCATCACTGAGTATATAAATCAGCAGGAGTGTGAATGTTAGCCAAAAGAGCTGAGCAACTATGGAACTAGACTTTGTGTGTGCAACATGCCCAGCCAGTCCCAATTTCACACATGTGATATCCTTGGGATAGGTATTTAGCATCTGACAATTGACTGCCTCCTCAACCATGGCCAGATATAATTTATTATTAAAGGCAAATGAAAGGACAGAGATTTTACTGAGAACAGAACAATCCTCTAACTAATGTTATACTGTTTTTGCAAAGAGAAGATTGCATGGTCAGAATCAGACTTGGAAAATGGTGTGAATGCAATGCTGGGATATTTTCTGGTTTCCCAGCAGAAGATCATTTGTGCTAATGGTGCTAATTGAATCTTAGGGGAAGAGTGATGTAACTAAACAGAGGTTTATAAAGGACACAGAAAATACACATATCCTCCAGCAATTTCTTTCTGGTTTTAGAGGCTTTAGGGAGAAGTTAAGGCACTCCACACCAGTCAGAGCTGTGCAATTTCCAGTACCGAAGTGGGACAAGGAGAGAAGTGCAGAAGCAGAGGATAATGGAAGTGAGAAGGATCAGCTAAAGCCTTCATAATATCTAATTCATTCATCCTCTTCACTGATAAATTCAAAATATCCATGGTGAGAGAAGTCCTTTATAGCATCAGTCAGCAAAGTTCAGTGAACAATGATAACGCTAATTCATCAAGTTAATCAGATTGTAAAGTAGAATATGAAAATGCTGTTGGAAACTGGCAAGTAGATCACGTGGACAAAGCTAAGCCTCTGAAAATTTATTTCTAGACTAGTATTGTCTCAGGACAAGATGTCGATACATTGAATATTCATTTAAATTCTTAAAATGTGGAAGAATTTACTTCTCTACAGATGAGGGCAGGGGAAATTCTCTTAAGAAACTGATTTTTGTGTTGCTTTGGTTACTGAGTGACAAGTGTTGGGTTTGTATCTGGTGGAGGTTTGGTAGCGGGGAAAGGGCTACAGGGGTGGCTCCTGAAAGAAGCTTCTAGAAGCTCCCATGGCTCCAAGTTGGACCCACCTCCGGCCAAGGCCGAGCCAATCAGCACCCATATGGTAGCATGTTTAAGAGGGGGAAAAACCTGCTGGACAAGTTTGTTTGGAGCAGAGTGGGTCATGAGAGAAACAGCCCTGCAGACACCTGGGTCAGTGAGGCAGGAGAGGGGGAGCTGTGCCGGAGCAGAGGTTCCCCTGCGGCCCGCGGTGGGGTTGCGGCTGAGGCCCTGCAGCCCCTGGAGCCCAGCAGTGGCCCAGAGGTCACCCTGCACCTGCGGAGGGCCCCGGGCCGGAGGAGCAGGGACCGGGCCCGGAGCAGCCGTGGCTCCGAGGCAGCCCGCGCTGGAGCCACCCATCGGTGGGAGGGCGGCAGCCCCGGGAGGGACCCGCGCTGGGGGGTTCTGGGGAGCTGCGGCCCCGCAGGAAGGACTCGCGTTGGGGCAGTGGGTGGAGGAATGTCTGCCGTGAGAGGGACCCCGCAGTGGGGCAGGGGAGTGTAATAGGTAACATATTGTGCTTTGTTCATTAAACCTGTATGGGAGGGTATGGATGATTTATGTATGGAAAATTTATGTATGGAAGATTTATGTGCTCGCAAGGCTTGATAGCTTGACCGAAGGACATCCGGCAAAGTAAACAAGACCCGTAGCTGAGGGGAGTTGAGTAATCACATTTTTGCAAAAGTTCACCCACAGGGCAACGAGGAAGACCTTCAGCCTTCATCCTTACCACTACCAGGAGGCAGAGAAAGACCCCCTAGCAACACAATGCACAGGCGCAGAAAGCAGCAGAAGTATACGTGGTACAAGGAAGTAGAAGAGTATAAAAAACAAGGACTCCAGGGGAGAAGGCGCGAGCCGTTGGTGGAGCGAGGACTCCCCAGCTGCCCAGCGCTGTTTGCTTGCTATCGCTTGCTTGAATTTAATAAAACTTGAATTGGATTTTAGCTAACTCTGTCCAGTCAATTATTTGGACGAGCTAACACAGAACAGGGAGGGCTGCGAGGGCCCTTCTCCCTGAGGGGGAAGGAGCAGCGGAGACACCTTGTGCTGGATGGGCTGTAAACCCCATTCCCTGCCCCCTGCGTTGCTGTGGGAGAGGAGGTAGAGAAATCGGGAGCAGAGCTGAGCCTGGGAAGGAGAGAGGGATGGGGGAAAGGTGATTTTAAGATCTGGTTATATTTCTTATTATTGTACTCTGATTTGATAGGTAAATTGAGTGTGGTGTTTTTGTATAAATTAAATTGATGTTTTTTTCCAAAGTCGAGTCTGTTTTTTGCCTGTGACCACAATTGGTGAGCGAGCCCTCCTTGTCCTTTGTCTCAACCCTCGAGCCTTTTGGTTGTATTTTCTACTCCCCCTCCCACTGAGGAGGGGTAGGAGTGAACGAGCGGCTGTGTGGTGTTTATTTGTCATCTGGGTGGGCCTAAACCACAATGCAACATCTTCCAGGACCGGGAAGAGATTCAGCAAGCAAAGGGTCGGTTAGGATTTGAGAGTTTACACATACAAAGTTTATTCTCTTTCTGAATGTAATTTTAAGGATAAACAAAGGAAGAAAGTATACATTTACAGACAATCTAGTCTGGCTATTTGCTCACATGGAGAGAGGTTACTTTAAAAAAAAAGTTTGTTATGGTCTCGAAGAGTATGTTTTGTTAAAGTTTCATTAGTGTAATGGGAAGAGAATTCAGTGTATTATATAGGCTTGAATATTCTGGCTTGTATTTTTTTCAGAATCACATGTATGAGTTGTAGAAACTGATCTGTGAATCTGTGCACAAAGTGCTATGCTTTTGGTTCAGTGGTGCATACCCAGCTTTCTCTGCACATTCACTGCAGAATCTCAATAATTTGTTAGATTCATACAAAAAGACATGGCATGAAGAACAATACCTATGAGTGATTAATGAGGACGGGTGCTTAGGTCTATATGCTCTCAGAAGCAGGCAAAGCTACATTTCATTGGTGAAAGGAACAAGTAGGATGCAAGTAGGATGAATGCATAACTGTACACCTTACGAAGCTTTTGAAGGCGTTTAGTTAATCATTAGGAAACAGATTTAGTGCAGATCTAGGGCATCTTCCCAGCAGGAGCTGACTGAAAGATAGCAGAATACTGGAGCAGAGGATGATTTGGGCAGCTACCAACTCTATTGCTCATGGAAAACAAAAAATTATGAATCCTCAGTAACCAAAAGTACTGATAGCTACCAAAAAATATTGGCACTGGTGTGTAAACATTCCCTGTGGTATAAAATGCTGCCACAAAGAAACAGTTTTATATTTTGTCTGATGTGCTGGAATGAACTGTTATGGAATCGGTACCTATAGCAAAAAAATTGAAAAGCTGGGGGAAGAAGCAAATGAGTGTTTTACCAGTGGTTTCTGGTGGCAAGTATCCAGGGCAAGTGGTTTCTTTTGTAGGTTGCTCAATTCCCTGGTAGGCTAAAGGAATTTTGGGAGAGGTGTTTGCAAAGGAAGCTACAGCAGGGTGTGTCAAGGTTCCTGATATCAGGTACAGCAACTGTAAATGCTAGTAGCGGTCAGCTTGCACTGTGGCAACAACTGGTGACCCAGTAACAGCTGGAAATGGTTATGAAAACAGAAGAACTTGCTCCATCGTTCCTGAATAGTTCCCAAATGGGACAAAGAAACAAAGTTCCAGCCTCAGTGAGCCACTGCCTTCACATGTTGCCCACCCTATAGCAGCTCTTCGCCTGTAGTAACGGAGTGCAGCATTTCCATACTCCATGCTGAGCACCATGTGAGTCTTTGCAGGATTAAAAACTGAGAGATCTAGGAAGCAATAATGAATAAAGAAGTGTCATTGTCACAGTTGCAGCAAGCTAACATTGAGTACACAATGTGATATTGGAGCAAAAATAGCTAATACAATTTGGGGCTAAATTCTCACAGGTATGTTGCCACAGAGAATATTATTTTCTGTACATCTGCAGTGTGATTATATTCAGAATGCTGCATTAAATGTAGGGCACCTCATTGCCAGTAAAATATTGAAGAGATTTCAGAGAAGAAGATTAAAAATAATTAGGGAGGTGGAGGGATCATTTAGGAGGAAAGACTAGAAGAGTTAAATATGCATAGATTGGATGGCTGACAAAAGTCCACTAATACATGAAGGGTAAGAAAACACTGGAAGATGGAGATTATTTAGGATGTTAAATGGAGTAATAGCATATGATATGTCCCAATCTAAATTCCATTATTCCTAGATACACCATATTTTACTAGACTAAATAATTCCCCTGACAGTGATGTCTATTAGGCTGCCACAGGACTGGCTTGTGCAGCAAGGTTAGCTTATAAATTGCAGTATTTTTCAGAGACGTGACCATACATTTTTTTACAGAGCAGAACTTCAGCAACAAATACAAACCACAAGGCTTGTCAGGCTCTGCAGGAGCAGCTTTTGCCCTGCCACTTCCTTCTCTTTCACCTTCTTTTGGACATTTTTTTTTTTGTTTTGCTGTCTGCTCTTGACAAACTGTTGGCTCCCTTGGTCCTCTGCCTCTCCAGCTGGCAAATCTGGAGCAATTATGCTCTGTCTTCCTGGACCAATTGCTATCCTCACCAACCAGTGGCTATTTCTCACAAGCATAAATAAGTATTTGGATAACAAAGAGAAACCACAGAGACTGTAGCAACAATCAATCAGATGCAGAAGAGACACCAGGAGGCAGGACAAGTGTGTGTACATCTCATATTTGCATTCATTTATGCAATATATAACAGCCTTTTAATTTGGATCAGACCATTCTATGATGTCGGCTTTCAATTTTTTTTGCAAATTAGCAAATTACAAATGGTGTAAAAGCCCTGTTTCTAAAACTAAGTAAAGCAACATGCTTGCAAATGAGCAAGATAATATCCTATTTACTTTTTTGTTTAATTATTTCATATCTCTGGTCCTCTCTTTTCCTTGTTCTCCCAGCAGCTCCTGCACTACACTATTCCATCAGAAGCCGAAAAGTATTTGAATTTCACATGCTATTTTGTCATGGTTACTCACACCTGCAGATTTGTCTAGTGAGCTCTGTTTAATGACGCTCACTAGTATTGCTTTAAAATCATGAAGTTTCAGAAAAAATGTTATCCCTCAGCTAAGATTTCTACAGTTAACCTCCCTGTTGCTTTGTGTGCATTAATATGTGCACACACAGACACACGTGCACATATCATTTGCTCTATTAAGTGACATTTGGCTGTTATTGCATTGCATACTTCAAGAGCAGTGTGGCAGTGAGCAAATAGATCAATATGAGGCTCTCTAACAAATATAGTATAGGATGTGTGCTTGAATGCCTTGTGTCTCAATCAAGTTTTCTTTCAGGGTCAGTAGACAGAAACTGTTTCTATAAATGTCTGGGCATATCTTTATGGATACACTGCCCATAAGGAATTTTTATGATTTTTATCTTCTTGTGTTGTTTGTAACTCGGAAAAAAATAGATAACAGAAATAAAACTAGACCTTTCAGAGGCAAAACTATAAAATTAATGGACCTGTATAATCCATTCAAAGTAGCAAGACAATATGGCCCAACTTTTATACCTGTTACACTAGAAAATTGCAACTGGCCCTAACAATCTTCCGAAAGGAGATGTAATAAAAAGTTTGAGATAAATATTTGATAGTTTAAACTATTTATACAATGTTGGTAAACTACAAGGGAAGGGCACAAATATGAACATTATACCTTCAGATATTGTAACTCTCTTGGTTATACTTGGCCTTAAATCCACCTAGCAAGTAGGGAGCTCCACTCCCCCCCCCCTGCCCCAGATATCTGTGTACATGTTTGATTACATGTGTATGTGCTGAAAATGTGGAGATCTGGGCCTGTATATCTTTTTGGAGATTGGAATAGTTTGAAAAGCTATTGAAAGAGCAGGTTTCAAGTTTGTTGCTCAAAAACACTGACCAAAACCACAACTCCCTCCCCCATGCTTTCATAATGGAGTGGTAACACCCTACCAGAAGTATATAGGCATCATGCATCTGGTGATGTTTAAAATGCTTTAGCCTTTTTGTGGTCTGCACTCTAGAAATAATGCAGAAGTATGCAGTGGGTCTGGGAGCACTTGAAGCTATTTTATGCCTGAATTAGACATCTGAGAAAGAAGTCTTTTCCCTAATCCTGGTCTGATGGGGTCAGGAAGAGCATTCCATGTGGCAGCAGTTTCAAACTACCCTTTCCTGAAATATATGTGGAGCATTGATGTTACTCTACCAGTGGCACTGACATATGAATTAGTAGTGTCCTGGCCCACATTATTCATCTAAACTTCCGACTTCTGTGAAGGAGTTTGCCCATGTCAGCAGATTGTGTTTGATGTACTGACTAGTTTATATCCATTGCTATTCTCAAATACATTTTGTTTCTTCCCTCATTTGTTCTTTGTCAAGAGCTAGTAGAAAGTTTTATGCCTTAATATCATTGATACATTTGTGCAAGGATCACTGCTTTGTGTTATGAAGTGGTGGGCTGTTGCTGATGCCACCAGACCTGCAGTGGTCACTGATATGGTGATCCAGGATGCTTGAGTCATCAATCTCCTTGCTCGCCTGAGAAAGCACCTGCTTCATCCTCTGAGGCCCTCGTGACCATGAGAGCAGGTCTAGCGCTTGTGGTGTGGTCAGAAAAATGGCTCTGTTTCTTTGTCCTGCTCCAGTGGCAGTGTTTGTGCCCAAGGCTGCCGACAGGTACCTCCAGGCAGGACCAGCGTGTGACTTGCATACCTTGTTATTCTTTTTCTCATTTCCTGACCTTAATTTTCACCACCCTTATACTGCTCTTTCTCCACCCCAGACTCTGCCTAGCTAAGCAGCCTGGTCTTTTTATTCTTTTTTCCAACTATACACAAACTTGGTATTTATGATACTGTTGCCTAGGTAATCTCAGCCCTATATGGAACTGGACTTGCAAGACTCTGGTCCCAAAATTTTTCCTAGTCCTCCTCTCCAACTATCTGTGGGGTTCGGTCACTTCTCCCATAGCTCTCCCTTAAGCACTTTTGACACTCAGCCATCCCTCATGGCACCATTTGTAACTTTACTCAGCTTCTCATACTGTTTTCTGTCACGTCCAGCAGTTTCTCATGTCATGTCTTGTAGTCTTCCATGTCCTTGTCAGTTAGCTGAACCTCTCTTAAACTAGTCATTTACCTGCAGCCATAACACCTTGAACTATGTGTTATTAGGGAGTTTATGTACTTAAATTTGTATGAACTCAGAGGTGCTGGAGGAACTGCATTTATAGTGTATGAACAGATTAGATATCGTGTATTAGATGGATAGTTGATGATGTCTGTGGTAGCCCAGTGAGCAAATTGTGTTTCAAAAGCATCATTACATATCAGAGGACAGCTTTTCATGAGCAGGTAAGTCATAAGATGACACCCTTATTAAAATTGTTTTCACAACTGTTAAGGAATGCCCCTGAGGCTTTACTTTGTTGGTACCTGGTTTTGTAATACAGTGCAATGGGGAGCATACTGGGAAGTACAGGTTACTGAGAGCCATATGTTTATGCATTTGCAAAGACATGGGCCAGCAAAGTACCCCCCAAGCTGCAGGAGGTGGCTGGAGGCCTGGCCAGCTGGTGGGAAAATGCCTGTCTTGGGAAGCATCAGCGATAGCCAGCTGGAAAGCAACAGAAAAATGGGAAGAGAGCCTGAAGTTCAAGGGCCTCTCTGAACATGTGGCAATTGTACACCCTCTTAAAAAAAGACTGATTGGATTGCTGCAATCAGATGTGACAACTGTGTAACCTCCAGCGAGTCTTATTAACCTTTAGAAAACAGAACTGTCTTTTACTACCACCATTTTATTTTGACAAAAGTGATTCATTGTTATGAAAACAGCATGAATACTTAAAACAGAGTGTAAGGAATGGTAATTTTTGAAAGCGTGCTAGACATACAGTGCCCAGAAGCATTTTCTTTTCTCTATTATCAGGTAACATGGCAGTGTCTTTTTGCTTTAGTACAATGCATATCGCTTGTTTGCTTTGGTTAAAAGTGAAAGAGCTCAAGTCTTTATTATCCTTAGGAGTGGGCTGGCAGAAATATGTCACAATTTTTTTATAAATCTGAACTGTAATATGACATCTAATGAAGATGTTGCATTTTGCAAGAAGCAACTACTGCTCAAAGCATTCAGAGTCCTTGCAAATTATTACCCCCAGAAAAGTGTAATTCTGATTAATTCTCTCCCTCACATTGATCGGGATGTCAGAAGAGGTGAAAAAAACTGAATGTGCGATCATTCACTACTGTAAACAGACAGGAAATTAAATGTTTCAGTTTAGGAATAAAACTGATCTAGAGATATCTGATCAAAGAATTTCCAGAAGAAAAAGACAGTTTACCCAAAATTTAAAAAATTATGTGGGACAACTTTTGATTTTGTTAGCAATAGGAGGCAAAACAAAGAACTTAATTTCAGATTCTTATAACTAAATTATTATTTTTATTATGCAAATGCATTAATTTTGATTGTGTTTAATAAAGCGTCATGGTTTAACCCCAGCCAGCAACGAAGCACCACACAGCTGCTTACTCACTTATCTCTCAGTGGGATAGAGGAGAGAATCGGAAGGGTAAAAGTGAGACAAATTATGGACTGAGATAAAAAGAGTTTAATAATAATAATAATAATGTAATTTGTAGGGGAAAGAAGAAAAAAAAAAGGGAAGAGAAAAATAAAACAGAAAAAAAGACAAGTGATGTAAATGAAAACAATTGCTCACCGCCAACCGACCAATGCCCCGCCAGCCCCCAAGCAGTGGTCTCCCCACCAACCTTCCCCATAGCTTTATATGCTGAGCATGATGTCATTATGGTCTGGAATATCCCTTTGGTCAGCTGGGGTCAGCTGTCCCAGCTGTGTCCACTCCCAACTTCTTGTGCACCCCCAGCCTCCTCACTGACGGGGCAGTGTGAGAAGCAGCAAAGGCCTTGGCTCTGTGTCAGCACTGCTCTGCAATGGCTGAAACATACCTGTGTTATCAACTGTTTTCAGCACAAATCCAAAACACAGCCCCATACCAGCTACTGAGAAGAAAATTAACTCCATCCAAGCCAAAACCAGCACAAAGCATTAAACTACATTTCGCCCTCCATCCATTCTTTCCAATATATAGGGGTACAAGGAAAAATACTGTTCTGCAAAATACGATTTGTTCATAAATCCTGTGCTTTAAAGGCAAATTAGGGCTGGAGACTCCTAGATAACAATTCCTTATGTCAAAGGCTTATGGCAAGAAAATAAGACTGACTGAAATAACACTCCTACCCCTGCAATGAAAAAAAAAAAAAAAAAAAAAAAAAGAAAATTAAATTAGAAGATGATAAGAGGATTCAATCATTTACTGATAGAAATATTAATTTCCATTATTGACCCCTTGAAAAGGGGAAACATAACCCCTGTTTTCAAAAAGGAAAAAAAGAAGACCCAGAGAACTACAGGCCAGTCAGTCTCACCTCTGTACCTAGCAAGATCATGGAGTGCATCCTTCTGGAAACCATGCTAGGGAACATGGAAAATAAGGAGGTGATTGGTGACAGTCAACATGGCTTCACCAAGGGCAAGTCTTGCCTGACCAACCTAGTGGCCTTCTACGAGGGGGGTACACCATTAGTGGAAAAGGGAAGATCAGCTGATACAATCTCCAGTTTAGAGACAAGGATGTCATGTGGGGCATCCTCTCCCACATGACATCCTTGTCTCTAAACTGGAGAGACTTGGCAGTCCTCATTTGGCTGGGATAGAATCAGAGCCCAGCCATGCCAGGCAGGGTCAAGTCAGCCAAGGCAGCTGACCTAAGTTAGCTACAGGTGTAGCCCATCCCATAATGTCATGGTCATTATAAAGGGGGAAGGTTTGCTGAGGAATGAGAGCTTATGTGGGGTTCCTGGTGGAGTTTCCTCTGCTCTTCCTCCAGCTTCTCCTGAGGACTGCTCTCAGGATTGTGATGAATGCATATTCTCTTGTCTAAGTATAACTCTGTTGGTATTGGTGGTGTTTTCATTAAATCTGCTGCACTTCTATCCATGGGTTTGCTCTCCTTTTTTCTGAGTCCTCTCACTGGCTTATGAGGGTTCATTGGGTGATAGAGTGACTGTTGCAGGTTAGCCCTGGGTACGGGCTAAATGTAGACAGACGGAGGTACCACTTGGTGGATCAGGAATTGGCTGGATGGTCACACTGAGAGATGTGGTCAATGGCTCAATGTCCAAGTGGAGACCAGTGATGAATTGTGTCCCTCAGGGTTCCATACTGGGACCAGTGCTGTTTAATACCCTCATTAATGACATAGATGGTGGGATTGAGTGCACCCTCAACAAGTTTGCAGATGACACCAAGCTGAGTGGTGTGGCTGACAAGCCTGAAGGATGGGATGCCATCCAGAGGGACCTTGAGAAGTGGGCCTGTGTGAACTTCATGAGGTTCAAGGCCATGTGTGAGGTCCTGCATCTGGGCTGAGTAACCCCTGGTATCAGTACAGGCTGGGGGATGAAGGGATTGAGAGCAGCCCTGCTGAGAAGGACTTGGGAGTACTGATGGATGAAAAGCTGGATATGAGCTGTCAATGTGTGGTCGCAGCCCAGAAAGCCAACCATACCCTGGGCTGCATCAAGATGAAGTGTGACCAAGAGGTCAAGGGAGGTGATTTTCTCTCTCTACTCCACTCTGGTGAGACCCTCACCTGTAGTGCTGTGTCCAGCTCTGGGACTCCCAGCACAAGAAAGACCTGGACCTGCTCAAGCAGGTCCAGAGGATGGTCATGAAGATGATCCGGGGGCTGGAGCACCTCCTCTGTGAGGACAGGCTGAGAGAGTTGGGGTTGTTCAGCCTGGAGAAGAGAAGGCTCCAAGGAGACCTTCTAGCGGCCTTCCAGTACTTGAAGGGGGCCTACAGGAAAGGTGGGGAGGGGCTCTTGATCAGGGAGTGTAGTGATAGCACGAGGAATAACTGTTTCAAACTGAAAGAGGGTAGATTTATATTAGCTGTTTGGAAGAAGTTTATGATGATGAGTGTGGTGAGACACTGGCACGGGTTGCCCAGAGAAGCTGTAGCTGCCCCCTGCCCTGGCAGTGCCCAAGGCCAGGTTGGGTGGGGCTTTGAGCAGCCTGGTTTGGTGGTAGGTGTTCCTGCCCGTGGCAGGGAGTTGAAACTAGGTGATCTTTAATGTCTCTTCCAAACCGTTCTATGATACTAGAATTCTATGATCTTGGTTAAATGTAGCTATTTAGAAGAATTCAGAGATTTCTTGAAGTTCATTTCAGAAGTGTGGATAGCATACAGGAAAATGAGTGTATGTTTTATGTGAATAGACTATTTACAGTCTTTGGTAGACAGACACAGAACTTGACAACTTTTTTATTAATTGAAAAATAGTTCCAGAAGGACTTAAGTTAGGTCTCATGTCCTTAGTTTGGTCTTAAAAAAAAAAAAAATCAGAAAGCTTTGAAAATTTCAAAGCATTCTATTGTAACAGAATGCTTTAGTTTAGAATTTTTTTAAGTCTTTCATTTTTAAAATAAATCATTTTTCCTTTTGAGAAATAGTGTATTCTTATTTAATATTGACATTACTTAAAACAATAAAGAGGAGTTAGTCATACATTTCAGATCAAATAAAATATTTTGGTGTGACTTTAGAGGTTTTAAATGCTTTTGTTAACAATGTTTTGTTTTGGTCCAAACTAATTTATTTTCTGCAGTTTAATTAAATTGCCTGTCAGACTTAAAAATCCACTATTCTCTAAACTTGTGCTGTAACACTAGCAATGAAAACGTCTGATAGGGTTTGAAATACATCTGTAGTATGAGTTTAAACAGGTTTAGAGGAGATTTTAAATATTTGATTGCTGATTTATGCGATTTGTATGCTCTGAAGTCATGGCAGAAATTCCCGTTTTCACATATGCTTTCTTTCATGCATCAGATATACCCATCCTATCTTGTCATCAGTACTTTTTGCAGATCCTTTGAATCTTTGCTTCGGATGCAGAAAGTATATAGCAGAGAGTGCAGAAACTGACAGACTGCATAACTTACTTCTCTAGATGGATTGCGTACACTGTTTGTCATTGACCAAAATAGCTGTGTTCCTTTACACGTGACAAACCATGAGGAAGATATAGAGCTCTTTCTATATTTCATAGTCAGAAATACCCTATTTAACATGAACAGCCTTTCTTTTTTTACTTTTGAATAACAATTGGCCAAACAGGATAACGATTAATAACTGACTTGAATACTGTTACATGTGGGTAGAATCCAAATATAGAAAATGAAAATGAGATTTTAGAAGTGTAAATTTGCTTGAGCCAAACTTCTGATAGTATTCATGTACATGAAAGTGTATTTATGTTTTTCTTTAGTTTACTTCCATTTCTTCTTGCAAGAGCCATAGATCTATGTTAATTGCACAGAACTTTAAGAACTGTAAAACAAAGCTTTAAAGTATCAGAAAAGCAGAGTTGCATGTGAAATGTATAGACCTCAAGAACATCATAAGTAATTTTTTTAATAGCCTCCAAAATCTATACATTAGTAATACATTCTATAGATAAAGATAAGACCAGAAGTGTTTAAGTATTCGAGTTGAAAGCCTATTTAGAAATTTCCCTAAAATAATGTATGTCCAAGCTTCCCATGTGTTTATTGGCTTGTCATCCCATCTCAGCAACAGCCTGAAGCTCTTGACTTTACACTCAATTTTTATCACAGGCTTTATGCTAAATCAAAATTCAACAGTCCTAGTCGCATTGAAGTCAAGGCTTTGAAGGAGAAAGTTGAGTAGATACTACAGGAGCAAGACCACACTTACTGACTAAGCAAGAATGATATGGATGGGATTATGGATTAGCTTTTAGATTTGAATTGGGAACTAGATATTAAAATAACTTAAAATGTTAAAAGAAGTAGTACTAACCTTTGCTGGAAAACTGAATGTGAAAGATAGTTGTGAACATTGCTGGCCTTTTGGAAGGTGCCAAGGAATAGTGTCAGTGAGACAGTTGCCCTTATTACATCAAAATTCTTTGTAGATCTGATATTATTTGGATGACATGCATAGCTGTGATATGACTGTTACTGCCTAATATCAGCAAAACAGGGATGGGTAAAAAAAAATGTTCTTGCTTCAAACACATCAATAGAAACTCTACCAGACAAAAACATGACAGCTAATTTCCTTGAATATTAAATGTTTCCCTAACCCAGGATTTTGGCTGGCTTGACATTCTCCAAAGAGAGGGAGAGAGAAGTTGTCCACCATCAGGCACAGCACTGGAAGCAATCTATGAGAACGTAAAGAACTGTCTTGAAATCTACCTGAGACTGTCTGCTTAATGTCATTCCTCTCAGGTTCCTCTCAGCTGGAGAACCTGTGAATTTACTGAAGTAAGATTTTTCAAGAGAAAAGATAAAACTGTGAAGTTTGTATTAACAGCTAGTTATGAAGGTGGAATCTAATTGGTTTAGCTCATATTATAGGCCAGTCGAAATACAGGATTTTGGCAGAGGACTAGATAAGGTCCTGATTTAGCAAAATATTTCAACAGATGAAGTGCCTTGCTTTCAGTAAGAAATGTATGTTTTGCTGAATATGAACATCCTATTGCGAGTACTTGGGTAAAATACAAAAAAATATCTCTCTCTGAGCTTCGTGATGGTGGATATTCAATGTTTATACCTGGGTAGGCAAATTTAATGTTAACATTATATATACATATATAATATACATCTGTTCAACTATGTCCATTCTGCTTATATTATGGGTATGGCTCATGTTTACACAACTCCAAAATTCACAATCCACAGAATGAATGACATTCAGTTTGTCTGCAGTGGGGCAGGAGTTTAAACACATGGTATCACAGACAAATGCATGAGCCTTAGAAAGCATCTGCCTCTTAGTGAAATTCACCTTCTGCCTTATAGACAAGGCCTGGAGGGATTGCAGCACTGACCTAGCGCTTCTCTTCCTCCTCAGTTTTTCCTATCTGTCCATGATTCAGACCACACTCAGAGTAGCCTGTTGAGACAATTATAACCTAATGTTATGGGGTGCTAATGCTCAACTGATGGCTGAAGCTTAGTGGTTTCCATGAAAATACTTAGGCGGTTTTGAACTGAATTCCCCAAAAGGAAGGTGCTATATCCCTGCATGCATGTTCTCTCATCAGATAGCTGTGAAAAAAGCTGAAATTTTAATTAAGAATTTAAGTGGGAAAAAAAATCTATACAAGCGTCTGTTGTACATCTTTATTAATCCAAAGGCATTTTTAGAAGTATTATTTTGCAAGAATGCTTAGGTAGAATTGGTAACATATGTTTCTTGTTTTTAGAAAATATATGGCCTTTTCTTTTTCCCCCATGTGTAAGAATCTAACGTTAAACCTGGAATATGTATTGCATTATTTTCTTTCCCCCTGCTGTTTTGGAAAAATTAATGGTGTGCATGAGCGTTATTCTTCATGGTAAATTGTTTAGGTTTTGCTCTTAAACATATTTTACCCTGCAAAAATGTGCATTTTATATTAGAATTTATATTTATATATTCCAAATCATTAACTCTCTCTTACATTACTGTTTATAAAGATATTTTTACTGTTCTTTTTTCTGTTACCTGTCTCCAACCGTCCAAGCAGTATCTGGACTTAAGTAACTCTATTTCTTTTAATTATGACTTGACTTTAGAGATGTACAGTTAAAGAACCTGTGAGTAAGACTTTTAAGAACAATAAAACAAGTTTGGTTAAAACTGAAATTTTCTCTTGCAGCTTCACTTAAAACCAACGGATTGCTATTACTAAGCACACGAACAGTGTGGCTGGCGCTTGAAAAATTGTCAAGTTTTATTTTGCACATTTCCATGTTTCCTGGCTTTCTGGAACAGGAAGCTGCATTAATAGACTGCTGTGAGAAAGTACATTTGGCATTTTCAGCCCTAGAAACTTGTGGTTTCGAGATACTTGCAGGAAAATGTTCTCCATCCTCTCATACGGTTATTTTTACAAACTCTACAAAGATAAAGAAATTACACCCACAAGCCATGCTGAAAAATATTTTGCTAGTTTTATAATCTTGCAATTCCAATCAAGAACACAATCTTGTCAGTGTTTTAAAATACAAAAGTAATTGCAGACTAAGGTGGAATAACAGTGACAGTAATGTACAAAGCAACAGACAAATTTTAAAAGCAATACTTTAAATGTTACTAGGAAACTGTTTGCTTGATCCAAGTTCAACTGTTGCCTTTTTTACTTTGCTAGAATTTTCTACTCTCTTCCCTCCTATACTTTAAGTATACCTACTAGCATGTTTTTGTCTAGAATCGGAGATTTACTGTTAAATATAGTTGGACAGAATTATTTTATTATACGTTGTTAATTCTACTTGTCAGGGCCCTGAGGGCACTGACCCTGTCACACCTTCCCTGGGACCTTCTTCCAGTCCTGCCCATGGCCCAGGACCCCATCTCAGCTCCCCCCCCAGGGCTGTCAATCTTTACTCCAAGCCCAGACACCAGTAACTCCTGATGGCCCTCAGATGTATGCTTGTAGCCATGTCCCCAGCTCTGACTCTGTCCCTATCTCCTGCTGCTGGATGTACCCTGACACTCAAGCATTGCTTGCCCTGCTTGGAGCTGTCGATAGACCCCATTACAGGACGTGGCTCTGGCAACATGGTCAGACCCTGCGTACCCAACAGTACCCATTGGAGAGGGTGCTGGCTACCTAGAGTTGCCTTGCCTCCCAGTTCCCCATTCTTTAGGGAGCAGACAGCCCTTGCTGCGCCCTGATATATCTTCCTATTTCTAAGGTGCTTTTCATACCTTTCTCAGAGATAAGTTATTTTGTTGTTAATTTGTTTGTTTTCCCTCAAACTAGTTGTATTACCCTTCCTGAAATGAAACTTATTTTTAAAAAAAAAAACAAACACAAAACCCAAAACAAACAAGAACAAACCAAACAAACAAAAAATCCAAAACAAACCCATCCCACTAAAAATATGACAGGCTGGGAGTGGTTTAGAAAAAAAATTTTCCTCTAATCTGAAAAAAGCTGACCTACTGCTTCCAAAGGCCTAAGACTATCAAGAGCAGGAGAGGTATTCTGTGTCATAAAGTATGATAAATCCTATTTATGTAGGATATATAGATCATCCACTCTAGTAGAGCCCTGGGGAGGGGAAAACATTCATGGATACTGATGTGTGTGAAGTCCACTGGCTTTTTTTTTAAATATTTATATGAAAACTTACTTTTTTACCTTAAGAAATAGGTTACATGGGTACCAAAGCTACAAATTCAGCAGTATTGCAGGTACAGATGGGTTATACTCTTCTACATTCACCATCCTTTTAGATACTGATAACTGTTCACTCGTACTCCTGTGTTTTGCTGCCAGTGCACTTTGGGATAGAAAACATTCAACCAAGAAGTAATTCTCTCTAAAGGTCTCCACTCAGAATCAAGATCTGCAATGAAACCAAACACTGACAACGTAACTTACTTTTTCTTTTTCACTGACATTTTTCTCCATGGAGGTGTTTAAAACCAAATCCTCTACAAAATAGTAGTTTTCTTTTGCTTTAAAGAATTGTTTTTCCTGTTTTCTATACCATTAAATGTTAATATATAACATTTGAACTTGTCTCCTTCTCATTCTCTAGTGATGGATAACGGCTCATTTGTAAATTACTAGCTAACTATGCATGGTATGTAGTACATGGTAAAAAACCAACCATAAATGTATTCTGTTAATAGTAATTATGTGTTTAATTTAATTTCTTGCTGGAATTTTTTTACCTAAGGAGTTTATTTTTAAATGTGTTGAGAAGAAGTCTGAAAAATAGCTTTTGATTTGAGAATGTGTTTATTAAATGTAGTAATATCCTGCACTAATTATCATGGGATGAATTATAATAGCTATTTTAAGTCTAGAAGATAGGACTAATACATGAATTTGATTAATAGAAGAGCCAGTGGTGACAGTTCAGGGGGTGGCTTCTTCAGAGTGTTTTAACAATCTTGTCTTGATGCAGCAAATCAACCTGCATCATCTATGAAGTACTGAGGTGCTTTGTTGGACTAGGACCAAAGTACTCAGCCCTGGATATGTTTTAAAGGTCAAGGTAAACAATTTAGAACCATGGGGATATAAATTTACCCCCATTAACTTTGGACACATTATCTGGTCTTCAGTAATAATCAGAATCCTACAAAAAAAAAAAATCTAAACCAAACCAATTCAGAAACCAAACCAAAACAAAAAATCCCAACCTCCAACCTCGCTTCTGACCTGCTCTCAGTATCTCCTCGCAAAGATCAGCAGAATGGCAATGCCATCATACCCTTGCAGGCAGACATGTGGAGCTTATGATAGTTTCATTCACTGCTACAATCCTGTTTCACAGCAGGGTAAATCAGAGCCCTTCAGAAAATAACATGTTTTCTAGGTTCCCTATAAAATCAGTAGCCTGCCAACTAAAAATTATAATCAGTTTTCTTGAAGTGTTTGAATCAAGGAACATTTAAATGGGTTTCAATACCTTCAATTATTACTGCAACAGAAAATTTTCAGGTCTTGTTACTGACTGGGTAACATCACTGATATTTTTTCAAGTTACACGATATTTTTTACTACAAGCCAATCTTTGCATCATTAAGTACATGAAAAGCTTTTCTGAATTAAAAAAGGAAGCAATAATCTGCTTTACTTGACATTAGTGGAAGAAATAAGTAGGAGATTGTCATTAAAATCCAGGTCCAGCTGATGTCAATCTCCAGAGCATTACTCAGTTAAATGAAATTAGTATTTTACTCCTAGGCCAAATTCAGCAATGAATTTAAGTATTAGCAGTTCCATTTAGGATTTTTGTTAAATATCTTTCTAGGCTGGAGAGCAGAAAAGTTTACACATCTTAAAATATATAACAATTGGAAAAAGTCGTTGTTTAGGCTAAATAATGTTTAAGTGTCATTATTTTAAAGAAAAACTGTTATTAAGAAGAACTGCTATTTTAAAGTCTAAATAATTCTTGCAAGTGTAGAGTATAAACCCATATACCAAAATCAATATCATCAAATGCATTTCATGCCTTTATAAAACTAGTCAGCCAAAATTAAATTCAGACTAATAACAATAACAACAGACCAAAAGCTTTTTCAGCAATACAGTTTAAAACCTTAAAATGGTTAAAATAATCTGGTGATTTTTCATCTTTCCGGTTTTAGAAATAAATTCTATTATGATATCAAGCATTTATTGTAAGGGAAACAACAATTGAATACCATTGTTATAGTTGCATAACATGGTTGGGTAATAAAAGGCTCCATGGAACATGTCTCCAAAACATCAACTTGCTTACTCTTCAGAGACCTGTTTCACAGGAAAAAAAAAAAAAAAAAAAAGGCTGCAAAATTCAATTAACTTGACAAATTAGATTGGTCTGTGTGAAGAATCTTTTCCCTGGCTGCCTTAGAGATTCTCTGAGTACATTTTTCTACACCAGAAATTATTAAATAGACAAAAAAAAAATTAAATTTCTCTATGTGGCTGAAAGGAATAAAAAAGAGAAAAGTTCATGAAGAGTCTGAGCTAATTATGTGAAATATTTCAGACTTTAATACAGAGATGGTCTTGACACAACAAAAATAATTTAGATTAACAGTTACATTTGCAAAGAAGCTTTGCCTGTCTTCCAAGCAGAAGTATCTATTGAATTCTGAAAGGAGTATGTTTATAGCCATATCAACATTATTAATTGGGTCAGTAGATACAAAGGTGTTTACTTGGAGTAGAGGAAACGAAGACAATTGAGGCGAATGGTCAGATGCCAAGGCAGTGTTGACATTCCGTCCAAATAGACTACTCTAATTCTGTGAGTAATACAATATGGTGAACATGGTATACAGAGAGGAACATGGCATGATTAGTTATGAAATGATTGAACATGTAAAACCCATGCATTTATCTGAACATTGTGTCAAAAGAGGTAAGTTTGACGGTTGGAGCAGGGTAAGCTGAGTGAATGTGGATGGATTCATACCTCCCACAGCAGCTGATGCCCAACGTTAGCTATTCCTTAAACCTGTATTTTAAATCAGTTTAGGTGGAGCCAGTTGAAATGGCCGGGTGGATCTGACACCACCTGCCAATGAAAGCGAAGGAAACAGACCCATTCTGCTCTCACTTGCTAGCTTCCCCCCTGCACAGGCTCTGGTACTCATAACCTGAAGTCAAGCTAGTCAGTTCATTATACCAGCAAAAATTAACCTAGCAAAGAAAAGTGATTATTTTTTCTGTTACCATACTGACAGCATTCAGTACAGTGTCATCCATGCACCAGAGGTGTTGCAAAGGAGATGGCAGAACTACGTGGTCTGGGATTAAGCAGAACTGGAAGTTACTTCCACTGAAATGATGGGTCCTCGCCACTCTGGCTTAGTCAGGAAACAATGGTAGGAAGATATGAAAAGGAGAGCTAGACTTTCAAATTTAGTCAAACAATTTGGTTTGTTCAGATACACGTGACGACCAGATCGCTGTCTTGTATCTTTGAGGATGAAATAGGATTTTGGCCACTATTTTAGGGGGAAAAAACTACCACAAAGGAGAAAAAAACCCCACATAATTAATTTGCTGAAATACTTTTTAAAAAAATAATTTTGACAGAAGAAAAAAATGTCCTGGCAATTTTCACAAAGCCAAGATTCCCAGGACTCAAAATAATTCCATATTTTGAACATTTACTTAGTAAAAGGTTTGACACAAATACTCTCTGTCTGAGAATATTTGAATGTGTATATATAGATATAGGTTATGTAGATATTGATATATACAGATAGAGAAACAGAGATATAGATGTCTTTTTAACCATCCAACTGTCAATGTGTAGAATTAATGTAAGATAAATCTCTGTCATTTATGCCATCTTTTGCTGCTTAAAAATACTTTTATATACTGGAATATTTTTCCAGTCTAAATGAAATTGCTTTCATGTTTTACTCTTAGTTTTTATTGTTATATCTGGGTGTTGGGGGTTTTTGATACTTTTGGGGGGAGGGGGGGCATTGGGGGGTTTTGTTTTGTGTTTGCCTGGGAGAAAAGTGCAGTCTGTCTGTTCTGCTTATTCCTTAACCTAAGGATTTTTTTTAAGATCCTTCTCTGATCTCCATCAGGTACTCTCAACTACAGCCAACCATCTTACACCCCGAATAGGTGTTACTTTGTGGTCTGATTGGCAAATGTCAAGAGCTTGAAGGAACCAGTGGGCCTATGTGGGCATCTAAGCAGATCATTGTGCTGTGCTGTGATCCCCACAGTGCCCTTATCACTGATCCCTTGCAGTGCAAAGTTCCTCAGGCTTTATCTAGTCAAACTTTGAAAATCTCCAAGGATGAAGACTGCACAGCATCCCTGGGAAATCTTTTCTAATGCTTGGATATTTTCACTATGGAGATGACTTCCTCATTCAACTTAAGCCTACCATGCCTTGTACTCTCGCTGTGCACCATGGTGGTACCCTGGCTCTGTGTTCTTGCTAACCCCATCCTGGGCACAGGCAGGCTTCTGTCAGGTCCCCTCAAAGTCATCTCATCTCCAGGCTGAACAAGACCCAGTCCCTCAGCATCTCCTCATAGAGCAAGTGCTCTAGACCAAACCAGCTTGGGGCCTTCTGAATTCATTCCTGTTTATTGATGCTCCCCCATGTGGGGGGCTCAAAACTGGATGCAGTATTTAGAAGTACTCAGGTTAATGTTGAACAGAGGGGGTTAATTCTTCCCCTCCATCTCCTGCTTGTGGTCCTCTTGTCATCCATTGGTATGATGACTATTTGAATCAGCATCTAAAATACTCTATCCAACATACTACAATGTCTTATTTTGTGTCTTCTTCCTCTATCTATACACTGTTAGGTGTTTTTCATTTTTTTTTCATTATAACCCAAAATAGCATGCTCTTATTTTGCTATTAATCCAAACTACAGCTTGAAATCAATCAATACTTTTGAAAAGAGATTTCATCTCAGCCTCTACCAAGGTAAAAACTATCCTGACACTTCAGTCTAATACATATTGTCATTGTCTGATCATAAGAAGATGCTATTATGGATAGCTTATGGGAATAGCAGAAGGACTGATGCTCACACAATACTGTAATAATTTTCTGACATATTTCACCCCCGAAGCATCTTGAAGAGCTTTACAAATTGATTTATATTCTGGACACAAGGATAATTTCATCCGTCCATGTTTATTAGCTGTGTGGCAACACTTCAGTTTAGGACAGGAATTGAAGTCCATATCCAGCCCAAAATGCAAGGTGAATGTACTCATAAAACACCCCTCACAACACTTAACACTTCAAACTGTTTCCTTTCAGCACTGTACCTATCAGCAAAGCATCATTCCTAAAATATTAGGCTATTGAAGGAGTTACTGTCCAGATGCAAAACTGAAATTCAATTTACCCTCACTGTGTTCAGAAAAATAATTTTAGCTAGAGTATGTATGCAAAGTGGGATTTTTTGATACTTTTTTTTTTTTTTTTGCAGCTTATAACTGCAACCATTTTAAAATGTGTCTTTCTGTTTCTCTGTTTTTTCTGGGTAACTTTAATTTCCTGATTAATTTTCACAAAGTATGATATATTTCAAGGAATTCAGGTTGCATAAATCCAAAAGAGATTTGCCAGGTGACTTTTTTTCTTATTTTCTTGGAGGCAGGCTCTGGTAGATAGAAGCAGATGTGCTCCTGAACATTTGAATGAAAAAATGCAGCCAGGAAGCTTTATCTTAGAATGGTCAAGATATCACATTGGGACTACATCAGTCATTAGGCCATTATTATTTTGATGTATACATTTTTGATCCCCAAAGCTCACTTAGTAGTAGGAAGCACCTGCTATCTGAGGGCTGATGAGCAGGACAGCTTAGTGGGGATCATTGCTTTGTTGTCTTAGCTTCTCATTAATTGAATTCTTCCCCATACAGGAGTATATCTACAGGGAAATTTGTACAGATAAATCTGTAGACAAAGTAAGTTTACAGGCAAGATTTTTCAGTGACTTTGAGTGTGCCATTTAGCTATTAATATTAATTTGCCTGTAATATTAAGAAATTCAATAATCCTCAATTTAAGCATTTTTTTGGGTGTGACAGGGCTAATCTGTGAACATTTCTTAGAAGTCAAAGGGTTAGTCTTGGTCTAAATTAGTCAATGACTTAGAAGTCAAAGAAAGTTAGCCATTGTTTACACTTTGAACACAGCTGCTAATTCTGTTTTCTGCCTCATCAGATAAGGAGCCAGGTGTAAAAATTACTCGGCTGCTGTAGCAAGAATTTTGAGGAAGATTTCTGGGACAAAGCATCCAAGCAACTCCTTCTCCCAGAGCTTTTCCATGAGCACTCATCACTTCTGTTACTGTGGCCTGTGTGGTTCTTTGCTAGATCAATACTTTGTGTATGATGAAAAAGGCTTGGCCCTAGTTAACTCAAATATGGATGCTTCCTGTTTCCTGCTCCATCTTTTTTCTTTTATCTCAGTAATTTATTTTTACTGAATTTATGTCAGTAATTTGTTTTTAGTGAACTTACTTTTTGTTGGAAGTTTTGAATAACAAAAGGTATATTACTGCCCTTGTCAACCACATGATTAATACTTCATTCTCCTGGTGTTTTGTTAATGATGGCTTTGTTTTCAGTAGTTCTGTTTTCAGTAACCTCTTAACCTATGTAAGATATATCAGCTGTATTATAGAATTGTTTAGGTTGGAAAAGCCCTTTAAGATCATCTAGTCCAACTGTTAACCTAGCACTACCAAGCCCACCACTGAGCCATGTCTCTAAGCGACACATCTACACATCTTTTAAATACCTCCAGGGATGATGGTGCAACCACCTTGCTGGGCAGTCTGTTAAATGCTTGACAACCCTTTTGGTGAAGAAATTTTTCCTAATGTCCAATCTAAACCTCCCCTACCACAACTTGAGGCCGTTTCCTCTTGTCCTATTGGTTGTTACTTGCGAGAGACCAACCCCCACCTCACTACGACCTCCTTTCAGGTAGTTGTAGAGAGCGATAAGGTCTCCCCTCAGCCTCCTCTTCTCCAGGCTAAACAACCCAGGTTCCCTCAGCAGCTCCTCGCAAGACCTGTTTTCCAGACCCTTCACCAGCTTCGTTGCCCTTCTCGGGACACGCTCCAGCACCTCAATGTCTGTCTTATTTGTATCTTAATCAGAACTTCATGCAACCCCAAATCCTTATAAGTCTGTTACATCTAGACACACCACTTAACCTTTAATCTTCTTATCTCATCTTTTCTAAGGCTGCCCTGGTCTACTTTCTAAATGGTTTTGCCTAATTTAATTTTTAAAAAATAGTATAAGTGAGCTTTGAAACATCCTCTGTTATCCTATCAGATGGACACTTGTGACCTAGTTATTCAGGCCTTGTGTATCAAATTGCTTATCTTTTGTAAATATTGACTAACTTCATGGTGAATTTTTTTCTTTTTTTAGGGTATTGTAAGTGATTTAGTGCAATTACAGTACAGTGATACTTAGTATAAATGTATTACTTGGATACTCTTTTATTTTAATCCACTTTTGTAACATACCATCTTCATCTAGTGCAATGGCTTTCCTAGGATTTGCATAGTCCAGGAGGTAATTCCACAAATACACTTAGAATGGCAAACAAACTGACATCCTAGGGGTCCTTACCAGCTTTGTGAACTCTGTATGTCATCCTTGATGTCTACAGTTGGTGTCATCTGTTTTCTACTTTCTGTCACTTTAAAATTCATTTCTGATTGCTATAGTCACTTTGTCACTCAGTTTGGGTAGATTATATTAGAACCTTGTCAAATTGGGGTTTGTTTGTATTACAGAACTTGCTTTCCATTCTCTGTTCTATCTAATTTGGGGTTTTTAAGCGAATGTTTCTCAGCTTCAGGAAAAAACATTCATGTGAATGACTGTATATATGCATAGTATATATATTTATGAATGGAACTGTCCTTTATTCGCTGACACCAAGCATTATCAAATAGCAGCCCTGAATCCCTCTAAGCGAACATAAGCTTTAAATCCAGTGGCAAATTATGCTATCATGGTGACCTCAGAATAACAAGACCGTTTTTATGTTTTCAGATTTTTTTATTGTTCAAAGAAGGCATTGTAGCTACTGCTGATAACACTTTCACTTACATTTTATTCTTTTAGAATCATTAGGTTGGAAAAGACCTTTAAGATCATCAAGTCCAATGGTCAACCCACCACCACCACACCCACTAAACCATGTCTAGAAGCAATACATCTACATGTTTTTTGAACATCTCCAGGGATGGTGGTGCAACCACTTCCCTGGGCAGCCTGTTCCAATGCTTGACAAACCTTTCAGTAAAGAATTTTTTCCTAATATCCAATCTAAACCTCCCCTGCCACCACAGCTTGAGGCCATTTCTCCTTGTCCTATCGCTGATTCCTTGGGAGGAGAGACTGACACCCACCTCACTACAGCCTTCTCTCAGGTGGTTGTAGGGAGCAACAACGTCTCCCCTCAGCCTCTTCTCCAGACTAAACAACCCCAGTTCCCTCAGCTGTTCCTCATAACACTTGTGCTCTGGACCCTTCACCAGCTTTGTTGCCCTTCTCTGGACATGTTCCAGCACTTCAATGTCTTTCTTGTAGTGAGGGGCCCAAAACTGCACACAGCAGTTTTTCTTGGGAAAAGTAGTAGAGTGTAGTCTTATTTTTCCAAATACTTATGTTCTGATATTACTTTGTTAACTTCAGCTGAGTTCTTACTTGCTCTTTTGATTATAAAATAGGAAATAATTTCTACGTGTCTACTTCAGAACACATTTTCTTGGATTGTTCGTGCAATTTGATGGAACCCGCAAAGGTAACTCAGAGAGAGACAATCAGTTTTATTCACTGAGTCATATTTTGACCGCTGTGTAAACCACAGATGGCATAACAAAGACTAGCACTGAACTACTACTTTGTATTCTATTTCAAGATAACTTCGCAGAATTTTTCTGAAAATCCTTGAGACAAGGAGTTGTGCATCAATATCAGTGTTTATTTCTATCTCCTTTTCTTTCTTTTTTTGTGATGTAGATACAGAGATTTGCTTGGGAAAATAAAAAGTGACTTGCGCTCTTAATGAGATTTGAGATTCTGCATTTCTTCCTGAAAGACTGCTACCAATCTTTTTCACAGATGCAGATAAAGTCAGAGTTACCGAATTGTTTCTTGTCAGTGATAAAGAAAGGACCTGTAGTTTCTATTTCCAAGGGGTATCGTTAGGGACCTTAAGAATTCAGGGAAGAGCAGAACAACATGAGTGTTATCAGCTCTATTATATGCTTTGACAGGATAATGTTTGTGTCACACAATTCCTTTCTGATATCTGACAGTCTCGGTTTAATAAAGGAAAATACCTGTTTCTTAAAAGTTAGATGTGGAAATAGAAGCTTGCTTCTGAAGGGCCAACATTTACCTCATGCAGTCAGTAACTCTGAAATTAAGCTTTAATTAGAGACAAGTTACTATTCTTAGTCTACAAAGCAGAATCTTTCTTGCCTATGTATTTGTGAAATAGACTGCATACCTTGGCAGTTGACTAAAATAAGGGCAATTTCAGTTGCTAGTGTTGTCAGAAAGGCTTGTAAACAGACACTAAGCAGCAGCTCAGAACAGGATGTGTGCAGCACTGCTGAGTTGTGTGAGATACAAGAATTCAACTACCTGAGTTCTGGTTCAATCTGCCCATAGTGGTAATACCCCATCATTATGAACCTGCCAGAGGCTATTTAATAGTTAAGAACTTGGATAGACATCTAATGTGAAAGATAGTTTCTGAAACAGGTCTGGGCTGCTTAACACCATGTTGGAGTATAACAATAGTTCAGAGGAAAGACAGTCCCTGCATTCCTTGCACTGAATCCAAGGCCAAACTCTTAGCTCTTCTGAAAACCAAAACCAGTTTTGGTTTTGATTTCAGCTGAAGCTGGACTTTAATGCAGCAAAAAGTAGCATAAATTAATCAAGTTATGTGTATGATCACAATACAAGGCGTACAACTGACTGCACTGCAATTGTTCTTAGCAGGCTAGGACACAGTGTCTGAAAAAACAGCATGATTATTAAGAGGAACTTTTTTTCCTTAACAATGAGTTTTCACAGAATTAAAGCAGCTAAGCAGAAAATAATGTATTGGATCTAATTCATTATCTCCTGTAAATTTTTTTTTTGCTGTTTTATCCAATATTGCTTTTCTTTGGATTCATAAGAACTGTTTCGAGTTTATAGAGCTGCAGCGGGGAGCAAGGTGTTGTGGATTTAATTGGATGGTTTTATAAAGCTGGGCAAAGTACAGCAATTAGAAATAACAAACCCATGACAGTTCATAATTAAAAAGAAAACATGAATAAATGACCATTCTTACTTGAAGAATATTGGTTACCTGAGTGTCTGAGCTTTCTGACTCAGCATGCTGTTGACTTAAAAAAAAAAAAAAAGGAAACAATAAATTAGAACCACCTTCAATTTCCCTGTAATGCCAAATCCCTGTATAGCATTGGACAACCAGTGTTAATGAAAGGGAGGCCAAGAGTATGCAAACCCTTTCTGTTTAAATTGAGCAGTTAATTTCACCAAACTTTTCATAGCAGTAAATCCTTTATCTGCAAGAAAGGTTAAGGCTGATCTGATACTTCATATTCTATACTCATCACTCACAAATTAAATTCCTGAAGAAAATTTAAAGAAAACCCCTTATGACAAATATTATTATCACAGAGATACAAACATAGTAAATATAAGTGGTTTTCTAGTTTGCCCTATAAAGGAAAGCGGATAGGCAGTTCTCTCACAGCAAGCTGTTCTATCATTGAATGATCAGAGCTACTTTCCACTTTGTAATATCAGCAAACACTGACACAGTTCCATAAACCACTAAGCTAAAAATAATGTCCATGTGCATTATATAAAAATGCCTTATCAATTTTAATCATAGATGCGTTAGATTCTTTTCCTGATCACTGTCAATAGTGATCGTACCAAATATAAATACAATAATGTTTTTTGAAAGAAACTGCATATTACCACCAAGACAGCTGTGCTTATTAATCTGCTTGCCATCAACCCACTCCAAAAACACCCTATACAAGCAAGTTAAATTGCAATCAGGTTATCTGAAAACAGTCACTATAAATAATCCCTTTCAATTAATCTCTTTTTAAACTATAATACAACATGTCCCAACTAGAAACATTTTGATGAGTGTACCAGTGTTTCTCATTTCTCAACCTTTGACACTTTAATAGGCTTACTTTGCTATGAATAAATCACAGGACTTTTTCTTTAGAAGGGACATCAAGCAAAAATAGAACTGATTATGCATGTACAAAAGTCTCATCCCCCAGAAATGGTCAAAAGAAGTGTATTTGGAGGTGATGGATATGGGTAACAGAAATTTTGTCTTCTAAACAAGTTAACTTCAGGAGTAATTTGATTCAGGACATAATTTTATTTGAACCTCTTGAAAATGTCTGGTGTTATTTTAAAGACAATTACTTGTATATTGTTTCAAGTGGATTTCCACTGTCTGCAGTGGAACACAGCTATACCTCAGGTAAGTGTAAAGGTAGGTAGCATAGGTACCTAAAGCAGCCGAGCTCCTGTGGAATGACACCTGGTATAAGCCTATTTATTTTGCTTCTCAGAATAATGACACACAATCATAGAAAAGTCACTTTCTTTAGTGCTGACTATGGAACTTTACTGCCATAAGGAAAAAAAAATAAGTATTATTCCCAATGCCACCCTGCTATGCTTTCTCTTACATCCTTGTATCTTCCAGCTGCTTACTGCAAAGTACTTCTCCATTGTGAATTAAAAACAAAGTATGTAATCATCCTGGACAATTTACCAACTTCGCTACTCATCCAGGCTATTTGTCTTTTGTTTTTATGAATTATTTATCTGATCTATTGCATTTATGAAGCTTTTATTAGTCTTTGGGACCCTCCTCTCAAAAAGTTAGTTACAGTTGCTTCTTGAAGCAATGTTGGTCTAAGACGGTACATTGAAATTCAGCTGGCCTCAAAGCTAAATCAAATACTTTCTTATTTCTTCCGTACAAGCAAATTTTTGCTGTGTCAAGTACGTAGGCTGTGCAGAAAAAGGCTCAGTAGCAACATCTGCTCTCTCATATTTCTCTTATTCAGTTTTATTAGGATTTTCTGAGAGAGAGAATGTGGGGAATTGTCAGGTGTTAGTCAGGCAGTTCAAAAAGAGAGTTGAGGGTTACATCTGGCTAGTTGTCCTTTCAGCAGGAGTGCCTAAGCTTGGCAGAAATATTCTTCCGGAAGCTCACCAAGTCTTCTGAAGTGGATTTAACCTGTACATGTGTCACTAACATGTCTCATACATGAAGTCCTTTCATTATCAATTTTTCTCAGTAATTTCTTTTGGTCTCTGAGCCACTCCTTTTCATTATGGATGCTAGATGTTGGAAGTAATATGTTTGAAATCACACTACATCACGAAAACAGCCAAAGCAGCTAACTGTGACTTGCTGTTACTGAATATTTCTTCTGAAATGCCCAATGAAAAAGAAAATGTCTTTTAACTTTTCAGTTTAATAACGACCTCTTGACTCGCAGTTCCAAAGGGAAGGTCAAATTCTACAAAACTACAGAGTACTCTGTAGTAACAAAAAAGGTATATTTCTTTTTCTTTATGAAAGTCAAAGACTGTTCTTTATCACATAACTCACAAGTTTATCAAATAATGCTGTGAGTATGTGAGGTTCTTTGGGTCATTTCTGTAGTTTACATGCTCCTATCCTGTGTTTTCCACCTAATGCCTGCTGAGTTGTGCTCCAAAACTCTAGTTTCAGTATGTCTTTGTGCAGGATCACACGAAGATTGTTTCCTCAGCTATGCCAAATCCATTTTAAGGATGAGGTGAAGTTTTTCTTAAGAGTTTAAACTATCTGTAACTTATATTTAGGGGAAGATGTTACTGTATCTCATGAATAAATACTCTTGCAATTTGTTCTCATTTAAAGTTAGTGGCAAAATGGTACCAAGATATTTTTCTCATGATGTCAGTATGATAAACCGATACTGGATTAAGGCGATTAATCCAAGAGCTTCTCACACAAATATTCTGTAACTGCTTTGGGAAAGCTCTGGGACAGGTTTCCTTGGCATTTTGGAATCTTCATCACCTAACGTTTTTACAGCCAGATTACTTGAAATAATATATGTATATGTTGGTCTGGAGGATGGGCGAGAGGATGTATGAAGTTTTTCCAATCCAATGACATATACATAAACAAATTTTAATATAAAAGGCAAATCTTCCTAGACACCATTACTGACTGTTAGCACTCTTGGTTTTGCTTTTGCCGTTGGTTTGTAATTTGCATTAAACTAAACATCTTCAAATACCAAAGAAAGTTGTGACATGACTGTACATCAGAAAAGCAGCATTTCTCAGTGTGGCATGTCCCTGGCCCAAGCTGTAAACCCTGGAACATTATCACTGTAAGCCTGGTTCATTACAACTTTACTGGAAAGAGCAGTTCAGCAAGAGTAATACTGCTGGTAATTCCTGAAATGCCTGTGGACTTCAAAACATCACAGCGCACTGGATAAACTGCTGAACAATTTCATCAGGCAAGCAAGGGAAATATAACTCCAAATAATAATTTAAAGGCTTCTTCCTTAGGGCTCTCTTATTATCCACAAAGTAGTCACAGAACAGAAGCAAATGAACTGAGAAACACTAAGCCACGTATTTCCTGGAGCCATCCTTGAAACCATTCAGGAAAGACAGAATTCACTCTTCCTCTTCTTCCTACTTTGACCTGAATTCCACTTTCTTATATTCTCAGGCAGATGGGAATTTGTAACTCTTGTCAGGTTGCTGTGCTACAGCTTTATGACATATTAACATAGAAGATAAAAGCAGAGTGGATTCTTTAGAGCTAATCATGATCTGCCAAATTCAGAGTGTAAAATAGAATGCAAGTCTGTTCCTTCTGCAAAAGTGCACTGGTGAGACCACAGCATCTTGAAGAAACTGGGAATAGAAATCATCAGAGATAGATAAAAAAATGATTCATCTTGTCTCTATAGTATTAATGCTGTTTTTTAAGTTTTAGTTTCTGTTTTGGTGGTGTTTTTTTTGTTTCATTTTTTTTAAATCAACATATAAATTCAATTTGCCACTGGGGTCTCTGAAAAGGTCTTGCAGAAAGTCTTATCAGGTACTCTTTCCTTATCCTTTGTCTGCTGAATGGTTTGAATCTCAGCATGTGCCACAATACAGCCTTGCAAGGCTTGCAAACTTAGCAAGATTGAGACAGAACACATTATCCTTGATTTGCAAATACCTGCTATTATTGGGGTTTTGCTGTTGTTATTGTTATTACTGTTCTTTTCCCCTCCTATAATTTCTTATTTCCCATACCTCCCGCTGAGGAGGTGATGGATCATCTGTCTCTGAAGACAACAGCAGTGCTATGCAAAACAGCTTAGCCTGTGGGAGGCTACAAGGGTCCTATCAGATACCTCCATTCCCAAAATGCTGTTTTCACTAACTTCTCCAGTTACGCATTTTAGAAATAATTAAACATTTTAAATACATATATGTAAGATCTGAGTTCAATCTCATTACTTGCTCAGAGGAGAAAAAGCTGTTTTTGTTGATTTGTGAGGAAAGGCACTTTTAACTATGTCCCTAAAAAAACTGATCCAGCTAAAAAGGCGAAGCAAAATTACTAGTAACTGTAGTAACTCAGCTGAATAACTACAGTAATTCAGTTGATTGTATTTGTTCCCATTTTAACCTTTTTAAATTTAAAAAAGAAAAAAAAAGATTAAATACACTGAAAGACATTGTGGTTTTTTGTTTACTATTTTTAGCTGAGTGGTGCAGTTGACACATCTGAGGGATGGGATGCTATTCAGAGGGGCTTGGAGAAGCTTGAGAAGTGGGCCTGTATGAACCTCATGAGGTCCAACAAGGTCAAGTGGAAGGTCTTGCACCTGGGTCGGGACAATCCTCAGTATCAATACAGGCTGGGGGATGAAGGGATTGAGAGCAGCCCTGAGAAGGACTTGGGGTTGCTGTTGGATGAAAACCTGGACATGAGCCAGCAATGTGCGCTCACAGCCCAAAAAGCCAACCGTATCCTGGGCTGCATTAAAAGAATGTGACCAGCAGGTCAAGGGAGGTGATTCTGCCCCTCTACTCCACTCTGGTGTGACCCCACCTGCAGTACTGTGTCCAGCTTTGAAGTCCGCAGCACAGGAAAGACACAGACATGTTGGAGCAGGTACAGAGGAAGGCCACAAAAATGATTAGAGGGCTGGAACATCTCTCCTATGAGGAAAGGCTGAGAGTTGGGGTTGTTCAGCCCGGAGAAGAGAAGGCTCTGGGGAGACCTGTTGCGGCCTTTTAATATTTCAAGGGGGCTTATGAGAAAGACGGTGATGGACTTTTTAGTAGGGCCTGTAGTGATAGGACAAGGAGTAATGGTTTTAAACTAAAATAGGGCAGATTCAGACTAGATGTAAGGAAGTTTTTTATGATGACTGTGGTGAGACACTGGAACAGGCTGCCCAGAGAGGTGGTAGAAACCCCATCCTTGGAAACATTCAAGGTCAGGTTGAACGGAGCTCTGAGCAACCTGATCTGGTTGAAGATGTCCCTGCTCACTGCAGGAGGGTTGGAGTAGATGACCTTTAAAGGTCCCTTCCAACCCAAACCATTCTATGATTCTATGATCTCAGAAAGTGGAACAAGTCCCGTGCCACAAAGCATAAAAATATATGAGTTTTATCTTATAGGGGTTAAAATGAGATTTTTTTCAATATCAGTGTATGTTTCTGTCTATTATTACAGGATCTGTCTAATTGTGTAGTTATGTTATTCGTTAACTTTTACCCTAATAATGTCTTGTCAGCTTTCATTTGGCTAGGATAAGCAAACAAGGTCTTTCCATATCTCTTTATAGGGCAGCTAAACCATTCCCCCAGTTAATCTCGGGAACCATCTCCCTCTGAAATAACTGTTTAATGGACACCTTATATGTATTTTCTGTCCTTACCAGTAATACACAATTCATTACATCCTTGGATAACACTGACCTGCACCACACTGGTGACCAGTGGATTGATACCTCCCTGCCCCTCTCAAAGCTAAGGAAGATCCCTTTCTCTTTATTATAGCTCTTTAGGGGTTAATATTATAACAGCATAATCTTTTAAGTGTTCCTGAATTCGATTCTGCTAGCAATTGCCAAGCTATGTGATATTGCATTGCAAATAAATACAAGTCAGTAAAATACGTGACATTTACGGGTACAGCAAGCAATTACCAGATAAACCCCAAAACCCGAGAAGATTTTTTTTTCCTTGTTTATTATTACTTTAAAATAAACAATCAGTAATGTAACACAGTTCTGAAAGGACATCACAAAGACAGGCAAGAGTCATTAACTTGTATTTGATGGTAAAGGAAAATGAGACAGGGAGAAAAAAAATTATTTGTTCAGCTTTACAAAGCACATTAGTGCTGAAATTGGGCACATAATACAAGAACCTGGAAAATTCTTCCTCAATGTAAAAATATCCTTAAGGGTTGTATTACAGAACACTCACAACTTGTAATGCAATGTGACTGATCACTGAATTAGGCAAGATTGAGTTACGAGGTCTGCAGAGCCTTCTACGATGCCTGAAAAATCAATTCCTCTCTGCCTTAGTTTCTCATCTGAAAATAATGACTGCAACTGCTTCTAGTTATGGTTCCAAGATAATATAGAGGACACATTTGAGACTAGGTCTCTAATGCACTTTGCACTGCAGAAGCACCTGACATGAGATTGGTTAACCCAGTGCCCCATGGAAACCATTCTAGCTGTGTTTCAGACTGTCATCCAAGTCTGTAGCCAAAGCCCTCTGTATAGCTTTCACCTCTTGTGATACGTAGCTACGACCCTCCTTTTAGGATTTTAGGTTTCATAACACTGCACTTTTTTATTAAAAACTTAATTTTCCTATAGAAAGCAGTCTTCCTGACAGCTTTCCATCAAAAAATGAGTTTTGACAGAAAATATGTAGAACTGCAACTGTCAATTCAAGATCCTTTTAAGAATGATCCTTCTTTCAGTCTTAATGCCAAAATTATCTCTATTGCAATAAAGCAGATTTTGTATGTAGCATACTACAATTCAATTAATTTTGCGTAAGTTCATAGGCATTCTTACAATGTCCTATTTTGAGAGAGGGTACTAATTAACTCTTTCTTGCCAGCCTCTGAATGGAAGCTGTGATTAATTCCACTGAAATTTTTGTTATTCCCCAAGCTATAGCTAACATGTCAGTAGCAATGTTATGTGCAGGTACTTCAAGGATTTAAAACAAAAGGATGAAGTATGCTTGAGGCCAAGTCTTGTCATCCTAATCTCCTGCTTGAGAATATTTCATTAATTAAATAATTATGTCAAACTAAAAATCAGCTTGGCCACTGTTTAACCAGAAGAATACATTCACGTTTACTGATTTCACATGTTGCTTTCCAGAGGAATAAAAGACAGCAAATGTTAAAGGAAAAATTTATTTCACAACCTGTTAGTCTTTAATCTGTGTTTTTGTTTTCTCAAGTGAATCAGCATAAAATTACTTAAGCAGGTGTTTCTGTAAATCTCATGATGTAGGAAGACAGTATATTGAATATTTTGCACATTTCTATTTGTTAGATGACTTACTGATGCAAAACAATTGACTTCATTTTGTCACTCAATCATAGTGACTGCTCAAGTAATGAAGAATTTTGTTGTTACTAGTCTGTGTTTTATGGAAACGTAGCAAATGCCTAGTCAAGGTTGAATTAGTTCTATGGCATTTATTCAGTTAAAATAAAGCTTTAATCTCATTTGTGAAGTTTAAGATAAACATTGATCATAAGCAAATTATTAAGGGAACAATTAGGATAAAATTTGAATTTCTGATTGTTTAGAGTAGTTTAGAGACTCATGCAACATCTACTGGAACTAATAAACCAACTCCCATTGATATAATCATCTCTAGAATAGACACTGACAACAATTCAATTTCATCTCTTCTTAAATTCACCAGATGTTAAATGATTTACAAGGACATAATTTATAAATTACTTCATTTTAATATTTCAAATGTAGGAATTTAAATTATAAAGTTAAGGGAAAAATCCTAGTTACAGTGATGTTCAGGTCATCTCTCTGCCAATTCCCATATTTTACAAAAGACTGCTCTTATCTCAAAAGGTATAATGGAGGTCATATATGTTAAGTAATACTTCTTTATTTATTAGAAATACAGACATGAAAACTAGTAGGATTAATTTTCAAATTAAAGAAGCAAAAAAGATGTTAAAGCTATTATTTAATTTCTGAACACTGATTATCTGCTATTCATGTAACACTTCTAATAATGAGAAATAATAACTTTTACAACAGTTATTTTAATGCATGTAAAATTTGTTCAGGTGAATTCAGATGCAGAACTGTGTAACCCTTAGCTATGCTTAAAATAATACATTTTGTGATTTATGGAATAGAGAGTGTTTGGAGAAACACCAGGGTTGAGGCTAAGAAACACTATCATTTTCATTTTGGGAGGAGGATTCAGAGCTATTGTCACCTGGTGTGATTCTGAGTGCACACACAACAGTGTGGCCACAACAGAGTGTCTGGAGGCTGTCACCTTCTGACCCTTTCCTGCAGTGAACTTGCACATGGCTTTAATTGAGCTCTACCATATCATATATACAATAATTTTCATTAGTAAGTGGGTGGTTTTTTCTCTTTACCCTTAGAAAGTGATCTCAGTTGTTCCATATAAAATGAAGGAACACATAATGGCCATGATTCAGTCTGGAATCTGACTGTAATATTTCATAAATTAAACTTGATTAGTCACGGATAGATTTTGAGGTCTTTTGTGGAAATCATATATTATTAGTTGCATTTTTGTTAAAGCAATTTAAAACCAAACTGAGATTAGCTTTGCACAAGAAAGAGGTATTTTTAACCACTATTAAAATTTACTCTTTTTAGGGTTATGTTAAATAAATGAAAGCACAATATTAAAGAATTATTTATTTCTTTTGGTCTTGTTTAGGATATTTACATTAGTAGAACGTGGTAGAAAGAGAAGATATTAGTGTACATGTACATTTGTTTCTTGTAAATCAAAAGAAAAAAATGCTATATTTTATTTGATAGTGACATGATTTCAGAGCAAAACCTAAACTGATTTAATAATAGCAACAAGTGATTTCGAGACGTAAATCATGACTGAGAAATACAAAATATCATGACATTAAAGTCTCAGAAGGACCTAGGAACCTCCTGGCTCATTTAACTAGAGGAAAAGTGATTCTCAGTGCCTCATAGAAGTGCAAGCCATAACCATAGTTTGAAAGCCCAAATATTTTCTCAATGTGTAGAATTTTAACATAAATTCCTGTCCTGGTTTGGTTGGGATAGAATCATGCCATGCTAGGCAGGCTGTTAGCAGTTTCGAGTCAGCCAGGGCAGCTGACCTGAGTGAGCTATGGGTGTAGCCCATCCCATCATGGCATGGGCATTATAAAGGGGGAAGGCTTGCTGAGGAGAAGGAGTTCCTGTGGTGTTCCTTTTGCTCCTCTTCTGTTTTTTCCTGAGGACTGTTCTCTAGTTGATTGTGATGACTGGATACACATTTGGCTGAGTATACCTCTGTTGGTATTGATGGTGCTTTTATTAAATCTCTTTTGCTTCTACCCACGGGTCTGCTCTCCTTTTTCCCCGGTTTCCCTCCCTGGGTTGTGAGGGTTTGTTGGGTGATAGAGTGACTGTTACAGTTTAGCCCTGGGTACAGGCTAAATGTAGACAGTCTATTTGGTGCTCACCATTTGTTTGGGATACAACTTGAATAGCTCACCTGGGGGAGTTGAAAACCTTTCCAAGGATTGAAGTTCCAACAGATTTTGATAGTCGTTCACAATACTGATGTTTGTATTTGGTGGAATTCTCGGCTCTTTGATCTTGGAGTTGCTTTTGCAGCTATGTGCAGATTTACTGCTGCTTGTTATTGAGTTTCTGCAACTGATCACTTTTGAGTGTAGGAGTAAAGGTGCTGCTTTGCTGAGTACTCTAGTGGTTGGTTATGGTATTATAAATTCCTTTGTATTTACACCAATTTCTGATTTCTATGAAATGGCAATGGGCAAAGACAAGTGGCAATACACATGGAATGTTTCCACCACCATGTTCATATTACCAGTCCTTTTGAATATCTTCCTGCTTGGAGAAAAATACTGGTATAAAAGAGGATGCAGGGCATTGAGGAAGTTATGAGCTACCTGAGAGAAATAGCTGTGTGAGAAGTGATCTTCTCCTGACCTGGATGAACCACAGTGACCGGTATGAACTCAGGCTCACTGGATACACATGGCAAAAGTGGGTCCTGAGTGTGCCACCCTTGTATGCCAACACATTGACATTATTTAGCTGGAGGGATGATGAAGCACCAACTGTGGGTGAAACGGATGACAGGCTGCAACAATACGCTGATAACCTCACTGCCTCTCCATGGGCTGGTATTTCTACCATAGAACAGACATCTGATAAATCCACAGAATTGCTTGTTAAGTGTTGGAAAGATTTTCCCGCTTAGAGGATAAAGACCGCACTATATCTGAACTGACACATGTCTCAGCTATCAGGAGAATGCCTTCCTCTGAGGCCTGCTTAGGAGAAGCAACATACCTCATGAGGCACCCTGTGGTTCTTCTTGTGGAACCATGGGGAAGAGATGAGAAGGTGGGATGGAAAACGTATCTTGATCTTACAGGCACAAGTCAATGAGTTAAAAGGTAAAAAGACCACAAAAAGCGGCCCTGTGAGAAGTACTGCACCAGTTTCCAGAGAGCAGCCCTGCAGGCAGTATAGATGGGCCTCGGATCCTAATTTAAGACATTCAAGTGATGGTGATGAGAGAGTGATCCACGCAAGCTGAGAGGGTACTGATCAGCGTTTGGTGTAGCAGTGGTGGAGATGAAGGAAATTAAACTGCTGTCTACCTTGCTCAGTTTATTGGAAGACCTTTCTGTTGTGGGGCTGCTGAGGGTTGAAGAACCATACTAAGCAGTCTCAAGTCATCTAGGGCAGCTGACCTGAGTTAGCAACAGGTGGAGCCTATCCCATAATGTCATGGTCTTTATAAAGGGGGAAGGTTTGTTGATGAGAAGGAGCTCCTGTGGGGTTCCTCCTGCTCCTCTTCTTGCTCCGCTCCTCTTCTTGCTCCGCTCCTCTTCTTGCTCCGCTCCTCTTCTTGCTCCGCTCCTCTTCTTGCTCCTCCTGCAGACTGCTCTCTAGTCAGTTGTGATGACTGGATATTCATTTGGCTGAGTCTAACTGTATATCTCTGTTGGTATTGGTGTAGTTTTCATTAAGTCTCTTTTACTTCTACCCATGTGTCTGCTCTCCTCTTTCCCTGATTCCCCTCCCTGTCTGGTGATGGTTTGTTGGATGACAGAGCAACTGTCACAGTTTAGCCCTATGTACAGGCTAAACATAGACACTTCCATTAAAATCACTGTCTTGCTGGTAATTTCTGAAGTTGAACTGTATTTATGAAAGAGTTGTATTTATGAAAGGCACAGATGGGGAATCAGTGTATTAGGCTCAAATATGAGTCTTTCTCTTTGTACAGTTTTTCTTTTGAAAAACTCTTTTAATGATTGTGAAAGGTTTAGTAGCTTTTGTATCAAGAAAGGGAGGACTGAACAATTAAAATGAGCCTGAATAGACCCGTATTGCCACACCTTCTGGGTGTGTCAGGACTAAGGAAAGCTTTCAAAGGGAAAATTGAGCTCCAATGGGAGTATGATCTGTGAGAATTATAGATCTCTAGGAGGGATCTTGATGAAGAATAGTGTCAGCCTTAGGCATCAAAATCCATAAGAAGTATGTGTTACATAATTTGCTTAATCCTTAACTGTTACCCAAGGAGCCTGCTGGTATTTGATCAGTGGCTACTGTGGTAAACTTCAGACTGCTGAATGCTCCTGAAGGAAGGAGGTCTATAGATTCAGTTATAACTAGCTGTTTATTTACCCCCTCCCCTCCACCTTTTTCTTGTGTTTCTATAGAGAATTAGATTCAGGAGAAATGGCAGGCATCATTCTGTGCACTATGAAGAAAGTAATACGGGAACTAATTAGTAGAGAGAGGGAAGATGTAGTAAAAAGAATGAGTTGTTTGGTTTTGTTTTTTTTTTTTTTCTGTTTGCATCCCTGATGCCTATACAGATGTGTTAAAAAAAAAAAAAGTTAAGAAAAGGCTAGACAGAAGACTCAAGATTTCTCACCAGTAATTATAACAGACAGTTGTCTAAAATATGCAGTCAACCAGTAACCATCTACATATGCAACAGATGGCCTGGAGCACTACCCTGAGGAGACAATGACATTTCTGCAATGTTCACAGTTTGTGGAGAATCTCACTTCCATGCCTTTTTTTGTCCAATATGGCTGAGCAACATACACCAAATGGGGACTTAGAGGTATATCTTGCTGCACTTGCAAGGAGGTTGTTGTGGAACACCAGCATGGTGGGCAGTGGCCTCTTTCATTGTTTCTATTTCAGTGTTTCTATTTCAGCTGCCACTGCTTTCACATAAAAAAAAAAAAGTGTCTCAAAAGTACTTCCCTGTGGATCCAGGCTGGAAGAGGTCCATTCACAGAAGCTGGAAGAATGGTGATGGCACTGGTAGCACTGGTGAAATCCAGGGCTGAAACTTCAGTGCCCTCAAGGTAGGAGTTCCCATACAAATTTGAGGGATAAAATAAAACCCAGTTTGGAATGCATACTGGATACTGTGCAGAGATTGGTTGATTGATACTGTATCAGCAGGGGATCTCAGTTGTCATTGCGGTAGCCCATGGAAAGTATTCTTGGTGGGTAAGTTGACTCTCTTGCATACTTAATATCCTAGCCTGAGAGTAACTCAGGAAAGTCTTGAGACAGATGTAGAAGGGCAATCCCAGGTTAACAGGGCTTGTGCCATAGCCAAGGAAATTACTGTGTGAAAAAGAAAGAGAAGAGAAAGGAGATAATGAAGAAAAACATTCTGGAGAACAAGAGATAAGCTCACTCTCTCTTCTAAAAAGAAGAGGAGCAAAAACTTGGAAACAAGTCTAAGAAGACAGCTATGAAGAAAAGCTAACATTTTGAAACAAACGTGACAATACAGCTTTTCCCTTAGATTTTTCTAACATTTTCCTTATGCTTTTAACAGTATTGAAATATCTCTAACGATATCATGTTTTAAATCAGTATTTTAAAGAAATTTTCACATTTGATAAAAGTTCAGGGCTATTTTATGAAATAAAGTTTTGAGGAAAGAAATTTCACTCTTTAGACAGCTGTTTTAAGAATATAAAAAATGGAAAGACAATGTTAGCCATGTCTCCTTTAAAGCATTAAAATGAAATCAATTTATAAATAACTTGTCCATACTGTAGAATACCTGTAAGAAGGTTCCTCTAACCCTTCTCCTAAACATGCACATACAGGCAGAAAAAAGGAAATTGTTACAGAAAATATTACCTCTAGTTCTGGTATAGAAATCACCAGATATGGATGAAAGACCACCAGGCACAGTAACAGACTAGATCAAGAAATTCAGATTCTTTACACCTTGTTTATCAATAGCTTTTGGGGGTTTTGTTTGTTTTGTTACTGGGGGATTTTAAAGAAAAAATCCATATCTATCATACTTCATACAGGCAAATATATCAATTTTATTCAACATCTGTAATCCTCCTAAAAGGAGCAGCATATTTGTGACTGCTACAAAAGGTATTTCTACTAAACCTTTGTACTGACATTACCATATATGGACTTCAGTGTAGCAGAAAATAAACTTCCTGTGATGTCACTAATTGTTATGATTTATATTAACATTATTTCTCTCAATGGAACATATTCTCTGCTACTGCATTTAACAGCTAATTAGTGTTTCAAATGGCACAACCAAGCCTGAGTAATGTGAATAATAATTATTTGGAGAGGAAAAAAGTTCTTTTTTTTTTTTTTTACTTAAAATATAACCTCCTGTTTATAAACTCAGGAACAAATGTAGCTTGTCAGCTTCCCAATCCTAAAATAAAACATACTAGAATGTTTTAAAAGCACTTAAGATAATTACTCTGCGAAGACAATTGATTGCTTTTTATACCAGTACACAAATTCTTCCTTAAGCAAGGAATAAGAATTATAAGAAAGCTCCCTTACTCTTACTGGATCTCTTTCACGGTGCACATATTACTTCTGCAGTTTTCTGCTTTTTTTTTTTTTTATGCCTCCAAGATTACTGTTTCTTCTGTACATAACAGAAGTTGACAGTAATGGGAAATACATGTAAATTCTCTCGAGCTCTACCTGCAAGAGTGCAGTGGCTGCCTTTTTACCGGCTTTACCTGGGACTGGATGGATGAGCTAATGTTGGCAAAATGTAACAAAACAAAAACATTTTAACTTAAAATAAAATACATAGAAATATGTCATTCCATACTCAAAGACAAGGAGAGTAGTTCAACTGCTACCTAGTGCACAGAGTCCAGCAAGATGAACCAGAAGAATCAACCCAACAATTACAGTGTAAGATTCCATAGAAAAAGTAGCTGAACTCATTGTTGTGTACTTGATTGTATGTCCTGCTAGTCCCCAGTCTTTCAGGGTGTCATGCTACTGAACCTCTCCCTGTGGTTTGCCCTCTCTGTCAGGAATATGCATACATTGCTGTTGATTTGGACATCTGCAGTAGATCTGGTGCTTCCCTGCAGTGCTAGCTTTGCCAGGTGCCACCAGATCAGCTGTGCTGTGCCTACCTACAGCTGGTAGGCTGCTGGGCATTTGGCTGCATTTGAGAAGAGCCAGGAGCAGGCCCACAGGTGAATGAATTGGCTTAGTGATCTGCAAATGGCTATTGCATTAGGGTAGGAAACAGTAACACAAGTAAAAATTACAAGAAAAATACAAAGTTGCTGTGTTTTCTTAGCCATTTAAACAGATCATACACAAATTATAACATATTATTGCCATTGAATTAATGCAAAAACAAATGTTACAAACCCCTTGTTCATCTGGAAGAAACCAAAAATCTTCAGTGCTTAAAATACACTGTGCTTCATTAAAAAGGGTGCTAAAAGTAGTTTTAAGCAATGTCTTCCAATGAGTCCATCAATTAACTTTGTAACTTTAGAGTAACATTTTCAAGTTGGATGAAATATATATGTGATTTTTAGCAGTGAGAACATACTTCATCATTTTAAACTACACTTGGAAAACAATATTCTCCATTTATTCATCTCTGGGTGTCTACATTTAGCTCATATCCATGGCTAAACTATTGTAGTTGCTTTATCACCCAACAACCCCTCACCAGCCAGGAAGGGGAATCAGGAAAAGGAAAGGACATTCATGGGCTGAAGTGAGAACAGATTTAATGAAACACCACCAATACCAACAAAGGTGTACAGAGTTACACTCAGCCAAATGAATATGCAGCAGTCACAATTTACAGGAGAGTAGTCCTCAGGAGCAGGGAGAAGGCAGAGAAAGAGCAGCAGGAACTCCACAGGAGCTCCTTCTCATCAGCAAACCTTCCCCCTTTATAATGCCCATGACATTTTGGGATGAGCTACAGCTGTAGCTCACTCAGGGCAGCTGCCCTGGCTGATTCAAATCTGCTAGTGGCCCACCTGGCATGGCTGGGATGTGATTCTGTCCCAGCCAAACCAGGACATTATGCTAATATACTTGGCTAAGGTCTCTTCAGACATCTGCAGGTGAGCATTTGACCATGCTTTAATTTAGGTCCGATGTTAAGTCACAAAATACCAAACCAAAATGCTGATTCGCTGACAATTTCAGATCACATAAATAGTTACTGATCAGATAGAGAATGATCCTTTCTCAAGAAACAAAGCAGTCCCCTTATACATTTATACATAAGCTTCAAAAGAGACTTAACAGACCTCTGGATAACAAATAAGCCCTTCTCTGTACCCATACTCACTCTGTGCTCCCAGCAAGCCTGGAAACAGAGGTTTGATCATTCGATTCCAACTCTTTGGATGGACCTCAGAGTAGTACTTACCATAAGATAATATAAGAAATAATATATGATAACTGTTAGAGAAATGTGGGTGTGAGAAAAAGATGGTGGGCTTTTCTGCACCTAAAGGTCAGAAGAAACAGCCTAATTCCAAAGCAGTGAATAGGTAGCATTTTAACCTTGTTTAGATCAAGATAAAACAAGATTATGTGGAGTAATCTTTTACAAATTGAAGCAATTTTTATAATAACAACTAACACAATGAAAGAAGGATCTGGATCTGAAACCTCTTCCACTGAATCTGTTCATATAGAGGACTTGTTTAGAGAGACTTCAAGCTTCCATTAAAACATAATCTCTGACTTCACACAAGAATTTCTGTTCTAAGGGGTTAATTCCCATTTGGTTTTGAATATCTACTCTTTCTTATTACATTTATTTGTGATCTTACTTAGAGTCAACATCATACTCAGCAGCTACGTACATTTCCTATTATTGTATGATATTAATTTTGGTTTTCATATCTATATGGCATTGTTCTCCTTCTTATTCATTTGATTGTACCTATGGTCCTAATGCTTTTTAACTGCTGTCGCTGTCTCATCTGCCTCCCACCCCAGAGAGCTATTGCCCACTGCAGTCTCTACCTCCTCTTCCAGTTTTTACTTCCAGGCTTGCTGTCCCCAAGGATACCTCTTGGATTACATATTCAAAGTAATGTTGTTTTCCTCTGTTGAAGGCCTCATGTCCACAGGGCAAGTGTCTTCAGCTCTGGTCATTTCAGTTAAGATTTGAGGCTTCAAAATTATTTAGGAATAAAAATTAGAGTTTGGGAAGAATCACATTTTGATAAATTCTTCACCCCCCATTTTGGACTGGCTCCTCTGTGCCTGCCATTTATACACACTCTTCATCTGCACCCTGGCATATTGCAGTAAGGTTTTATCTGAAAAAGCAGGTTGAAGTGCATTCATAAGAAAGAGGAATATCATCATTTTAGAGAAACTCTGGAAAAGGCTCTGTTCAGTTTTGATTGTGGGGGAAGGAAAATCAGCCTCAGCGTATATAAATAATGTAATAAATGAAGCTAAAATAGCAGTCACCATAAAATGTTTTGTATATTTCTTTGATTTGAAATAGTAAGGTTTGCCTAGGCAGACAAGTTAGTGAAAATTAATGAATATGAATTAGAGCATAAATTTACAGTGCTCTCAATACTAACTATGAAAAATTCTGCTACCTACTAGAAGTATCTTTTTCATGAGCCCATTTACTCCATTTGCGAAGTATGACATAATACTCGTGGAACACGGAGTGTTTGCAGGTGAAGTTAATAAGAAGTGATGACTGTGCTATAAATTCACACCATAGACTGCTGAAAATTATTTTCTGTATGTAGGAAAATCCTTAGAGAGGCAGTATGATTGTCCATTATTATCCATACTTTCAAAATGTGTTAAGGGCTGTCATTCAAGAATTATATATGCCAAGTTTAAATTAATTAGCTACAAGGCAAAGAAAATGACTGCTTCGACAAAGAGAGCATGATGAGTGACCTCTCTAAGTGTTATAATTGTTTAATTGAATGTTTCAGTAAAGGGTGGTGATTGTTTTTTTCCTGTCAATTCATTGGAGTTATAGAGCAGTTTCAGAAGGCTACACGCTATGTGGGTGGAATGTTATTTCCTGGTATTTAAAAAAAATTTGTTCCTGTATTTCTGAAAACATCAGAGATAGGTGAAGTAAGTGTGATTTATTTATTTGGTGTTTTTTTCTTTTCTTTTTGTTTTTTAATAATTTGGTTACACAGTTTCACATTTGGTTTAGAAGGATGAGAATTATGTAAAAGAGGAGTTTCTGAATGATTTTAAGTATAAGTGGAGAAATGGTTTAAGATAAAAATAGTTACTTGCTTGGCAAATCTGAGGATTTTCCTGGATTTTTCTTTTGACAATGCTTTACTCTGTGTTAGACAGATGTTTGTCGTTTGCCAGCAAATAAAATGGATAGGGACAAAACTGTTACACCTGTTCTGTCTGTTCCAACTTTTGTATGTTAGTGGTAGTCATAAAAATTATTTTTATCCTCTTTCTCAATACAATTTGAGTCACAAAGTTGTGATACGCCTGCATCATCTGCTGTGGATTACATTCTCCCTTCATCACACAACAGGCATTTGAATATATCTTGAAAATGTCTCTAGGCAGACAGATGAACCTAACTGAAGCTTCACTTGAATACTTCTCTGTGCGGTGTCAGTAGAAAGCTGGAGCCCAAGGCAGAGTCATATGCACACATACTCAGGAAACTTTTGTGTAACATTTAATTTGATTTGAAACCAACTCTAGGGAGGGTGTGGTGTGGGGAAAAGGGAAAGAAAAGGTGATTTAACAACCTTTTGGTCTACATATTGTTTTGAGTTTTTAATGTGTTTCAGCATTAACAATTATTATAAACTACAGGTTTTTAACTTTAGACAAAGTTTTCATTCAAAAAACCCTCTTACTTTCAGGCACTGAAAATCTTTATCAGTGTCCTCTGAATGAGAGCTTAAGGTGCACCAATATTTCAGTGTTTCATAATGAAGTTACAGAACAGAATGGTCGTGCATCACCCATAGTGCTTTTTCTTTTTAAGCAATCAGTGATTTTCTTTTTCCTTCTGTAGATGTGTCAATACTATTTTAATATGACATTAGTCAGCTGGTGCACATAATCAATTTTTTCTCCTATAGTGGGAACTGCTTAGTTACCCCTTGGTTCTACTTTTTTCACTATGTGCAATTTTGTTCTGTCAGCAAGTTTAAAGTTTTCAAAGTTGAATTGTCTGCTCAGGTGATTTATGAAGATTATAAATAAAGGCCTAAATACTCAAAGAAATTCCATCTATGATATAACTCCTCCTAAGAAGATTATAGTTCTTTTACTCACCTGCATAAACTGCTATATCTGCTCTGGTGCTAAAGTATGTGTTTTTGAAGCTTATCTGGAACACATTTCTCTGCACAAGGGAGAAACTGATCACTGAAATAACGTTTTGTATCATGTGTTCCATCTGTGCTAAGTATACTTCTGTAGGTCAACTGCTCTATGTGCAGGTGAACCTCCACTGAAGTGCAGTAATATTCAGAGGCTCCCAGAAATGACATCTAATGTTTTTTGACCCAATCTGTGCTGCAAAGGCTGAATGGCAGACAGCATATAAATAGATTTTGAAGAAATAACTTAAAGCTAGTGATCATTACCTGACTGTTGCTGAGTGAATAAAGCGTGTAGTCAGATATTCATCTGGTGTCGACAGGTAGAATTACAATGAGAGAGAAAACAATATTTCTTGATGGAAATTAGCTCACCATAAACTTTTCTGCATGCATGTGACCCTTTGCACCTCTCTCATCTAGGAGACATTTTTGCTGCCAAAATTATTCTGTAGTTGCTGTTTCCAAAAACTCCCTCTCCTAAAAAAAAGAGTTGGGCAGAGAACAGGATGCAAGCTATGCTCACGGTTCTGTCTGCAGCAACACACTTCTAACTAGAACTTTTCCTTCTGCTCTTCTTCTGTCTCATGATGCAATGGATGGGGAAACCCAAGTGCCAGGAAAAAGTCTTTGGAGGTCTAGAGGCAAGGACTTTCTTTAAGTCATCAGTACAATTAATGTGATTTGCAACCTGCATGTTGTTGGGTCTGCCATCACTTCAAAACAGGAATCTTGGGCGCAGGTCATGGGCTCAATGGGTAGTGTCGATTGGTGCAGAAGCAGCTGCCATTTCATCACAGTTCTTGAGTGAGGAGGAAGAAGAGGGATAAGTATGATTCAACTATCTCTCAGGTATGGAAATAAAATACAGTAGTATAGAGATGCCTCCACTGGATTAAAATGAACTTGGTTTTGGTACTGAAAATAACACCTTTATGGATACCTGGATGTGCTGCTTTATCCAATTTATAGTACTACTTGCTTAAAATTAGCTCAGTTATCTCTGAGCTGTGCTGCAGGGTCAAAAAGTTTTCTGGGATGACTTTTCAGCAACACAACAGCTCAGTATTGTAGCAATCATTAAAAACTAGCCTGCAGAAATCATAGATATAGTACATGAAATTATACATAATTATATCACTGCCATTTACTTCCCCAAACCGCACTGTTTGATCTTCATTCAAACCATCAGCAACTTGAAAATTTTGGAATTTCTAAGATGAACTGAAAAGGAAAATAAGTTGTGATGTTTTACCATAGCAAAAAGATAAAGGACTGTGAGGAAATGCTAGGTATTAAGCTAGCAGGTAATCATGCTCTTACATATCCTACTTCAGACATGAAGTCAAAGACTTTTTGATCCACTCAAGGTGTTTCAATGTAATTAAAAAAAAAAAAAGAAAAAAACAGGAAAAATTATTGAGTAGCTTGTGTAAAGAATGGTACTATTGTACAGCTGTCACACTGAGAAAATTATCATTTGAAATATTGGTTATAGGTTAGGAAATAAGATGTATATTTTTGTTAAATTAGTTTGTTTCTTGCTAGATATGTATCTCAGTAGAAAAGAAATACAGTCGTGTTGACCATGGTAATATAACAATGAATGTTAATGCAATTCTGACTGAAGTAATTTTTTCATCAAGAAGAATGATTTCCTAAAATTTTAATTAAGGTAATTAAAGCTTTAAGTATGAATTAAAGTAGATAAAATAATTATAAATTATTAAGTGTTAATTGGGCCCTGTATCATCTTAACCTAATCTAAAATATAGCACTTTAAAAATAAACTCAATGCAAATTTATGTCTATAATTCCTAAAAAAAATTATTCCAATCTTCATAAAATAGTTGTAACTTCATGTGATGCACTTCTGCACTTACTTAATCAAGCACACAAGAACAAGATTTCTAGCCTAATATTTCTGAGTAAGAGTTGAGATGTTTATCTGAACTCCACACACCTTGTGAACTCCAGCTCTTCCAATATGCATGTAGCAGTAGTTTGCTAAACTTTTTGAGGTCATAGTGATAAAACTCTCAGTATTCCTCTGAGATAACAAAACTTCATCTATTTCTGTAGTTGCAGATGTTAGCTGTTCCCTGATTTTTGTGGGTTTATTTTAAGGGAAAAAAGTGTGAATTTGAAATATGTGGATTGGGTGTAGAAATTACTTGTGATATCAACAAACCTTACCAGGGAATGACCTTGTGTCCTGGTTTGGCTGGGATGAAATCAGAGCCTAGCCATACCAGGCAGGCCGTTAGCCATTTTGAGTCAGCCAGGGAAGCTGCCCTGAGTGAGCTACAGGTGTAGCCCATCCCATCATGTCATGGGCATTATAAAGGTGGAAGGTTTACTGAGGAAAGGAACCTCTTCTGGTGTCCTGGCTGGTGTCTGCTGTAGTTCCTCCGGCTTCTCCCTGAGGACTGCTCTCCTGTTGACTGTGACTGATGTATTTGGCCAAGGATAACTCCGTACACCTTCGTTGGAGTTATTGTTGTTTCATTATCTCTGTTTTCATTTCAACTCATGGGTCTGCTCTCCTTTTCCTGAGTCCCCTCCCTGGCTGGTGAGTGTTTGTTGGGTGACAGAGTGACTGTTACAGTTTAGCCCCAGGTACAGGCTAAATGTAGACACCTTGGTAAAAACATCCTTTGCATGAAAGGACAGATTCATGCGTATATCTGAAGTGTTATGAGAGAATCAGTATCTTGCAAAATTGTTCTTGAGAGTTCTTACATAAAAGTCCTATTTTCTTCAGGTTGGATAGCCTATTCATTTGAAAGTTAAGAAGTGGGTTATTTAGGAAAGCACTAAAAATTAGAAATAATCAAGACTTACTTTTCCACCTAGTGGACATTTCTGCAATTCAGCTATGAGATCTTCTGTACAAGCTACTGTTCCCCAGAGTGTATTCTGGGATTGGATTATCAGAACACAGGGTAGATCACTGAATTTGGAGTATGAATAAGGAAGAGACACATTTGTTTCTTCACTCAGTATTTCCAAAATTCATGAACTTCCCCTCCTTCTTCTGTTTTGAATTTTGTTAAGGAGTTTGTGAATCATTTGGAAGTCAGCAAAATATTAGCATTAATGAGTTCATTTCCACAAAAATGGGTTAATTATTATGCTGACTTCCAGTGTTTTGTGACAGTCATGAACTTGGTATCTCCTGCAAGGAGTATTCATTTGCTTGACTCACTCAAAATGGTGTGGGGGGAGAGGAGGTAAATAAAAAAAAAAAAAAAAAAAAAAAATAAAAAAGCCATACAAATGTACCGGTTCATTGATGCCACAAACCCTGTGGTTTCTCCATAGTTAGTTTTAGAGACTTCTGAGTGCAGTATTTGTTTGCTCCATTTGTCAGAATGCACTGATTCTGCCTGGCAGTTGGTGAAAGCTAATACTCAGAATCTGATTTCGCAAGCTACATATAGGACATCTAATTTCAATTTTGTATCAAAATATCTGACCGTAATTACTATAATTTCATAGAAATACACACAAATGGAAATACATTGTGAGAAAAAATATTTTTGTAATACCCAAATAACCTTCCAACAATTCCCTTATTAGCTGAAGCAGATTTGTTGCTTTACACCTTGCCAGATATATTTGTGCTATAGCTATCAAATTAATGATACCACTGATCATTCGGGCTTTCTCAGAACACATTTGAATGATAATCTGTCAGTAATCTTCTTCAAGTGAGACATTCCCTTCAGACCACTGGTTTGGTCCTTAATCCATTTGTAACTAACTGTGATTATGGCCAGCAGGTTTATGAACTATATTACAGTTCTACTCCTGCAGGCTGCTTCTGCCTCATAAAGCCTGACAGGATAAAGTAGGCATGTTTTATTCCATCATCCCAATCAGGTCCTTAATGCAGATGCAGGTTGGTCAGCCTGTTCGGTTACATCCTTTCTTCATGTCAGTTCTGGATTGACATGAATTCATCCCATGACCTAAGATTGCAGTTGTGTCTTTATATCCTTCACCTTCACTATAGGTCAGGCCTGTGGGTATTAGTAGTTCTTTTTTCTCAGGAACAAAACTATCACAAGGCTTCTTCTGGCTAATAAGATTTATATTAATTACCACTAGCTATGTCCGTGGCAGCTCAACAGTGCATTACTAAGTTTGAAAAATCTGTGTGTCTATAATACACATCACATGCTAATATATTATTCTTTGACATTTCTGTCCTCCTGAAGTCTTCTGTCACAACATAGTAAGTCCATGTTCTCTACCACTCACAGCTCCAATATGTATTTTTCTCAGAGTGAAGATCTGTGACCTCTATTACACAGGATATCAAACTGAATAGAATACAATGGTCTTTTCTGTTTCTTAAATTACTGATAAATATTTATCTGTCAGTTTTAGGTTACAAATACTTATTAAATACATATGAAAATACAACAAGTGATGCTGTACTCCTCATTTATTGCCATATTTATTGTTAGTGAGCAATAACAATCCTCTTCCTACAATGTTATGGGAGACCCCAAACTGTGTATTTTCAGCTTGCTGCTGATTATTCTAATAACTGATACACATGCACACATAATACCTGAAAAAACATGTGTCTTTCAAAATCTATGCTGTCAATTAAAAATGGTGAACTGAAATTTCCAAGAAAAAATGATCTAATGTTAATTATTTTAAGTAATGATACAAGCTTAGGAATGGATATTTGGGTCAAATGTTGCTGAAAAGATTTTGGAATATCTCTTTTAAAAGATTGTCTGACACTGATATTACCCAGTTCAGATTTTAAATACCTGTATTACTGTAATGTGTGCTATGAAAATTCACGTCATCAAGCAGTTAAACTATTGCATGTTTCCACATTTTATTGCTACAGAATTTTTCTACTTTATTGAATTGTTAAGAATTTCCTTTCAGTAATAGACCCTGTCTGAAATCTTGGCTCTGATTTGCGATAACTCCTCTTATGTTTATACAAACTGCTGCATTTTGTTCAAGAACATGCTTTTGTTCTTGTTGTGGATTAACCTGAACAAATCTCTTTTTAATCCTTCAGTTCTTTCCCATACAGGCTGTTGTTCTAAGATACAATTAAATTTTCCACTAACTCTGTAAATTTGAATAGCAACCTTGAAGATAGAGTCAATGTCTCCCAATATTACAGAACTAGAGCACTCTCCTGCATGAGCACGGGTGGTTTGGATGGGTTGACCTTTTTATCAGTAAATGATTTTTTCATTTCATTGAGTTGCACTGCAGGCTAAAGTACATTTCTGATTAAAACTAGAACCCCCCACTTCCCTGTAATTTTTCCATGATGAATTCTTACGGTCTTTAGCATGCATGGACTCTTGCACATTCACCTATAATTTGGGCCTTCCATAGCTCAGCTAGACTCGTAAAGCACATCTGCTAAAAATGTTAGGTCATGAAGACAGATTTTTCTACAATCTGACTGATAAACAATCCAGCAAAATTTGCATTCTTATCTCAGCATCTAACTCTGCTAACTTTCCAGGGCATCCAGTTGTTGACCTTCCAGTAATTCTGGAGTTTGGTTCCATACCTAAATATTTAATTTAAATTCCCATTTCGAGAGTAGTGATCTTAACTTTTTAAGTTGAATATTGTGTTTTCTTTGACAATCCATCAGTCTTATCATTTAGAAACATCTTTTTTTTTTTTTTTTTTTCTGTTCCAAGGATGCCTACTGTTTGCTGAACTCTGAGCTCCCATCCTTATTAAGAGTAAATCTCGTTAGCATTTTATAATAACATCAGACCAGGAGCCATCCTTGTTTCTCTGGATAAATGACTAATTCAGAAACATATATTGTAAAATACATTGGTTGAATATATTCTCTATATACAAAACACATTATATGCTGGATAGACTGTAACAAGATAGATCAGGTAAGCTTGTATATCTGCACATACGTAAAATCATAGAATGGTTGAGTTGGAGGGGACCTTAAAGATCAGCTAGTTCCAACCCCTCTGCCATGGGAAGGGACACCTTCCACTAGACCAGGTTGTTCAAAGCCCCATCCAGCCTGGCCTTGAGCACTGCCAGGGCAGTGCCTCATCAACCTCACAGTAAAGAATTTCTTCCTGATAGCTAATCTTAACCTACCCTCTTTCAGTTTGAAACCATTACCCCCCATCCTATCACTGCACTCTCTGGTAAAGAGTCCCTCCCCACCTTTCCTGTAGGCCCCCTTTAAGTACTGGTAAGACCGCTGTAAGCTCTCCCCGGAGCCTTCTCTTCTCCAGGGTAGCAACCTTCTGTGCACCTGAAATAAGTTATTCTGTTCTATATAGAACTCATTGGGCATTGTAATAGTTCTCCATTTATTAGTTTATCAGTAAAGAAAAAAAAGGAAATGTTATCCTTAATTGATTTATCATGTCCAAAGCAGAAAATTATCAATTCTTCCTCTAAATGTGATTGTGTTGTTTTAAACAGGTAAAGTTTGCAAAGATTTGCAATTTGGAGTCTAAGAGCATTGTATTGATTTATTAGATAGAGACCTCTGAAGAAGATTCCTCTACAAATGTGACCTCAGATATCATGTATCAGGCCACTCAGGAAAGGCAATAGCAGTTACATACAAGTCCATCCTGGAATTTTCTTTCTGCAGAATAAGCAATAATTTTAAATGTGACTCTTATTGTAAAAGGGTGCAGAAAAACGTCAAAGATGTTTCTGAAAATAAAATGGCTTTTATCTGGTAACAAACTGTTATAAGTTACCTTCCTGACATCATTGCCAGAAACTCTTATAAAAGTGTAAAAAAAAAAAAAAAAAAAAAAAGTCAGTGTATAAATTTGCCAAATAATTAATATGACTCTGCTGTGTTAATGAAAAAAAATAATGTTGTGCAGTAGCTTAATTCAAGCATGAAATTAGATTTTGCAATCAGTAATTATGGCTATACTTAACATTTTACAAAATATCAAGAAACGGTGACTGCACTTTGTGTAACAGTAATAGGGTCAGTCCAATTGCAATAGAAAGCTGGTGTTCTGGTTATATACAAGTTACAAAGCAGTGCGTATCCATTTATAGCAGACCAAACATTACAGAGAAATCATTTGGAATCATGTGTAGATGTGCCAAGCCAGGAAATGTTGACCTGCACATGCTGCACTGCGGAGTGTGCATGCCACGCCACTGTCACGGTCCACTCAGTGGACTCCTGGTGGTTCATTTGCTGTGATCTCAAAGAGCAAAATTAAGGCAACCACACCAAAGGGGTTTGCTAAAATCAAACAGTGAAATTTTATTTGCCCATGAAGCGGCATGTGGTAGGGAAAGAGGGTGAAAGGGAAGAAGAAAGTAAAGTGAAAAGAGGAAAGAGGTCAATAGTTACCACCACAGGTCCAAGGCGTCCCTATGGTCCCAGGTCCAGGCAGCATCCTGCCAGTCCTAATGATCAGTTGTCATCCTTGCTCTGTCCAGGGCATAATGACCTCACAAGCCTGGCATTCAGCATCAGCAACTGCGTCTCAGGCAGGCCACTGCAGACTCATGTCAAGACGTTAGCCTAACAGAATCCATATTCCTGATGGCAAGGTTGAAACAATGCTGTTTTCAGACTGACTCTTACAGCCACCTGTGTACACTGCCCTGTGGGATGGTACAGTCACAGGACATTCCATACCAACCCTCCTCAGCAGAGATGGTGCACTTTGTAGCACACAGTTCAGCCACGGCCTCTTTGGCAGGAGACAAAGTTAGCACACGTTGCAGACCCCTCGTGGCCAGCACTTCCAAAATTACAGCCTGTAACTGGACAGTGGCATGTCCACTTCTTGTTTGAAATGCACACAGCTGAACTGAAACCTAGCAAACTCCCTGTACAGTCTTGCAATTTCAGCATAGCCTAAACTAAAAAATGTTCAGACCTTAGTTGTACGAAGACTTTTACGTATGCTCAGGCATATGGTATACAGACAGATAAAGTCCACTAAAATGGAAGATTGGATTCTGTGCATTTTTAGACTTCTCGGCTACACCTAGAACCATCTGTACAACAGTTTCAGCTTATAGCATCAATACAAAAATAAGTACTCTAAATATGGGTGTGGTGGTGGACTAAACTTAGAAAAGAAACATGTATGTAAAAGGAGTAATAAAGCAGTTTTAAGGAAAAAAACCAACCCCACTGGTGATGCATTTTACAGTGCCACTGTTTGATTGGCACCTGTCCATCTCACCTATATTACATCTCTAAAGACACAGTCCCCTGATTACTATTTCACTAATTTTTGTGGATTGTGTAACATATGGTTTGCTTTTACAATTAGACTGTTTCAGTGCAAATATGCCACTTCCTGAAGACTTGCGGGTGTATGGATGTAGAGAAGTGTTGTGGAAAGAATGAAGCTTCATTTGTGGTAACAGAGAGCCTTCTGAAGAATTCAGCCACTGGATATTCAGAAAAATAAGTTACCAAATTTTCTTAGGGAGTCTTCATAGATAAGTATGTACATTTAAACTAAAACAAACCTATACAGATTCTGAACCTTTCAGAAAAAAAGTCTAACTCCTGACTTCTGTCAAACAGTAGTTCTTTGGTCTTGTAAATTCCAGCCTCCTGGCAGTGTTGTTATGCTTTGTAAGCAACAACAGGAGGCACATTCAACATGTGCTGCTCTTCAGAAAGTCATAATGTACATTGAGCCAAAAAGGCCCAAGCCTTGAAGAAAAAGTGCCACAACAAATAAGCTACTTGTCCTGCAGGACAAAGAAACAGTGAGAAAGTGGAAATAAGAATCTTGTAAATGCAGAACAGAAAAGTGGTGAAACAGTAGGAGATTAATTAATTTTAGAAGGCAACTGATGGTATTTTAGAAATAATTAGAAAGAAAATTATGAGAAGGGCAGAAGAAAATTGAAAAAGAGGAAACAAAAAGGGCAAATACATTAAATTAAAAGAGAATTCAAGTAGGAGAAAAAAATATGTTGAAAAAAGTGCTTTGAAAACTTGCTAAGGCCTTTTGCCTCCAAATTTATGTAGGATAAGGGGATGAAACACATTTACTCCAGTATCAGCTTATATAGACTTAAAAGTAGAAACAAGAAAAAAAAAAGCCCCACAGATAATTCCATGCATAATGTTTTTCAAGAAAAGCGAGTAAAGTCCTGACAAGAAACAAAAAATGCTGAAGGAACTTTTATTAACTTTATAGCTACATGGGTGTGTGAAATAAGCATAAGCCATGAACTGTGAAACCACTTAGTACAAGGATTTGGAGTGGCCAGGAGCAGGGCAGAGGAAGAGTGTGTGCGTGTGTATGTGTGTGTGCACATGTATGGGGAACAGGGGGGCAAATCAGAAAGTGTCAGAATGCTCACAACTTATCACAAAACTTTTTTCATGCAGAAATCCTTCTTTCCTCCAACACAGAAAGAGGCATCAATCAAGGGGTTTGGATATCAATTGACTCCTTTTCTCAAAGCTATTTTCTCCATAGATCTGAAGCACTGGTCTGTAGCCCATTCTAACAGCTATCACAATGTGGCAATATAGGACTCCTTCAACAAATGCACAAGCCCATGCTGCTTCTACTGAGGTAAGTTGAAGGATGTTCATGGAAGTGCTCTGAGAGTGTGAGATACTGTGGATGAGTGTCTACTCCCAGCTTACTGCAGCTCTGCCCTTCTCTTTTTTATCAGTGGAAAGAAGGAAAAGGAGGAGCTTCAGGGAGTTTCCAAGCTTCTACTAGGCAGTTTTTCATTGATACTTCCAGGCATGAGAAATAAATTTGTAACAATGGTCTGAAAAACTCCAGAATACAGCTGTGTCTTATTCAAGGGTTAGGGTGTGATGTTGATCTCTGAACTCCTGTCACAGTAGCCCTGATTTTCTGTCACAAGCTTGTGAACATTCATCCCACTTATTTCACTTCCTACTCCTTCTCCCTCCTTCTAGTCTTAATCAAATAGTTCTTTGATTTTTTTCCATTTGGAAACATCAGCTAACATTAGTTCTTGCTGTAGTTCTTGCCCTAGAATGTGCTGTGCTTGTGTTTGTCCTTACAGTCTCGTTTCTTCATCTGAGAAGCAGTGTCATTTTATGCATACAGTGAATATTTAGAGATACCAGTCTGGAATGGAATTGAATACTTTCCCACTGAATATGCAATAAATTCTAGGGAAAATATAGATGACAGCATTATAGGCAAACAAGCCCAAACAGAGAACTTAAAGGAAATTCAATTACAAGTTCAGCCACTGAGTGATTTGCATGGACATCGTAATGGAGTTGATAACATCTTCTGTGAATGTTTGTAAATGCTCCCTCTCGACCAGGCTTTCTCTCCCCCATCTTCCAGACCTGTGATTGACTTAAAATAAGAAGAGTCTCTGACATTAGCAGAGAGGCTTATTTAGCTAGAGGTAATTGATGTAACTTTCATAATAGAATTTTTTTTCACAGGTCCTAGCAGTGGATAACGTATTCACAGAGAGAATGAGATTCAGAGAGAGAGAAAGGTGGGGGAAGAACTAATAACATTCTTCAGTCCTTAGCTCACAGTGAAAAGGAGAATGAAGCTCTTTGCTAAGGATCCAAGGCAGTCTTTATTGGTAACATATGGACAATTAAATCCCACCCTGTGCAGGATTCTTTTTCTGTAAAAGAGTCGTGAAGAGAGTTTTATTTGTATTTTTGTTTTTTCCCTCCCCATTTTAATTTACAGCCGGCCACATAATTTTTTCTGTAACCCATGAACACCTATAAAACTAGGGGATACCTGAATAGATGACATGAATTTATGTTTTCTAGTTTTTTGGCTTTCTTCTGAAACATCAAGCAGGTCTTTTAAACTGAAACCAATATCTGGGCTTATCTTAAGCAACTTCCCTTCACTGGAAGAGCAGCAGAAAACGTTGGTGACTCTCTTCCTCTTTCCACCCAACTTTCTGTCTGTAGATGGCGAAGACAACTTCTGTGAAGTCTACAGTGGTGAATTTGGTTCATTAAAATGTTTTGGGGAGACAAATAGACCAATTGTGTTGTTCTAGTCAGATGCTAGGTCTGTGTAGACACTAGGTCTGTATGTGTATTAAAAATAACTTCAGAGAATAAATGTGATAGCTTGCAGGAAGAGGTGATGGCTCATTCAACCTTTCAAAGAGCCAGAGACAGGCTCAGTGGACAAGATCCCTCTGCAAGACAAAGTGGCCAAGCATGTGGTCTGCACAGTGGTGGATGCAGGAGTCAAACATATGAGTGTTTTGGGAGTTGAGCCCTGCTGTTGAGGTGCAGCAGAAAGGAGGAGGACCATGTAGTTTTGCAGTAAGCCCCCTGTCCTCTGTCTCCCAGGAGAGACATTGTCTGTTCCAATGTGATGCATCTTGTTCCTGGGTGCATTTCCTGCTCTCCCTCAGGAGACAGCACCTGGGGAATTGTAGGTCATCAGAATCCCAGCACATCATGGGACAAGCAGAGAACATGTCCAACAAAGGAGAACCTGTACCCTGCAGAGAGCCATGGACAGAGTGCATGCTGCAGCCATCCAAAGGTGAAAGTGGGATGAGACATGTGGGGTTGGAACTTGGTGCCCCCACCCTCTGCCCCATAAAAGGGCACTCAAAGGGAGTGCAGGAATGCAACAGGATGGAGGCAAGATGACCCTGATCACTGTCAGCACCTGCTAATCCAGGGCAGCCCATCTGCACAGATGAGTATGGGTTTGAGGGTGCTGCAGATTCCAGGGGATGTGACTTGGATGAAGGGGCAGTCATTCCTTATCACAAAAGTCACCACTTAGAATCTTGGTCAAAGCACCTGCATGCATTTATATTATAGTATGTATACACTTCAAAATGGTTTACAGATGGACTCTGTCCTTTTTGTGGTCTCTCACCTTTCTTAGTCAATGATCTGAATTGAAGCCAGGGTTCATGTTGGCAACCGTCAGTGATCTCCACAAGACCCTTTCATCCTTTTTTTTTTTCTACTCTGCTGTCTGTTTGTCCCTCTTGCTCTAATAAAAATCCTGAAATGCACCGGTCAGATCATTTTGTATGCCTTCCAGATCCTGAACTTTCAAGTGCTTTGTAGTGTATCAAAGGATTCACATTTTGCAGGACAATCGAAAGTGCTCTGCCATCCAGCACCCTCCAACTCACACTCATGAGTTCAGAAATAAAAGCACTGCATTCCAAGTCACTCAGTGCAATCATTTAAATCAATTTTGGCACTCAGTCACCTGTTAAATATGCCTGCAAATGAAATTAATCTACAGCTAAAAGTATTTCATAAAGTGAAATAAATTGAGTCAAAATTAAAAGAAAATAACATTAAAAATGTTAACAGAGAGAAAAAAATTGAAGATTTTCATGTAAGTCAGAGACAAGAGCTCACACAGCTATTAGTTTTAAAGGACTTAACTTTGATTTGCTTTTGCAACAGCAACATCAAAGACCATCAATGATGCTATCAGTGGGTAGATAATGATGTAGAATGTGTTCATTTTTGTGAACACTTGTTTGATGGCTGTTTCAAGACCTTTAAAATCCCTTTTTTCTGGACCCTCATTTCCTGGATTTTGTTCTTTTGAGCAACCTTTTGCCTGTACCTTTGCCAGCTCCCAGGAGCACTGCCTCTCTTGGCCATGGTTAGCCTCCGGATCTTGGTTTGTCTCTGAGCATGACTGGCCTCTCCTCTGAGTTGCTAGTTTGTAAAACCTCAACCTTAAATCTTTTCTAGAAGTTTCTTCTGAATAGTTGAATTATTTTTCTATAATGATATCAATAACTTCACTAGCATATTGACTGTTTCTTTTGTGTGCTAGGTAGCAGGTACTTAGACACTTTAAGAACCCCACTGTAGTGGGGTTTGATTGCTGAAGGGACCTTGAAGGGACCTGACTTCAAAAAACTGAGCACTAAACCTGTGAAAAAGAGTATTTTCTTTCTTTTCTTTATTTTCTCCTCTCTCCTTTCCTCAGGCCTGCAAGAAACTGAGGTTCTAGATTTGGTGTGCTAGATTTTGTGTCCCTAAACAACATAAGAACTAAAACGTTCATATGTACATCTAAATCATTGCAACCATTAAAAAAAAAATAGTTTTTTATTATAGATGACAGAAATTGTGGATGAATGATTTTGATTCACATTTCACAAGCTCATTTTCTTCATAGCTGAAATTGAATCATCTTTTTTGTTCATTTTTTTTTCTCATTAAAATTTTAGGGAGAAAATAATTTGTTTATTTTTAACACAGGTTAATTCTGCTTTTACATGTGCTTCTGAATTTCTTCCGACCCAGTGTACTATTTTAACTGATATTCTACATTGCATGCCACACATAGAAAGCACATGAGCTGATTTGAGGTGTGGTAAGATGCAAACTCTTCTCTGTGTGAGATGGCCCTGTGTTGGCCTGAGTTTTGAAGCAAGTCTTCTTGTGTCTCTTCCCTGAAATGAGCACATCAATACACCAGAACGTTTTTAACTCCAGAGCTAGATTTTATGAAATCTCAAGCTGCAGGAAAATCCAGATGACTAGATAAGAAGGCATATGACACTTTTATTCTTCCCAGCAACACACTTTTTAAAGAATTGTATAAAAAATGTTAATGACAAAGATGAACTACTGCATGCCCTTTACAGCATGCCCTATTTTCCCTTTTCTCCCATAGGAAGTTTTGCCCTTACTTTCTTCTTTGTCTAGTTCTACACAGTATTTCCAAAACAAATTTCTTTATTGCCTCTTCTCATGTAGACAATAAAGCATTTGACATTGCATATGGAAATTGTATGTACTAGCAAGAACACAAGTGAATTCAGACAAATGTGCAGACTCGTACTTGTTATATTAGCCTATGTTGTATCATGAACATCAAATATACCTGTCCTGGTTTCGCTGGGACAAAATCCCAGCCCAGCTATGCCAGGCAGGCTGTTAGCAGTCTTGAGTCAGCCAGGGCAGCTGCCCTGAGTGAGCTACAGGTATAGCCCATCCCATAAAGTTATGGTCATTATAAAGGGGGAAGGTTTGCTAGGGAGAGAGAGCTCCTGTGTGGTTCCTCCTGGGGTTTGTTCTGCTCCTCTTCTGACTTTTTCTGAGGACTGGTGGATTGTGATGGCTGGATATCCATTTGACTGAGTATAACTCTGTGTATCTCTGTTGGTGCTGTTTTCATTAAATTTGTTTTAGTTCCACCCATGAGTCTGCTCTCCTTTTTTCCCCTGTTCCCCTCCCTGGCTGGTGAGGGGTGATCAGGTGACAGAGTGGCTGTTATAGTTTGGCCCTGGTTACAGGCTAAATGTAGAGAAAGCTGTAATTGAATTATGGGCAAACCCCTACACTGTTTGGTTCCTGATGTGATTCAGTTCCAAAGAGAATGGATGCTCAGAATGATGAAAAAAATAGTATCAATTTACTGCAAAGAATTTGCCTGCTAAATGCAACTATTTCCATTAATAACTAGATCTGTTATTCAGAAAGACACCTTGTTTTCTGGAGTCCCCTGTGTTTTTCAGACAATCTAGGCAAACAGTTTCTGAATCTCTCACTGTTCATATGAGGCAGTGTTTCCTGAAAGAGGTCAAGCCTTATTGCTTTATATTTGTGTTTGATAATTCACCCTCCTCAAGCTTTGTGTGAAGCTCCAGTTACTCTAGCTGATGTTTTCCTAAATTACTGTCTTTCAGACTGGTACCAGGAAATAGATTCTCTGTCCTGCTTTTCAGTTGCTGAATTCATAGTGACAACTATGAATGTGAATTCATGCAGGCTATTCACAGCTGTGACATGATTTGACTATCTTGACTGTATGCCAGTTAAGAAAATACATGCTATAAAAGCAAGTATTTCTCTTTTGGATGAATCTCTATGTCCAAAAAGGGTGTTACGAATCTGACCTTTGACAAAAGATTCTTTCAGTGAGAGACTGAAGGACAACTGCAGTGTGGCATCCCCCTGGCCAACAGTGAGCATCCCAGGGAAATTCTGATTTCCTGCAGGTCTACCAAATACCCATTTTTCATCTCTACTTCATGAAAGCAAAAGGTTTATGCAAATGCTTGCAGGAGGATCACATCCTACTTGATATCCTTAATGGAATGGCATTATAGAAATTCTTAACTATTTTTCTAGAGGGATAAAGCTGTAGGGTTCAAACCCACATTTATTTGAGATGTCAGGCTCCGCACCTATCATTTTGTTCATGTTCAAGCTGTACTTGTCTAACATAGTGTTATATCCAAGTATGCTAATCTATAGTATTGTTATTGTAAAATCATAACAGGGGAAGCCAGAGGGGAAGGGAGGGAGCAGGAATCTGTTTAAGACTAGCTCATCTTTGTGGCAAACAATGGTTTGGGACACTTTCTGATACAGTGGAGATTTTCGGTTTTCTTTAAGAGTATGTACTTATTTTAACCCACTTCTAATGGTAGCTTTGAAACTATATTGAAACTAAGTCATTTTACTGAAGGCATTTGGGTCATAGAAAATCAGTGACAAGATTTCTTTAGAAAGTAGGGGAGAGGGAATTTTCAGTCTTAGTAGAAAAGCAATCCTTGAGTTTTAGTGATAATATAAGAGAGATGTTTTTGAAAATACACATGGTGCTTTGAAATGTAAGCAGAGAAAAATCAGTCTTTCATTAGGAGTGACAAAATATTACCAAAATTATGAATCACTCCATCACTATGAACTGAAAATCTCACATTTATAGTGATAATATTGCGTTGCCCATTCTTTATTAACCTAGTCTGAAACATTAAGTAGGCATAACATTAAGGTAATATTTCTCATCAGTGATTTTAACTTTGCTGGGAAAAAAAAATGTCAGTTTTTCTCAGCTTTTTAATCTAGTTCAGCTTTTCTTGGGTTAGCCCATTACTATGTCTTCTGAAGATAAGATTTATTTTATCTTGTTGAGCTGTCCTGTGATTCAACAAAAACTGCAGAAACTTGTGGGGGTTTAAGTGCATGGATAGCAAAAAGCTTTCAGTCATAATCTGCGTAGAAAAGTTGCAAAGACTCATCTTCAAACTTGAGCTACTTCACTGTAAGCTTTGAAAACTGTTAGTCTTTCTTTATTGAACATTGTTTACCTGTTTTGAAGCAGTTGTTGATTTCTAGACTTTCATGATCTGGGTTTATATTGGGATTCCTCAAACTGCTGAGTGTGAAATGAGGCCTTGCTAAAAGGAGGCCTGAATGCCTAGCTGCTCCTTTGATTACAGCTGCTGGTGCCACAGTTCCTCCAGCTGTAAATTCTTCATTTGATGATACTTCTTACACTTTTTTTAAGAACTTCCACAGTCTCCATGAAAATTTACTTTATTCAAATATTTCTTGCTACAGGTTTAAAAGCTGAAACTCTGTCTTATTTTCTCCCTGTAGCCACTAGTATTGACAACAATTGGTGGGTGTAGGGAGAACAAAATATTGCTGTGGCTGTCCTATCTCTTTAAACCTAACATTACCAAAACTGCAGAAATGCCTTCAGATATAAAGCAAATACAGGATATGGAACTCGGCTCACCTGAATTCATCCGTTTGTGCTAGATGTCTGAATTTAAGCTGGTTATTTAGGATCCTAGAAACAGACATGGGTACCTTCAGAGGAGAAGTCCTAACAACTAGCTGAGAATAGAAAGTGTGACTCTTTGGCTGTATCAATTTTTCCTTCATTGACTACACACGAAGACTAAGTGGCCATCTTAGACAATATCTAACTTCTAAATGATAAGGTTAGATAAACTTAATCGTACCCTGGCAGACAATATTGAAATCAATAGGTTGGTTGATTTTCCATTGTTCTTTTTTCCCCCCCATATTTCATTAAAACAAATTAATATTGACTTTAACTTGAAAAATGCAATATTTTCTGGATAGCAGTTATTTTTTCAACAAGTATTTTAAGAAGGGACACAGGGAACTGATAACAAAAGCATGGATTATATGAAACACTGATTTACATTGGTATAAAGGCGAAAGGCTATAGAATTCTCCCAATCACCTCTATAATAAAAAATCTTGCACTCTTGGTTAAACTGAAGTAAGTGAATACTAATATTGTCAGTGCTATGTAGAAATGTATCTGGTAAAGATGTATCAAATATACATCCTCTTCCTAACTGCATAATTTATTAAATAATATTTTTAAGCCAAGTGCAACTTTTGAAGAAGTAATGAATATTTCATAATTGACAATAACATCTAACTAAAAGCTGTAGCTTGGTTACACAGCTAGCGTTTTTACTGAAATAAAATAAATTCTTTATTTTAGATTTAATTCTAATTCAGGTTTCTCTAAAAGCAGCACAGAGCAACACCAATAACAAATCAAGATACTGTTAAAAATGTATATACTTTCTCCATACCTACAAAATGAACGCATCAGTAATTTAAAAGGTGTCTGTCCCTGTCCTGTCCCCCCCCTTGCAATGTTTTTATTAACCCTGACTGAAGAAATTTTGCAGTAGATCTACATATGAAAAGCTATTTACATATATTGCTAGACTCAGCCACATCTGAGGATGAGGAAACTGCAGTGCTGGATTTGCAGCTCTAAGTTTAATAATGCTCCAGTACTCGGTTCTGTTGGGGACAGCTGTGAGCTTGGCACAGGTAGTGAGGATGAAAACTTCATTTCACAAAGAACCTTGGCAAATATTATGTAAATTTCACCAGGGAAAGACTTCACTTGTGGTTTTCAATACACTGACTTGTATTTTCAGTGAAAAGAAACAGTTATACCTTAGTGAAATTTTCTCCTAGCTGGGAGACTACCCTAATCAGACTGTATCATGCCTAGCTTTTCTAAAGGACAGTGCTTGCAAGCTCTAACATCACTTTGTTGATTTTAATGACTTGTAAATTATAGTGGCTTATATCCAGAAAGAACTCCTGGAAGAGTTCTCTAAAATGCTGATGAGCACTACTTGTCTGAGTGGGAAAACTGAAAGTGTTCTGCTCTGCTCCTCCATGCATATGGTCAATAACCGAAGACACCAGATTTGAGATTTTGGCTCACTGGGAACACAGAAATTAATTCTAAGGCAGTCATCTGCTAAAGACACTTATGAATAGATTCCAGTTCTGAATTCAAAACTATTTAATGTGGTACATTAAATACATATTCAATGCTTATTGATATGAGAAAGCCGAATTTACAATGTGCAGCTTCATTTTTTTTCGTGTTTCCAGAGGCAATGGTGGTGAAAAACTAACATAATATGCAAAAGTTGAATGGAGTAAAAAAGAAACTTTGTTTCAGTGAAGACGACAAAAAAACTAGATCAAAAATATTTGCTTGACAATTTATTGCAATGTATTGAATGTACAAAACAAGGGAGAATTAACAATTTTTTGTAAAAAGATTTGAAAAATAATAGTGTTCTTATTTGGCTTGAAATCATAATTAAACCATAATATTAAAATAAGCCATTTTCAAGTGGAATAATTTTCATGGAGCAAATACATAACTTCGTAATAGAGGAAACTGCCCAAGAAAGAGTGACTGACTGCACACAGGATGCTGCCAAATACACAGTTTAAGCAAATTGTATAGGAAAGTAGTGACAGTAGAGTAAAATTTCTGTCACTTTTAATAGTGGTACTTGGGGGGGGTGGAAATTCGGAGATACACTGATTTTGGTTGTTGACATTTTTCTTTCCACTTCAATAGGAACTGCAGAATAATTTTCTCACTGAACTTACCTTGCCTGTGTCAAATTTAAGCAAATTCAGATTATTATCTTCCACATCTTCCAATATCCTATCCAGTTAATGTGAGAAAGTTTACAAGTAAGAGCAAAAATATCTGACCTCAAGTGATGTTGTTACTGCTTCTTATTGCATGAGCTACAGTAAGCATAATTAAACAGAAGAGTGAAATAACGATGACTTGCACTACTGGGGTGAAGGGCTAAATAATAAGGAAAAACTGGGAGGTTTCTTTGCCTCCATCTCTCTGCAACATGTTCCTTACTCTGCGTGAGTTGTTTCTCTTACAGGAGAAAACCATGAAGACATCTAAACCAGGAAACTGGATTCTCCCCCAAATCAGAAAAGATCCAAGTTGGAACACTGAAGTCATAGACATCCTATGTATTTATTTAGTTTACGAGAATTTCAGAACTGGCTATCAGAAAATCAATTTTGTTATCTAGTTGGTTAGATATGTAAATAAGAACATATTCATAGCAGGAAGGGTAGATACTATTGACAAACAGTGCTCCTTTATTATTCCTTTTGTAACAGAAAAGGGATTTGATTGCTTTTCACACATACAGTTTTTTATATATGTTTCTCAGGTGAATTTTGAGCTTGGGAAGAACTTAATAAATGTTACAAAACTTTGAAATCTTCCCTTTTAAGAAAGAAATGCTTCTTTGGTAATGCTTCTATACAAAGCACAGCTTTTGAAACTACTTTTACACATCCCCTATCTCTAAATCAATAGACTTTGGACATTCATGTTTGTTCTGTGATAGATATTCTAACATAGGAATTGACTAGTTGAAGTGGTTCACAGCCATGCAACTACTGTTATGACATGAGGGACAGAACATGCTCTGTTTGGGAGTGTTACCTGGGAAGCTGCAATGTAATCAGCCCCCCTTTCTGCACACACTCCATTGTAAGATCTTTGCTAATTACTAGCACTACTCTTTACATGGTAAGAAAATTAAAAAGTCTGTCACGTAGTGTCTACTTGGCTATTGAACAAAACGGAAATTACATTATTAGATATCTGTCTGAAATTTCTGCTTCTTTATTGACAACATATGGCAGATATTTCAAAGGGCAACAGGGAACCCGTGCACACACTTTGTGTTGCCTATGCTTTGCTTTGAGGTTTAACTGGATTCTTTTGTGGGCTAGAATATGCTAATCAGAGGGATGGACTGAGGAAAGAAAAAAAAAATTGAAGGCCACTGAATGGAAAGATCTGATGAATGAGATATTGTGCCAGCAAGAATCAGTAAAAGAGCACAGTATTCCAAAAAGGAGAAACGGGTACAATGCAATTGAATTTCTGAAGAGAAAATATCATGGAAACAAAATAGATATTGGCAGTTAAAATTAAGGTTTCTGTCTGTCATGAAATCTGCACTATGCAACATAGATTCCTACAGTATAGGGATTTGACAATGAACGGACCGTATTTTTGCCAGCTTACTTGTAGACCTGTGAGTTGCTGATATTGACTATCTGAAATTGAGATGTTGCAGATGGCTGCATGCAGACAAAACACAGGTGCCTCTGCACTGTGAAATATACAATCTAAATAGCACCCTCTCAATAAAGAAAACATGGTTATGCTCTTCCAGCATAATCTGCACAAAAATTGTTGAACCTTGAATATTTCTTGTGAACCTTTTTCATTTCAGGATTATGTGCTACTAGAATGGACAGGTATGTGAAATAACACAATCAAAGCAGCTGCAGAACTCTGTATGCTTTCTTGATATCCTAGGCAGAAATACATGCTGCTTGTCAAGATACAGATTTGTATGTCCCTCTAGCATGTGCTAAGCACAGATAGCTGACAGATGCTTAGTCACCCAGGTATTGCACTTAACATTTTTGCCTAGGCTTTTCTTTACTCATTCAAATGATCAAAAGAATCAGTTGAGGGGTGAGAAACTCAGTTAAAATCAGTCTAGCTTTGGAGAAAGCAGACTCAATTCTGTGAGAAACTCTGGCCATAACGAGATTGGGTAAATGCAGTAAATTTCACAAAAGGCCTATATTCTTTCTCTAATACCAGGGGAAAACTTAGACAGCAGCTGCTGCTATAGCATTATATTCGTTTAAGATAAGGTAAATGGCCTCTAGGTGTGTACTTTTTTACTTGAGAATAACCTTTCTAAATTTAAACTTCAAAAAATAACAAGAAATGTTTGATTGCTAACACTTTGAATCTGACTTAGCTGTGAACTTCCAGTGAAAGAGAGACCTCAGCCCTTAGTCCATACACACATTCATACCCCATCATTGGCAGTTAATCTAAGGTTCATGATTGACCTTTTTCTTTGGGTGAACCAGATTAACAAGGAGAACCAATCAAAATCACAGATTCACAGGATGGTAGGAGTTGGAAGGGGGCTCTGGAGATCATCTAGTCCAACCCCCTGCTCAAGCAGGTTCACCTAGAGCAGGCCGCACAGGACTGCATCTAGGTGGGTTTTTAATATCTACAGGGATGTCTGCTTCTTTTGTTCAATGGGTTAGTTTTGCATTGCATGATTCGAAATTACTTTAATTGAACCATCTTATTCTTATGCCATACAAATATTGAATGGAATGCGAGACAGAACATCCATCCTGGTTAAACAACACGAGATTATTTCTGTGTGCTTATACTCTTTTCTTTGAATTAAATTAGATTAAAAGGATCCTCACTCAGGACTAAAGGACTCTGTCCCACATGTTTACAAAAAATCTTTTAAATTATTTGTTTCACTAAGAGCACTTTTAAGTCACCTTATTATGCCATTTACCTTTCCCTTTCTAATACTAGATTCTCACCTGGCAGTGACTGACTCCACCCCATACTGCCTTCCACTATCTGAATCTCCAAGACATCTGCTATCCCCTGTCATGCCTTTTGATACATCTGATAAGTGTGAGCTCAGATAGTCTCTTAGTACGTTTCCTACACAGCTGCTATCAGGATTGCAAGCCACAACCCTCTCAAACTCATGGCTAAATTTCCAGTGACCACAGTTGAATTTTGATAAAAGAACTGCCACAGAAATTGCTTTGCAGAATATTTTCTACTGAGCATTCTGGGTACAGCTGGATGAAATTCTAAAATTCAGCTTAGTTTGCCATAAAATCATAACCAAAAAAACTGTTGAGTATGACAGAAATCTTTTGCAATTTAACTTTCAACAGATTTTTGCACCCTTTATGCTCTTTTTACCACCTGATTGAAAGAAATAAAAACATTGTTTAAATTACTTTTTCCTATTCCCATTGTTTTTCTGACATTCACTTTTGCAAGAAAAAAGACAAATCTAAACAGAAAAAATTGAAGTCAGCAGAACATTCTTTTTCTTTCACTAAAATAAATGTATTTGCTCAATTTGAAAATTAAACCCCAAACATTTTCAGCTGCTTCTCTTTTTTTTTTTTTTTCCCCTGTTAGAATTGGTAGTAAACTAAAGTGTCAATAAGCCACACAGCTCAAGGCTTAAGTCATTTCTTGTGAAGCTTTTATGTTTGTTAGGAGTCATTAGTTCCCTACTGTATGTTATCCTCTTGTCACTGCCGTGAAAGAAAATCTCTCATCTTCAGTCTTCCTAGGACAGTGTGTTAATCTGCCTATCATCAGCCTGACATACCACATGCTGTACACTAGCAAAAATATTTCTGAGCTAGCTACAGCCGCAGTAAGACGTAGATGTTCAGTCAACAGAGCTAAGGCTTTCTTCTCAAAATACATTCATTTTTCTTCATTGGAGCCTTTTTTCACCTATTTTACTTTGCTTTGAAGTTTTTTTCATTATTAGTAGTAAAATAAATATAAAAGGTAAATGCATTTATTTCGTTTTAGATAAAGACTAAAGTATAAATGTGTTTGGATGTTCAGCCTCTCGCTGCTTTAAAAATACTAAAATAAACCATGAGACTTTGTTGGCAGAGTTCCAGTAATATCTTTGTGCCACTTGGATATAAATTAAGCAGAAGTACCCACTTGATAGCAGACTTTGGTTTACCCAGTCTCCTCAGGTGTGTTGGAGAAACAAAAGTCTGAATAACAGGAAGTCAGGAGATTGGACATTGGCAGAATGAGGGAGCTTGCAAACTATATGAGATGCAGATAACTACAGGTAATAGAAATCTGGGAACAAATTAGAGTCAAGAGACTGCAAGATTACCTGAAAAATTTTTGGAAAGAGAGAGAACAGGACATCCAATTGTAGTTTTTTCAAAACTTGAAGAGTGTAGTGAGCTGGTTTGTTGGTGGGGGTTTTTTTGTTGTGTTTTTTTTGTTGTTGTTGTTGTTTTGACAGGTGGAGGGGGAGGCAGGAAAAAGATTAATTGTTTTTATAAGCATTTTCATCAGTCTCTTGACATGATGCCTTAAATATTTTGGTATTTTCCCCAGATTTTTGAAAAGTCTGCAATTATATTTTTCCATTTTCATACTAGAAATTATTCAACTTTTAAAAATAGAAATTAATTTGTAGAGGCTGCCTGCTTCTACTGGCTATTCCATGAAATCCACCCAGCTATGGTTCCTTGTCTAGTGGGTATTCTGAAGTACTTTATTACGCTGATTTCAGAGTTGTGATGGGGTTTTAAACCGGCACTGTTTAGATACTGTGTTTCTCTTCCCACCCTGCCACTCCCTCCAGAAAAAAAAAGTTGGAAAAAATCTGGAGGGGAGAAAATTATGTTGGAAACTCAACCTCGGTGGTCATTCTACTTTTATGTAGCATAGATAAATTTTAGCTTCAAGGTAAGTTGCTCATTTAAATCAAGTGTCTTCCATCAACTGTCACTCTGATATTAATGTTTTTTCCCTGTCCATCTCTTTTACCCTTTATCAGTAGATACATATTTTTCTGAGACATTCACAGAATTTTTCAGGTCTTTCTGGCAAGCCAAACCTCCAACTCTAATCTAAAGATTAGATAGAAGGCCTTATTATTTTCTCTACTTCAACAAAAACAAATTTACTGAGATGAGGTGAGGAAAAAAGCTTTCCTTTTTCTAATCAGCTTAGCTATGGAATATTTTTTTAGGCGACCAAGTGCCAATATGAGAAGCAAGGACTGAGTTGTGTGGTTAATTTAAATTTTAAAGTAAGCAGAAATCTCCAGGACATAATCAGTGAATTTTGTTCATATGGGAAAGATCTGAACTACTGCCCTCTTCCTTCCTCTGTCTCACTGCAGTGTTTATGTCATTTCTCTTTGCAGAAATGTCTCTCTGAAATGGTCTTTCCAAGGACTCTAGGTCAAGTTCGTTCCTTGCGTAATATTCTCCTCAGTGGCAGTTCTTCAGCTGAAATACAGGTTGGACTGGGTGCTCTGTGTTCAGTAAGCATCTTTGTGACACGGTTTGCAAAGTGATTTACTGCCTGAGATGATTACAGTAATGTGTGCTTCATCCACTAATGGCTCAGTTGTGTTTTATCCCTGCTCAGTCTTATAAAGGAGAAAAAGCTCAATCCCCCTATATGCATCTGAAGGCAGAACTGAGATACATGTTGGAGAGCTGCATGAGTGTAAGGGAGCTCTTCTCAATTCACTTTTAGAAGAGACTCAGTGATAGTATGGTCCCTTTTTCAAAGCAGAGATGGCAGAACATGGATGGATGTGTTTGGCAAACACCAGGAAACTTGAATGAGTCATTTTTCCTTGGCATTTGATAAACCTTTGGATGGTAAATAGTAAGGTCTTAAAAACACAGATCTACTGCTGGTCCCCTTGAAGTCAATAGGGATTTTTCTATGGACTTCAACTAGGCCAAGATTACATCAGTGTTATTTTATGTTTTGATGTTACTTGAAGGGAAAAAAGTGTTCTTTTAAGTGTATTTTATTTCATGCACTTGGTTAGCAAAGCAAGATATTTTGTTCAAGCTTAGAATAGCAAAGATAAACATATTTTGTAATTAATTTATGTACTAACAGTATGAAAATGAGTGACACTTACAGGTCAAATGTGTATAATACTTTGCTTTGGGTGGTAACTCATCACTTTTCTGGTTTTGTCCTATTTTTCCCTTGAAAATGATTGCTAGAGTCTCATAACTCAGAAGCAAAGAATTTTTCACTATTCTTAGTGACTTGCGAAAACACTTTTCCTTTTAAAAGCTGTGTATTCTATGCAGTAAAGACTAATTCTTTTAAGTTTTCGTATGTGATTTCCCTACCTTGCAGAATATCTTTATATATTGCTTTGTGCCTTTGTCTTTTTCCTCTCTGCTTTCAGTTATCAAGACTTAGAGTTACTAAAACCTGCAATTCCTTCTCATATTTTTTTGAAAATAATGTCTATCTTAAGAGCATAGTATAAGTATGTGATTATAGTGCAAGAAACACCACTAATGTATAATACAACTATTAACAGCACCATAAAAAGCCACTTGGAGGAATGAACTTTGTGCATTGTTTCAGAAGGATTTATTAATAATTCTCTAGTAGGTGGAATTGGGATTTATATTCTTTAACTATTTTATTTTAATAATGAGCATTATTTTAATAATAAGATTAAAAAATAGTTACTTCAAAGTCTGCTGTTTGAACTTTCCTGCTGCACATCCAGTATGACTTACCCTCTCTTAGGTCTCAAAGTAGTGTTCAAACTTCATATATGTAATTCCAATTTTTAATCTCAAATAAAAAAATATTTGAATTGAGCATTCATTAATAGAATGTCTTTTCCCAGAGTTGGGGATAGAACAATCAAGGATTTCAGTCATGTCCATTCAAATTCTTCTCCTCCACATTGGGAGAATGGGGATGGGAGGCTGTGTTGATAGCAACAGCTGACAATCAGGGGACTGAGAAGTCTATACTGATCTTAATGGTTCTCTCTGGATACAACTGGCTATAAGGCATTATTAAGTGGTATAAGAAGCCTTATAGGTACAGGACTGGAACACCTTTTCTACAAGATAACATTAGAGGATTGCATGGTTTTTTTTGTGACCCTTCACACAGTCAGTCACTTAGTAGCTGACACTTTTCATCTGTTCGAATTCTCTTTCCCAATGACTGAAATGGCAAGTCAAACGAATGTTCACTGGCTGTGGTTTAACACAGTTAACATATAAATGAGTCCTAAAAGTGGTTTTCTCTTAATCAAAGGATATGTGAGCACATACCAAGTAAATTGTTCTTGCCTCAGCAATTATATGGAAAAGAATATACGTGTGTGTGTATATATATATCTTACAGATTTCATTAAACACCAAAGCAATTTCTCCTTTCCACTTCTTGAGTCCAAACCAGATTCTGAACAGGTGCACTGTGTTATGTTTACTACACAAAGTGTTTAAACAATTTATATTCCATTATGTAATACTAGTGAGGCCTTCGGTTGGGAGTCCCTCAAATATAAATAAAGACACACTGAGACATACTTTCTCCTCCCCTGTTTTATAATACAAGTGGTAATCACACCTGGGGCAACTTAGCAGCAATTAAAGCTTACGTTCCTGAGACAAAGGTAAAATGAAATTCAGGTATAGCCTTTAGGTTATGACAGTTTAACAGTACAGCCTGTTATTGTGCTTAAGGGCGTTCTACTTACAACGCTCCTTATTTGTCTTCTCTAACCTACCATCATGTTTATGTAACTCACACTTTCTCTGCTGCGTGGTTCTACAGATTCTTGTGTTGTTCCCATTTTCTTGCCTAGAACTACTAATGTTTTAGTTCCTCCAGACCAATTTTCAGATTTTCATAGTACCATGTGTCCATTTCCCCACAGGTACTGGAGATCATTAACAGGTTTGCTGATGGCTGAATTCTGAATAGTGGGTATAGCAAGTGTTTGAATGGAGTGACAGTGTAATGTACTACCACACTGTGTACCAGCCTGTCCATATAGGTGAGTATTTTATCTTATCATCACTATTTACGTATATATTTACTGCAATCATGTATGCTTTTTATACTGCGTGTAACTTGTAAATGAGCTACGTGCATCTCTTCGTTGTAGTACACTCTATGCCAACCTTAAAATTTTTTTACTTACTTGCCTAAACAGACTAAGAACTCTGACGGTCAGTTTTCCCTCCTTGTAATAGAGGATTCAAAGTGCTTCCCCACTACACACATATATCTTACTAATGAGTCCAGAATTACCTCAGAAGAGATTTACTCCCAAGGTCACTAAACTTTATTTATGCCATCACTTGTGTCTAGGAATGTTACTGCAGTTCTTAAGAAATACTTAAATTTATTCTCACTACTCAACTGGAACATCAACAGTGTAACCATCTGTCTATCTCAGGGTCAATTTTTGTGGCCCCTTTCTGCCATGTACTGAAAGACTCTGAAGACTGCCATATAAAACTTCAAAGCATAAAGCTGTTGTTTATAGGGTGTCACACACAGACTAGCATTAACAAGCCACTAGGCTAAGCACTTACATATCACCCTAGGACATCAACATCTTTGCTAGCAGGTGGTAGTTAATCTGATAGAGAAGGGTTGGCATCTGCTGCTCCCTGAAATAGGGCGTCAATGTAGTGGAGTTGCGTTATATTACTGTTTTTTTTCCTGTAGCATTTTGTACCATTCCATATTGGGTTGGGTTGCGTTCTGTGGGGTTTTTTGGGTTTTTTTCTTTTTTTCTTTTGTGTTGGCACCTATTTCTTACTCAACAGCCTTACTTCTGTCTACCATACATTGATTGCATGGTTCTACTTAAATATACTTTCTCGTGATTTCTCTAATCATGAAACAGTTGCCTCAAAAGCCTCAGACATGGTTATGTACAATACTAAAGTTAGGTCTTGGGTCACAGACAGCTGAACCACAAGATAGGCAATGAGGCTACCATTAATCCCAAGTATTAGGAACTCACCTGACTAGCTGTACGAATTTCTTCTCCGGGATTACCCATCTCTAGTAGCAGTACCTATGTGTTTCCCTAGAGTAGGGCACTGCAGACTAATTTCTCTCCACCTAACTTTGGGCAGGTTTTTTTCTATCTGGACACCCAAAATCCATGGCACAATACATGACTGAATCCACTGAAGCAACTTGAAATACTTTTTAAATATTCCTGAGAATAATTATCCCCCTTGATTTGTTTTCTTTCTGCCTACACAATTTGTAATAGCATGAGACCGTCTTAATAAATGTCTTCTGGGCTAAAATTTGCTGTTCTGTTAAGGGCAACACAATTTATGGAGACACTGATTTTGATTAAGTTCTGAGCAAGAAAGTTTTTGAAACCTAGGTGGGCTTTCTGGTCACTTTCAGAAATAAGGAGAATGATTTAAAGATCCGGAAAATTGGATCACTTCAAAACAAAAATGTACCTGACATAATTTCAGTGTGGAAGAATGACATAGAATTCTCATAGAATTAATTTGATGTTTTTTCAGCTAGCTCTAGCCTGTAATATTTCACTAGAATAAAAAAAAAAATTGTTCAATATTGCAAAGATATATTTTCCTCTGGAAAAATCTATATAAAACTCTCTGTAAATTCCCTACATTTCCTTCCTTTTTTCTCCCTTTAGAAGTCTGTTTGAAAGACTCCCTGTTTCAGATAATTTATTCCTTTTTTTATAGTCTTTAGGCACCCCCAAATCTAGTATATTTATCCACACAGCCCCTCCAGAAAGAGGAAAAGGGAGCTTGAAAGCAGGTGCACAAAATACCTAGAAAGAGATTTCAATGGCTTGGTCCTGTTACACTTTCACAAGTACCTATTATGAAAACCATTGTTAATTAATTATCTCTTTCTACATGCTCATCTGTCTGTCTCCACGCTGCTGTGATGTCTCTCTTTACATAGATTAGAAGCTGTTGATAGAAGGACGGTCTTCCATTTTTTACTTCTACATTGGGGATCGTTATGTCTGAGACATACCCACAAATACATAAAGCATGAATAACAATCATATTTAACTAAACTCACACTTGTTTGGATTCTCACTATCTCAGATTCTGCTCTGAAGTAATATTCAGAGATGGATCCAGAGGCTGGTTTGTCAGGACCTCAACAAGCTGAAGGAACTGGACCACAGGGATCCCATGAACTTCAACAAATACATATGCAAAGACCTGTACTTGAGACAGAACATCTCTGTGAAATCTGAGGAACCAGACAGTAGGTAGCAGTGATGCAAAAGAGAGTCTGAGAATTTTGGCGGGTGAATGGAACACAAATAAGCAATGCAGCAGTGAAGTTTAATCACATATTGGGCTGTAATAAAAAGTAAATAGTCACATGGAGAAAGACTGTAATTTCTTCCCTTCATTTAGCACTCATGAAGCCACGCTTAGAGTATTGTTTCTAGCTTTGCACGTGTAGCAGAAAGAAAATGTTGAAAAACTGGAGTGGGCTCAGCACAGCGCTACTGTACCTCAGTATAGTCAGGGCACTGGAACACATGACATATGAGAAACTTCTGTGGAACTGTATTTGTTTATCCTGGAAAACAGAAGGCTATGGATATTTTGTTATAGCTTTTCACCCAAAGGGTGGGTTGTACAGATGGAGCCAGACCCTTCTCAGAACAACAAAGCAAAAGAAAAAGAGGTCAGAAGGCCAGAAGTTACAAAAGGGGAAATTCCTACTGGATGTGAAGAAAGAAGTTTTTGCAATGAGGAACACTGGAAGAGGGGTCTAGCGAGAGTGTGGAACCTTTATCCTTAGAGATTTTCAAAATTCATCTAGATAAGGTCCTAAGCAACTACATTTAACTTTGCAAGGAGTTCAACTAGACAACATCCAGAGATGTCTTCCAACCTAAATTGTACTATGATCGGTGACATATGGTTCCATGTGGAACCATTACTCTAATGTAATTAAAGATGTACTTTGTTGTTTTATTATGATATAAAGAATATCACTACCCCTTTGATCTATGGTAGCTTTGGAATCAATATTTACAAATATTGTTTTACAAACACATGATATGCCATGATACTGGAAGGCACTATAACACTGAAGCATCAGCTAATAGCACTTAAAAACCAGTTAATTACTAAAAAACTACATTCAGCTACTTGAAGATATAATGTGAAACAAACTCCTTAGTGTTTCTTGAGTACTTACACATTTGCAAAGAGTACTTGTGGTTTAACCCTGGTAGGCAGATAAGCATCACACAACTGCTCGCTTGTTCCCTCTCAGTGAGATGGGGAGAGAATCAGAAGGGTAAAAGTGAGAAATGGCTTGGAAATAATTCAATCAGATATCATATATGCCTTCTTGTCCTGGTTTGGCTGGGACAAAAACACAGCCTAGCCATGCAGGCAGGCCTTAGCAGTTTGGAGTCAGCCAGGGCAGCTGACCTGAGTGAGCTGTGGGTGTAGCCCATCCCATCATGTCATGGGCATTATAAAGGGGGAAGCCTTGCTGAGGAGAGGGAGCTCCTTTGGGGTTCCTTCTGCTTCTTCTCTGGCTTCTTCTGAGGACTGCTCTCTGATCAGTTGTGGTGACTGGATATTCATTTGGGTGAATATAACTCCGTATATCTCTGTTGGTATCAGTGGTATTTCATTAAATATGTTTCGCTTCCACCCGGGAGTCTGCTCTCCTTTTTTCCTGATTCCCCTCCCTGGCTGGTAAGGGGTTGTTGGATGATAGAGTGACTGTTACAGTTTAGCCCCGCGTAGAGACTAAATGTAGACACTTCTATTTTATAGCAGAGTGTTATTGTCTGAAACTAAGATGTGCAATAGATAATGCTGCAATACTCAAACAAGTACTCAATAGCTGAAATCAGGTAATGCTACTACTGTATGGAAAAGGAAGAAAATCTAAAAGACTTGCAAATAAAACCAAATACCTTCTCAGTATGAACTGCTTTGCCTCTTCTCTCTGAAATTGAGCCAAAATAAATTTAACAAGCCACCCCTCTGAGTATTTAAAAATAGAGCAAGTAACAAAGTATAAATTGGTTGATTAATTTCAGTTAGCAAATGGTCACCAGATATCTTGAGCCAATGAAAAGGGAAAGAGTAGGTTGGCATGCTCCTTATTCTGTAAGTTAAGAGCTAGTTCAAGTTTCTGTTCACTGCGTATGACAATTCAAAGAATGAATGGGTGGTTTTTGGGGTTTTTTTGGGTTTTTTTATTGTAATAGAGACTCTGCTTTCTGTTTGACATATAGTGTGGGAGGAAGACCTGGCCTTCACGAGGTGAGTGAACTGTAGTCAGGAACCAAAAAACAATGGGAAGTTTTCTGCTAAGGATAAGTGGGAAAGGGTGGTGAAGGCTTGCCCTGGGGCATAACTTCTTATTTGGAGTATAATGTGGTGAATCTGATGTGGTGGATCTAGCATTTATGAGACAAGTGGCTGAGATCCTGAAGAAGGAATGAGAAATTTCATGAGTGAATCAAAAACACTGTCTTGAAGTTAGGAGCATTTAAGAAAGTATGCAACAAAGTGTCTTTTGTTTTGTAGGTATGTCTTCTAATATTGAATTTTTTTTGGCTGTTATTCTGCTAGGTTGTGAACATATTTTTAAAGTTTTCTTCTGTTTGAATAATTCTGGACTGAGGAAAAAAAATACATCTTTCTCAGCATGAAATGTTTTTGAAGTTGAGGAAATCTGAAGTCAATGGTTGTAAACTTTTAACTGCTGTTGTACTCCTAAGACAGAATGCAAACAAGTTTCATGAGTTTATGCTTTTAGTTGTGTACTTGCATGAAGAGCTAAATTTGCTGGGGTCTGTGTCTATAAAATACTTTTGGAAATGCTCAATCTTACTAATTGACTAGTTATAGGCCTTCATGGAGAAATTCTGTCTAGTGCATACTATATTTAATCTGCTCTTTTTTTCTGTATTCATGTATTCTGATGTCTAAACTTTATCTAAACAAATTTCCAACTGGTTGTATCTGCTGTGCTATCAGTGTGTTTAGAAATAAATGGTTTTAAACAGGAATCTAAGAATTAATCTTTGCTAAATGGCTCCATGGCTCTGAACAAATAGCTTGGCTTTATATCTAGAAAAAGTCTTGTGCAACTATATATTCCCCCGTTGGTCTCATAGACGCTAAAGACATAATGCTTAATTGGATGAGTCTGGACATATTTACTAGCACTTGGACCCTGTAGGTTGTGAGCTACCTTTATAAATCTGGGAATCATAGAGCTAACATACTGAAGCCCTTATGTCCTGCCGCAGCAGGGTAGCTCCCACACTGTGTTTAACTCAATATAGACCAGTCTGTCTCTAATGATGACAGACACATTTATAGATTATTTATTGGAAAATAAGGGAGTTTTTTAACCCGCTTGACTAAACTTCCTGCCATATCTGCACATACTTGATTAAAAATTATTTAAATAAAGGAAGCAATGACTAAAGTTTTACTAGCCTATGTGATAACCACCTTAGTAAAATAATGCACCTTTAAAAACATTGTGTGAATGCATTCCTGACACTGTGAAAATATGGTCAGTCCTGTTGGAGAGCTGATGAGGTTGGTAGAGCTGGATGGGTAGTTCTCCAGGTTATCACTAGCAATAACTGGTAATTTTTTTGTCTGCCCTGCCTACTCCATTATCATTTCCACATGTGAAACAGCATACTTCTACTTGAAACAGAAGAAACATTATCTGTATTGGAGGATTAAGCTCTGTGGGAGATAACAATAATAACCCCCTCAAAGTGGCTCTTTTACAGTCTAATTTTTTTTAATCAGAAATTTAACTTTAGTTCATGCTGTGATAGACTTCTGTTGCAAACTGATCTACCCTATTTAGGAAGCTCAAACTTCAACCATTCTTGCTACACATTCTTATAACGCATTCTTATTTTCTGCAAACACACTTTCCCTTTGCTATTCTTCAGCAAATTGGTTTCATTCATCTTCCTGTAACTCCAGGTGAAACCAAGATCTAGAGTATCTGTCGCTAATTCGTCAAACACAACAGTTTGTCCAAGAATTACTACCTGAGCTTTGTTTTTCAAAGCTTTAAAAGCTGTGGATTCATCTTTACATACACCATTTTATTGTATAATTAGTCCTCAAGCCCAGTGCCACATGAATGTATTCAAGGGCACATTGCACGTTGAAGCTCTTGTGAAAATTCATGCATTGATGATTTGTGTGATTTGTCAATCACCTTAAGTAAACACATCCGTGTTTGTTGTAAATAAATCATCCGAAGATTAGCAATTACTCCTTGGTTGAGCAGTTGCAAAAGTGAGGTAGTGTTTGGCAAAAACATGAGTAGAAGGTTTGGGTGCTAATCACAAAGATGAGATAGATGCCTTGGTGCATTAACTAGAATCAACAAGGCTTTAAATTTCAGGCTATTCATGTAAAAATACTGCCCAGTATTGTAGCTAAAGCAGTCTATTAAGTAGTCTTTTAACTTGGAAATTAAGTCAGGCCTTTGTGTTCAATTGCTAGTAAACAGATAAGTGTTTAAGCTTAAGCCTTTATCCACCCTTCAATTTTATAAATGGTAAACTAATGCAGGACTAAAGTTACCACTAGCATTAGTGCACAACATTCAAGGCTGTAAAGACCATTCAACTTTAGTTTTGAAGTTTACATTTCTCAGTGACAAAGGTTCTTCATGGTACACGTATCCAAAGGTCCTGTTTCATTCATATTGAGTATATGTTGTCATCTGCAGCCTCTAACCCTATCTTTCAAATAATCAGATAGAGCCTTGTGACTGGCATATTTTGACTGCATTGTAAAAGCTGCTATGAAAAGACAGTCTGTCGTAAAGTTTCTCTAATCGTCTTTTACTGACTTGAAAATCCTTTGTGGTTGAAATGCTACTGTATTGTCAATGTAGTTAAGACTAAACTTTCAATGCTTCTGCCAAATCAAAGTAGAACTTAATAGCACAAAATTCTACCTTTCATCTGCTATCCATGGTCAAGTTTTTCCTTTAAGAACAAAAGGTTCTTCATGTGGTTGGTTACTTTCATGGATAAATCCCCATGTTTTGCACTGAAATCTTTCTCTGGTGATCCAGTGCTTACTGTATTGATCTTATGCTAGATTTTCACATGTTCTGACAAATGGCAGGAGCTGATAGTGTTTCACTGTTCACAAGACTCTGCAGCATTTCCAGCCTTGTTTCTAATGCTCATGGCTTTGTTAGTATTATATCTTGGGGTTGACACACACTTCTCTTTTCATCATATTTCTGTTTTTAAGAGTGCTTTACACTGAGAGACTGCAAAGCAATGACTGTCTTCTGGAGTATATAAGGGTCAACTTGAACACCAAGTGTTTAAGTCTTTATTTTACCTGCAGTGCCGTTCCCATTCTACCTGATGTACATGTCCACTGCCACATTATTGTGATGCTTTACTTTTTCACTCTTACTGTATTTTTGTTTAGATTACTTTTTCCTAAACAGCTTATTTGTGAATCCTTGTCAATATTTGCTATTTTTGTGTGTGTGTGTTTAAAAATACTGCTCAGGTGGCAAATCAGCAATAGTAACTGGATTTTGGAAGAGACTTATGTACTTAAGCAGCTTTAGGCCTAGTTGGTTTAGCCCAAAAGTCAAGTAGAATGAATGTATCATCTACACTGCTGCAGCTTAAACCACACTGACACAGTTCTGTGGTATCTATCACTGTCTTAGGGAAAGGTGATTTGGAAGGTGTGGGAAGACACTTTGAATTTCAAAATTACTTACGCTTGCTGAGTCTGTGGTAGCAAAATGTTGAGAGGTAGACTGAAAATTGAAGATCTTTCAGTGGGTGAGAGTGGGAAAGGAACTGGCAGTTGTTAATGTTATCTATGATTTAAGTAGTAGTGTTGATCAGGTTTTGTGTTCTGAGTTGCAAGAGATGACGCTGGAGTGATTATTCTCTTCTTTCTCTGTTACCATAACTGGAGGGCCACAAACAGAGTTGTACTTTATTTGGGCTACCTCGTTCCAACATTCATGGATGTTGGATGCTCATTATTCTTTAAATCTCTACCTAGCGCTCAAGGTTACATTCTTTTAGGGACCAGTAACACCCTTTCCTTGTTTTGCTTATGCTGAGGGGGCAGGGGATGGGATGAAGAGAGGATGGCTTCTACTGCCATCCTGGCTTTACAGTTTTTTGTCCGTACAACAATATTATGACATGTAAATATATAGAGTGCAAAATCCAGCTTCACAAAACTTATCTGGTTGGCCACAGAAGTTGGAGAGTTGCTTTATAAGCTCCTAAATATATTTTAAGTGTGTTAAAAAGTGCTTGCTCCTTTATGCAGCAGATTACTGGAGTTACTTCAGTGTGTAAAAGTTAAGAATACACCACCTGAAGAGCCAAATTTGATGAAGGCTTAACCACAGCAACATTTTTGCACAAATGAGTAGGAAAAAAAAAACAAAACCGGAAAATATAACATAATGGCCAACCTATAGACATGCAAGTCCTTTTGTTGCCTGGTTCTTATTACTCTTGTGCTTCTGTTTCTTATCTTTAAATAGAGATGACGATAATAATCTTGGTGTGAGCCATGTTGTAAAGGGAATAAATGCGTTACACAAAATGAGTAAATCCGTCTGGGGCACTAAGATATTGTTGTGAGGGCTGTGTGGGAACGAAGGATAAGAGACTTGGATCCTAGGAGCAGTTGGGATGACTTCTCTATCTAGAGTTACATACTACAGTTAAGTGAGAAAATACAGGATATACTGATGTACCTTTTGAGCACAACAGTTTTCTCTTCTGTTGAAAATACATTCTTCAGCATCCCTTACTGTCTTGGTTTGAAAGACAGGTGTCTGTGGAGGAAGGCAGGAGCCTCCCTTGAAATGGAAAGTGCAACCCCCTTCTCTCCAAATTATTATAATTTTGAAATTAATGGGCCTTCAGGTAAAGATATGGGGAATAGGAATAACAGTTCTTTACTAATATATATATACAACACAAGGCAGGGAAAAACAAACAACCCACTGGTTTACACTGACAAAATCAGAAATACAACCTGCCACCCTGTTAGGGTGGCAGTAGCAGTCCGATAAGATGGTGGCTGCAGTCCTCCTGAAGCGATGGATGTAGTTCTGTTGGAGTAGCTATCAGGTAAAAGAGTCTGGTCTTCCTCCAAAGGTCCAGTGGTAGGTAGGTAGCTCTTGTCCTCTGGAACTCCAGTGGGGGGAAAAGCTCCTCTGGGAATCCAGTGGAAGAAGGCTGCTAGGGTGTTCAAAATCTCAGTTTTTATTTAGCATGGACTGCTTAGTTCCTTCCCCCCAGGCGAAGCATCTCACAATGGGATTGGGGAGTCGTGAGGCAGTTCCTTGATGGGCCACTAACAGGAGATAGCCCAGGAGCGAGTTATCGATGGGTCAGGCGATAAGGCATTGTTGTGCCCATTAACAGAAAATAGTCCAGAGGGGGGAGGCAGGGACCACCGCTCCACCTGGTCTCAACAGCTCCTGAAGATGGTAATAGAATACTTTTTTTTTCCTTTTGGCACATTTTACACTGTAACCTAGGACACTTACTCAAGGAATTTTCTTCCAACACCCTCCCAAGGCTATGAGTAAGGAAAATAGTATTTTCTAATAAAATGTTTAATATAAGCAGTTTTAGTAAGACACATCTAAGTCTTGAGCACTTGATCTTTGTGTCAACTTTTGGAAAATACTGTGAGGATTCTCAGTGACATATATATTATTAGTTTTTCACCTCACTTTAAGTACTATTTTGCTCGTGACTGTATAAACACTTCAGTCAATGTTTGTATGATGTCTACTGATCCTGTTACTTAATATTGATCAAAGTAAAAAGGAAAGTTTACAATGTTCTGAAATTCACATGATACTTGTAATATGAAATCCATGTGCATGGCTCTTGCTGACTGGTATCCTTTGGTGATCCAAAGGGGCTTCTCTGTTAATAGTCATGTGACCAAAAAGGACCTGATCTGGCAGAAACAGTGGGGGATGGGACCAGACACCTTCTTACAAAATGTAATTCTTCAGGAGGGCTCCAGAAAGTAAAAGAGCTTTAGAGTTGGTAGTGTTACTACATTTGTAAGTGTTCTTAGAGTATATGCTTTTAACAGTTGAGGAGATAATTGGTAGGTGACAGGCAAGCTGATGTATTAACTTTGCTTTGCCAGAATCCTTAACTTCTGTCAGGACACAGTGTTGTTTTGTTGGTTTTGGCTTCCCCCCCCCGCCCCCTCCAAGGTCCTACAGACTGTTGTAGCATTGGAAGGTGGTAGGGAGCACCAGCTGAGATAGCCGCTGCTTCTTTTCTCACGTTGTTCCCAACAGCTAGCTAAAGTTGTTTAGGAGGATGTGGAATGAGAAAGGATAACTTCTCTGAGGACTGGACTGTGCAAAGCAGCTAAATAGGGAAGGTGAAGAAGTTAAGTATCATGAGAAAGGACAGTATAGCTGTTTCTTAGCCACAAAAACAACAACAAAAAAAAAAAAACCAAAAAACAAACAAAAAAACCCCACCCTACTGCTTTAAATGTATAAGGATGGTGTCTTACCAAAGATCATCAAAGTTAATAGAAGGTATCGGGGGGGTGGGAAGGAGGTTTGTGATGTATTATTTGTGTGAGTATTCTGTTCGTTTTTTAAATTCAGTGAGCTTTTCAAAAAATCCAGAAGTATTTTACAACTTTGAAACAAATAGGTTTGGGTATAGATGGAATTAAGTTATCTGACTGTAGATAAACATACACGTTCCAGAATTTCAGCTGTGAATCTGGGCAATTGGTGTAGTAAAGGATAATAAGCTCCTAGTTGGAGAAACCTATTTTACCCTAAGTAACTTTCTGGATAGCAACCATACCAAAGGGAGGAAAAGTTGGAGGACAGTAATTAGCAGTGTATCCCAAGGGGTAAATATTAGTTCCAGTCCTGTTCAGTGTCTTCATTAATGATTTAGATGATGGGGCAGAGTGCACTCTCAGACAGAGTTATCTGTCTTAGCCAGAGGTGTGACTATATTGATGAAAATTTTCTGATTCTTGTCTCATCCTGTCTCTTTGGATTGCTTCCTAAATAAAGATTTAATTCTGAAGACTATAAAACTTTGTGTTGCCTGTCTCCAAAACTGAAAATGGAAATCCCTAGTTTCTAATTTTTGGAATTAAGAAACCCTACAGTGTTATGCTGTGGGGCCTAATCTCTGGTGGATTCTCAATAATTTGATAAACCATTCTAGAGGTGCTGATGGACCATGACCTTAAATAATCCCATTTCAAAGTAAACTGCCTTCATGATAGCGTGCTTAATTCCAATTAACTAAATCAAAAGAGGCACAGGATTCCTAAAAGCAAATGAGATTCAATGTAACTTACATCTGTTCATGTTTTTCTGTCAATATACTGTGGGTTTACGTAATTATTAATCTTTCTTGATACTGTTTTTCACAGATACTTCTTTCAAAACATTTCTTCTTACAATGAAAAGAAGCAGTCTCTGATTGTTATTCTGAAAGCAGATAATGTTATAGACTAGCTAAACTTACCTGGAATTTGTACAAAAGTTGAATTTAAATTACACTTCATAAATAAATATTGGCAGAAACATTCTTCTGATATTGATTCCACTGTAGTCTGGATATACAGATTATGACTTGATTTTCAAAGTCTTTAGAGTTGCATGAAATCGTCCAAAATATGCAGACCTCACACAGAATAAGGGACTCTTTTTATGTAAGTTCTGCAAGTTCACTGCAGGTGGAGAGAGGATGGGCTTACAAATTTCTAACACGCCTTTGGATTAACTTTATGCCTTTCTCCTGTGAAAATCCTTAGGAAACTGATACTAAGCCTATTGAAATACTAATTTCCATGGTTTTGTCTAGTTTGACTTTGACATAGCTTTGGTGACATACCTTCAGCAACATATCCTGTACTTGAATCGATCCTGATGAGTTCAGCTGCAATCAGATCCGACAAGATATTGTATGCCTGTATCAGGTTTATATTGCCACTTGTCACTTGTATGCCTCTTCCCCACAGAAAATGTGGGCAGGCCTCTAGGAGTCTTTGCACTTTCCATGGCTTTTTTCTTTTTTCTCTCTTTTCCTCCTTGATTGCGGAAATGCTTAGTCTATGTTGATTTTATAAAATCTTGGATTCAATTGTTCAACATAAAGATTGGTGACTTTTTTTTGTGTACTGGTGGTTGTATGTCAGTCCCCAAAGGTAGCCACATTCTGTAGAAGCAGGGAAATATGGAACATCTCTTGTGCTTTTGAGAACTTAATGTACAAGAAGCTCTGTCTTAAACTGAGTAAATCTTGGGGTGATAACCCTTTTAATTTCAATGGGAATAGATCTAGAAAGGTAACTGCATATGCACAATGTAGTAGAAGGGATGACTTTAATTTCTGATGTAAAGGTGAAAGGTGTCCTCCCTCTGTTCCATATATAGCTTGCAAAATATGAATTAAATGAATTCCAAAGTAATGTCCACATTTTACTGTTACTCAGCAAACCATTAACTTGCAAGCATTTTAAAATGACCTCTTCATGTACTTATGAAGAGGTATGTCTTGCTGTAAAGCTTAGCTGAAATATTAATAGAAACATTTTTGCTGAAGATACTTCTAGTTGTCATTTTTTATTTATAGAAAACGTTGAAATATAAAAGGTATGACATTTCCTGGGGTTAGGAGGAGAGAGGGAATAACCTAGCCCTTAAAATAAATGGAAAATAGTGTTTTTTATATAGTAAGGATAAATAAGGACCATTTTGCACCTTAAAATGTTAATTACAACAAAACTTTATTCCTTCAGTCACTGTTGTCTTAAGAACTGGTCTTCTGAACTTTCAAAACTCCCTAATGGAAGCAATGTAATGAAATTGTACTAGGAAAAAAAAGACCCTGGAAAAACTAATTTCCTTCCTCCTAGATAATTCTGTGCTTAACCTTGTCCACCAACAGAATGTCCCTTTATATTCTTTGACTGTTTTATACAAGCTGAAGTGTTATAAACTGTTCAACAGTAAATATAGGTAAAGACACCCAGCTGTAGGGAGACGGGCTTGTTCTGGACTGCACATGTATGCCTATAGATTTCCTAAGATGCATATGGGCTAATTTAGATGAAATAGCAACTTGCTGCTCATGAACCAAAAGTAGAATAAAGACTCTAAGGTATTCAGAGGAAAAGGCAGTGCAAGAACTAATGGTGGGCCTTGTTCATGTTTAATAGACATATAAGAAATGCAGGAAATGGGATGTCTGAGCACACTTTGTACATTCTGCACAAAGCAGGACATGCTTGGTAAAACAAGCTTGAGAGGATGAGGCAGTGCATGTAGAACTTGTGGTCACACTTGTGGAGATGGGATCACTTAGGTCAGGGTATTGCATTAGAGATCTGCAGTGCGTACTTTGAAGGTGGGCAGTTACCATGAGAAAGTTTCAAAACTCTGTTTTGATGACCAGAAGCTTTGGACATTCCTTGCTTAGAAGTTCAGCTTGGTGATTAGGTTTAAAACAGGGGGTAGGACCATTATTCATCACTGTCCTCAATCATAGTTAATATAAAAGCAAGAACACCTTTATTATTTTCTGCTATCAAAACTCTATCTCCCACATTACATTCAAATACTGGTCATCATTGTAAGGTCTCTTTAAAACAATCAAAAAAGGCCACTTTGCAGGCTGATGAAAGTTACTGCATTATGATACACTTGTTTTCGTTATGTTTTTTTAAGACTTTCTATTAGAGCTGACTTCAACTAATAAATCATTCTTCCTCAGTCCCTCTGGAGGAGGAAAAAAAGTCTCATCATTTTAGAGAAAAAATGAGAATACTGATTTTTTCTAGAGTAGAAATTTGTGAACAAGCAGACTGATTCAGAGATGCTGAGACATTTTGTTTCCACTTGAATATATACAGATTAGACTGAAGACTGAATACAGCTTAGTTTGAAGCTAATCTTTGTTTCCTGAGATGTAGTGATGCCTCATGGGAATAGTAATTAAGATTTCCTAGTGACCCATTTCCTTTTGTGGGCTGGGGTATCTGACAAGAGAGATTCCAGTTTTGTAGAGATCCAGTCTGCTTTTCCTTAACTGACCACACAGTTGTTTATAGCTGTGGGTTTTCCAGTGCCAAGCATGTGTTTCATTCCTCATCATCCCACGCCTGTACAAGATGTACACCTCATCCTGTCTCCACTTGTCAAGGCCTCTGCTGTCATACCAGACTTCAGGCTGCACTACGTTATGGAAGTTGTAGAATGAGATATTTGCAAAGAATAAATGTTTTTTGCTACTATCTATATAAAACTGTGGTTATACAATACAAACAGAAGCAAAACAAATCAGCCATAGGCATGTGATTAATTAAAAAAAAAAGTCACAGCTAAGCCAAATGAAAGAATGCTGCAGGCAGGTCAAGAAAAGGTCAAATAGCAATTGTGACAAAGCTCAGCCCTGAGGCCTTCCAAATTCAGTATGTGGCCTGTGGCCAGTTGCTGGCAATGGTGATATTGTGTTACCAGGTTACCCAGTTGCAAGATTGAACAGCTGAATTAACAGCCTACCCTTATCACCTTCATTATGCTCCAGAAATACACAGTTGAGAAGTTGAACTCTTCTCAGTGATAAAGAAATGGCCTAAACGGTAGAGCCTTTCTGGCACAGCTGTTCAAGCTGTGGGCATGGCCTCCTTTATATATTTCTGCACTGGTCAAAAGACAATGTACCAACCAAAGCATTTAGATACCTTAACCTTATTTCTCTTTCTTGAGCTTTCCTGGCAAAGACCTGGGAGACTGTTTTAAGTTTTTTCAGTGCTCAGCTTAAGTCTAAAATGTATTTGGCAACCATGATAAGGTGCAGGAGCATAGACTGATCAGACCTGTCTTTAGGAAATGTGGACACCAGATCTTGCTCTAACTTAGTGCTCTCTGTATTTGATGCATTTGCATTATCTAAGCTGAACGTTAAATGCCGGTTTGTACTGGTTTTGGCTTTGTTGGTTTGTTTCACGTAAAAGGACCTTTATAAAGAAAGCAGTTGTTACTTGGCCAAATTTTCATTGCCTTTAAAAGCAGGAGGCAAGCAGAACTCTACCAATCTGTACAGTGAGGCTTACATCAGTGTGCAAACTCCTTATTGTTTTAAAAGTTTATATTAGTTGAGAGAAGGGAATAAGTATCTTTTGGTCATTTTTAATAAGCAGAAATGTCATAGCACAACTCCATGACAGAATTCCCTCTTGCAGATAGAGGTTTACTAGTCTGTATCTTACTGAGCTATTTGGATAAACTGCTAGGTTGCTAAAACTGAGGCTAATGTTCGTTTTGTATCAAATGTGAAGGGAAAAAAACCACACAAAACAAACCAAAAAAAACAAACAACACCCCCCCCCCAGAAAATCAAGAAACAGAAAACACCTTTCTGTTAAAAGTCTTCCAAAAATATATTGCCATATACTTTTTAGCAGCTCAGTCATTCTTCTGTGAAATATCTCATGATAAACAGTTTGAGAACAAAGCACTCATTACCATAAAATTTATTAAATAAGTGATTCTAATTGAAGTTACAGAGATTAAACTTTGTGCATGTTTAATTCAAAATGTAAGAATTTAAAAATGCTAATTAGAGATTAGTGAATACTCATGCAGTAATATCTTAGCTAATCTAAGAAATCTATTGAAATCAGATAAACATACATGGAAAAAAGGAATCAGCACAAGGGAAAAGAAACTGCTCTTTGCCACAGAATGAGTTAGCAATTCAGATATGTTCATTTCAAACTTCATTAGATAGCTATAATACTATATTACTTGAAGTGATATCTGCAATTTACAGGGCTTCTCAGTAGCTGTATACAACTTCTCTAAAGGTGACATATATTTACAGAAAATTATTTTACATTTAAATATTAAAGTGTACTAGGGAGTTAATGGCTAATAACATTTCATTCAAGCGTTCTGTATATATACACTTCAAAAAAAACCTGTATATAAGGAGTTTTTAGCTAACAAATGGTTATAAAGACAGCTCTTGGGGAAACAGCCTCTACTGGTGAAAATGGTGCTGATGTAGGGATACACTCTTTGAGTTTAGATAGCCATAAGAAAATGGCTTAAGTATTCAGTACTTCCTCCTCAGAAAAGAGGTGGACAAAATTGTCTATGCTTTTACTGTATCAATCATTAGCCCAGTAACTTGGTTTGAAACTTGCTAGGTGGTTTTGTTGATCCTTGTTTGTTTGAAACAAGAACTTCTCCATTGCCTGCAGCACAAGCAGAGACAGTCCCTTAAGACACATTACTCTTACACAAATACAACAAACATTAAGAGCTGTCCAGGTGAGTATGTCTAAGTATGGAAATTTCTACTTGTGTCTCCTCATTTGTGCTGAACCTGTGTTGCTTTTTTTCAAGTAGACGACTAGGTCTTCACACATGCCTTCCTCCCACAGGCATAGTAGCCCAGTCTAAAGCAATCTTTTCTTGCCATGTTCCTGAATACTTACACTATGTTTTTGTTACAGATACCAGAAACATGTACATTACAGGGGAATTCAGAAGGCCATGCTGTGTTATGAAAAACACTACTATGATGACATGTTGCATTATTTTAGCTGGCTCTTAACTGTACCACATCAAATTTTATCTGCTTGTTAAACTTGCTGGAACGTAATCTTTGGCAACTACAAGCTAGTCTAAATATAAGCGAATTGAGGTTAATGTGTTCAGAGAGCACCCCAAACAGATTTAATGCTACCCATAATCTTAGATCAGAGTTGGCTAAACACAACTTTAAGCCTAGTTGTACAAAGAAAAAAAATAACATTTCTTAAACATTGAGGGCTTCAGGTGACTGAAGTCAATGTCTTACCCTTCATTAATAGGCTATTGTGACATGGTATTAGATGGTTCTTACGAGATAGGAGGGCTAGTTTTTGATGGATGTTCACTATGATATTTAGTATTGCTTATCAGAGCTCATCTAGCATGATTCTTTGGATACCATATTATGTACGCAGGCTGTGAGCACACAAACATCTGCAGTCTTTCTTACGAAACACTAACCTCGCTCATTCAATCCTGCTCCCAAGGTAGGGGGAAAAAAATCTATTAGCATCTTCTACATAATTTGTATTCTGACCTTAGATTCTGTTTTCAGAATTTCAAATGATTTGGGACAGGGGATGTGGGGTTTAGAATCCTACTCTAACAGCCAAGCAGTTACTCAGTCACTGAAACAAAACCATATTTTTTTTACTCCTGCAGTGTCACACTGAAGAAGTAAAGTATTATAACTGCTTGTAGTCCAGCTGTGTATTGTCATTATCACGATCTATATAAGTCTGTTAAAACAAGGTTTAATATCCAAGCATGCTATATGCTAAGAACTATCAATGTTGTAAAAACTCATGGATAATACTTTGAAAATATAATTTTTGTTAATGCAAGTTCAAGGCAGTTTAATTAGAGTTCAAATGTAGAATACAAGTAATGTTTGAAATAGTTGGTAGTTGACTGTGATTTATTTTCTCAGCAGTGCTTTCTTAACAGGAAAGAGCCTGGAATTTATGCCACGTAGTATCTATGGCAAATAGCAATGTATGATTAGCATAATCATTCACTCAGTTACTATTGTTCCACACAAGTTCAGAAGAAAATGCTCTTTAATGTCATCTCAGCGAATAAGAATACTTTAAGAACTTATGCAGGATAGCAAAAGGTCAGGCCAAGTGTTTCTTTCTTCAACTACTTTTAAATACAAAATTTGTCCTTGAGCTGTCTGTCAATTTCCTCATGTTCTCTCATTGTGTGTGGCTCGTGTAAGAAACATGGTGCAGTGAGCTGCTGCAATGCAAAATAAGATTCTCATTCACCAGTTGTTCTATGTTAGATACAAACAGAAAGAGCCTAATTGCATTACTCAAGGTAAAGCTTCTTTCCACACATACTAATAATATTTCTAATGGAAGTCTTAAGTGACCAGGTCTACATTTTAAAATTACCATGTTTTGATAACTTGCTAACTAACAAGTCACAGATCTCTAAAGGTTAAACCAGCCTGAGAAGACTAAGTGATTACTCGCAAACATAGGCTTGGACTTGCTTAGAAGACATTTGTTATAATTACCTTGCAATAAAAGGATGAGAGTGCAAATGCTTTTGGGCTTTTCCTTATCTGGAAGAAAAATAAAAAATTGAAATAGGTGCCTAAAGGTCAGTGTCATTTTTCTTGTGCTTTACAAGATTCTCATTTCATTAAAAGCGGAGGTGGTTTGAATTCAGTAGCCCAGCAGCTGGGGATTTGTTACAGTTAACAATGTAAAAATTTGGGCTGGAGGTTGTCGGATGAAAATGGCAGTAGCCTACACAGCCTTTATCTGTCCTTCAGATTTTATGACTATAATTTTATGATTATAATCCTATGTATGATTCTGTGTACACACACAATGTAATGCTTTAACTCTGGTGTCCTGACTTTCTACAGTGAAGGTGTTACACAGCTGCTCATTTTTCTTTTATGGCTTTAATGGGCTGGAGCATGTGGTTCTGTGACCCCTTGGCAGTGATGGACACTGCCTTCAGAGGGTGAGAATGTTGTAAATAAGCAACTGACTGGAAAAACTCTTCTGATGTTCAGAGCAGTAGTTGAATAATAGAGTTTACAGGAAGATTTATTTTTTTTTTTTCCTAGCTAAAGCAGTCACTGAAATATTACAGAAATTACCCAGGTACTATTGCCTTCCTGGGACCCTAAACAGGAGACTACCTGCGTGGGATAGAAATGTAGTTCTTAAGTTTTGGTTTGTGAAGGGTTTTTTTGGGGGTAGTGGTTTTGGTGGCTTTTTATTTATGCTTCACACTTGTACTAAGGAACTTCTTAATATTTAGGCAAATTTGAAACTGGCAAGATCCCTACCACATTGCTAATGGCTACTGCTAGGGCATTCCCCTGGTAAATGTTTTGTAACCATATGGGTTGTGGACTGAAGGCCGTTCAAGTGAAAATTTTTACTTTGACTAAATGCAAAACAGCCTCTGGACTGTCTAACAGTTCTCGGTGTCTCTTTTTGTGTTGACTTGTCTACTGGGTCTGTTTGACTTCTGAACAAAGTCTTCATTTCCAATTTGATGATAACATATAATTCAGTGAAGAAAGTGTCGGGGATAGCCTGACTGAGGAAGATGAAATCGGCCTTGACAGCATCCCAGTATACCCGTGGGAAGATGAAAGAAGTGGATGAAGAACGTTGTAAACAGGTTTGAGGAGGTGATAAGAGATTGAGCAAGGAGAGACTAAACAAGTGACTACCACAGAGCAGAAATTTGGCAAGAGAACAGTAGATGAAGTGGGAAGTACAGTAGGAGCTCAGTCAATCAGTATGTGAATAGAGGTGAATGGACAGAGCTATTGAGCAAAACATTTTAGCAGCCTTAGTGCATGAACCGGTGGACAGACAAGAAAGGTTATAAAAGGGAATGTTTTTTCTGCTGCGCCATCTCGGCCATCTTGGCTTTTGTAACTTAATAAAGGCTGCCTTCTTACACATAGTTTTGTCGGTGTTGGTCCCTACCACGACAGAAAGTCCAAATAAAGGTGTTTCTCTATCATGAGATGCTAACAAAGTAGTGTGGGGCCATAGCTTGGTCAGAGTCTTACAGAATACCTGTATAGACCTCTTTATTATAAACTCACCAAAGGAGACTGAAGGTCTTTCAAGATTAATATAATTCAGCTCAAAAGAACTATAATACTTTTTAGATGGACGTAACTCTGCAATTAGGTCAAAGAGAACAGAAATTTAGAAGTCAAATAAGCATTTTTATCTGCAAACTCTGCCTTTACAAGTGAGTCACTATTTTTTTAGGCTTGGTTTCAGGCTATGCATTAACTTCCTGATCTGCAGTGAAGTGAGGAATATCCTTTTAGTCCCTAGAAAATTATCAGTTGCCTCTGAGACATGGCTGTGGATTTTCTAAGTATTTCTATCTCTCCAAGTCCTTCTGGATAACACACCCTGCTGTCTAAATATCTCTCCTTGTGTACACGCGTAAGTTCCCCAGGAATAGTCCTCCCTTCTTTCCAAGGGCTTCATTGAAACCTTTGCTTCATTGAAACTTTTTAAAGGAATGTAAAAGAAATTGAGGTTAAAAAAAACCCCAACAATACCCATAGCACCAACCTGAATACTAACAGTCAATACATTTTTTTTGTTAAAGGCACCTATTTATGGCATTGCATGCATATATTCTAGCTCCTGTTTTTCTTCAGTGTGCTAAAGGAAATTACAGCAATTTACTGAACGTCTTACAAAGGGCTGTTCTTAATGGAAAATACTTGCCATTCACTGTAGCACTAGACCTGAAAAGAGTGGAAGGAGAGGAAGGAATTAAGATGTAAACTACATTTCTTATTGCGTACAAGTTCAGTCATTTGGGTAAGTTATGTGAAGAATTTTTAGAATCTACAATCATCAAGGCTAAGTTTGGTTTAATACATCTCCTTGCTTACAGAAAAATGAAACTAAATTTAAGCTAAACTTATTTTTTAGAAAAATGAAACAGTTACCTATCTAGAATCATAGAATTATTTAAGTTGGAAAAGACCTTTAAGACCCAGTACAACCATTAACTGAACAGTGCCAAGTCCACCACAAAACCATGGACCTAAGCACCACATCTGCATGTCTTTTAAATAACTCCAGGGATGGTGGCTCGACCACTTCCCAGGGCAGCCTGTTCCAGTGCTTGACAACCCTTTCTGTGAAGAAATTTTTCCTAATATCCAATCTAAACCTCCCCTGGCACAACTTGGATGTGTGTATGCATCCAAGCCACCAGCAGCCAGTTTCTAGAGGAGAATGCTGTGGGAAAACAATGTCAAAGGCTTTACTAAAGTCCAGGTAAACAACATCCACAGCCTTTCACTCATCCACTAAGTGGGTCATCTTCTCATAGAAGGAGATCAGGTTGGTCAAGCAGGACCTGCCTTTCATAAACCCCTGCTGACTGGGCCTCTATGTGTCATGTAATGGCAGTTGAAGTGGTCTGTTCCACAACCTTCCCCAGCATCAAGGTCAGGCTGACAGGCCTGTAGTTCCCTGAATCCTCGTTCCGGACCCTCTTAATAGATGGATGTCACATTTGCGAACCTCCAGTCAACTGGGACCTCCCTGGTTAGCCGAGGCTGGTGATAAATGACCGAAAGTGACTTGGTGAGCACTTCTGCCAGCTCCCTCAGTACCCTTGGATGGAGCCCATCCAGCCCCATAGACCTGTGTGTATCTGTGTGGTGTGGCAGGTCACTAACCATTTCCCTTTGGATTATGGTGACTTCATTCTGCTCCTCATCTCTCCCTTCCAGCTAAGGGAGCTGGATGCCCTGAGAATAATCACTTACTACTAAAGACTGAGACAAAGAAGGCATTAAACTCCTCAGCCTTTTCCTCATCTTTTGTCACTATGCTTCCCCTCACATCCAGGAAAGGATAGAGGTTCTCTGAAGTCCTCCTTTTGTTGTTAATGTATTCATACAATTTTATCGTCTTTTACAGCAGTAGCCAGATTAAGTTCTAGTTGGGCTTTGGCCCTTCAAATTTTCTCCCTGCCTAACCTCACAACATCCTTGTAGTCCTCCTGAGTGCCCTGTCCTTTCTTCCAAAGGTCATAAACTTTCCTTTTTTCCCTTGAGTTCCAGAAAAAGCTCTCTGCTCAGCCAGGCTGATTATCTTCCCCGCTGCTTGTCTTTTGGCAGATGTGGACAGCCTGCTCCAGTGCCTTTAAGACTTCTTTCTTGAAGCATGTCCAGCCTTCCTGGACTCCTTTGGCCTTCAGGACTTCCTCCCAAGGTACTCTGTCAACCGGGCTCCTAAACAGGCCAACATCTGCCCTCCAGAATTCCCATGTAGCAGTTCTGCCGACCTCCCCCTCCTTCCTTCTCCAAGCATTGAAAATGTCTTTTCATGGCTGCTGTGCCAAATATGGACTCCAATCATCGCATCACCCACAAGACCTTCTCTGCTAGCAAAAAAATAGGTCCAGCAGGGCACTTCCCTAGTGGGTTCAGCCACCAGCTGTGTCAGGAAGTTCTCTTCCATACAATCCAGAAACATCCTGGACTGTTTCCTCTCTGCTGTATTGTATTTCCAGCAGCCATCTGGTAAGTTGAAGTCACCCACAAGAACAGGGGCTAAGTAAGCCCAACACAAGGAGGATGTGGACCTGTTGGAGTGTGTCCAGAGGAGAGCCACGAAAATGATTAGAGGGCTGGAGCACCTATCCTATGAAGACAGGCTGAGACAGTTGGGGTTGTTCAGCCTGGAGAAGAAGGTGGCTCTGGAGGGACCTTATAGCAACCTTCTAATGTCTGAAGAAGGCAGGGAAAGAGCTGTTCACAAGAGTTTGTAGCAATTGGATGACGGGTAATGGTTTTAAGATAGAAAAGGGCAGATTTAGGTTGGACATTAGGAAAAAGTTTTTCAATATGAGGGTGGTGGATCACTGGAACAGGTCACCCAGAGAGGTAGTGGAAGCCCCATCCCTGGAGACATTCAAGGTCAGGCTTGATGGGGCTCTGAGCAACCTGACCTAGTTAGAGAAGTCCCTGCTTATTGTAGGGGGGGTGGACTAGAGGACCTTTAGAGGTCCCTTCTAACCCAATACATTCTATGATAGTGAGACTTCTCCCACCTGCTTATAGAATATTTTGGCTGCCTCTTCATCCTGGTCGGATGGTTTATAACAGACTCCCAGCAGGATACCTACTTTATTAGCCTTCCTTCTGATTCTTACCCATAAACACTCAACCCTTTTGTCACCATAATCAAGCTCTAAACAATCAAAACACTCCCCAACATAGAGGTCTACCCCACCACCTCTCCTTCCTTGCCTATCCCTTCTGAAGAGTTTATAGCCATCCATTGCAGCACTCCATTTGTGTGAGTCAGCCCACCATGTTTCCGTGATGGGGACCAAGTCATATTTTCCTGCTGCACAACGGCTTCCAGCTCCTCCTGTTTGTTGCCTGTGCTGTGTGCATTGGTGTAGAGACATTTCAGTTGGGGTATTGATTCTGACACCTTTTTGGGAGAAGCCCTAATTCCTGTGTGACCATTCTCAGGTGCTTCTGTGATCACAAACACATCAAGAATTCTTGCATCTTTGTTGCTGTATGGCTCTCTATCCCCTACCCCCCACTGAGGCAGCAGACTGAAGGACCTCGCTAGCTCACCATCCCTCAAACTTCAGTGTGCAGCCTCCAGGCTTATCACTAGTAAACCTGGTTTTATCCCTTTCCTCTTTCAAAACTTTTATGAAACTAAATACTAAATACTGCATGACTTGTAAGAAAATGATGTTCACAGATGATTTATTTTCTAGAATTGAGCAGTGGAAGAAAAACAGCCCATCAGTCTTTAAAGTAAAAAAAAAACATTAAATTATTATAAAGAACAGTTTATTAGATCAAGTTGTACTATATACGATCTCAATAAACTCTTTTCAACCTCTATTAAATAATACTATAGTCCTTCTGTGCTGTAAAACTGAAGTTACATAGTCAGTGCACTTAATGTTTTCCAGCACCCATGAGAGCTTCAGATCTTGTTTTCCTTGAAGAGTGCTTGACCCTGTTTGAATTTATATTTCCAGGGTCTGTGTTCTTCAGTAAGAAATTTTTGTCAATGATATTAATTGCTATTCTACTGAAAGAGAATACAGAATTCCAGAATTCCTCAGAGTACAATTCAAGCTTCCATAGTAAGTTTTAGTGGAGTTGCACAATGTCAATTGTCATACAGCCTTATCTTGTGATAAGCTGCAAAACCTTAGGAAATCTAAGCCAAGATTTCTTGCAGAGGTAAAGATTGGTTCCCTAAGTAAAGACTGCAACGTCAGTGTAAGACGGTCCTTAGCTTTTCTCGTGTAAAGCTTTAAACAACAAGGAACACACCTTTGTCTTGTGAGTCTCAGGTTAGAGTTCTTCAGTGTTTTGCAATAACTCTTTGCAATAGTTCTTGCAACCTTCATTCATGCTATCAATCCTATATTGTGTTTACCAAGTTAATAGTTCGAATCAGAAGTGAGAAAAGTATCATGGCTTGCCTGCATTGCAATCGGAAATGCTCTCCATAAAAAGGTTACTGGAAAAGAAAGGTAGATGTGAACTATAAGACAAGGCAAGGCAGTATGTGGCACACAGCTGAGAGTATTAGTGTGCTGTATTCTGACACTAGACATTCTCAAGAGCATAAGCATAAAGGTCCTACCAAAGTAGTTATCACCTCAGGTGATTCTAAATAGTATTAGATACTTGAAAAATATGTTCTTAGAGCTTCAGTAACCGACTGCATAAGTGTTTTGCTGAGACCATGGTTGTATTGATGAGAACACTTTTTTTCAGTAAAAGAAACTAAAAGAAGGCTTCGGAGATAAAGTAGCTTATTTAACTATCTTGGAGTATGTAATGAAAGAATGAAGGCGTATGCTGCTAGAGCGCTCAAAATATTTGCTTGGCTGCTTATGGTAACACCAACTCATTTGGAAGAATTTTTCGTTTTTCAGAGTTTGTTATTTCTGTTACTTATGTCACTTTTAGAGGAATGTTAAACCATTAAACTATAAATCTTCATAGAGCTGCAGTCTCTTCTATTTCAATCATGAAAGTAACACGAGTAAGAGCTGTGAAAATATGGGAAATGCAAATGTCATTCCCCGTGTTGGAGGAAAGAAGCGGAGTGTTAACTTAAGCTAACTTATGAGTCTCAGTTGCTACTTGTGTATGAAATTCATTATCAGCCCCTTTAAAATAAGAGCAATTGAAAAACCAATAAATCTGGGAGATTCCTAACTAGAATCCTTGTGAATTATCAGCAGTTTTGTGTCCTGAATGCCAAAATAACACTGTATATACTTTGTAGAAGCTCACTGCCTTCTCATTGATATGAATTGGCAGAAAAAGTAGATTGGTCTGAGAATTTTTCAGAGGTCACAATAAGGGTATTTGTAGAAATGTTTCTTTTGCATTTCAAGTATCCTTTTTCCTTTTCTCCTTTCTCCAGCTTTTCCCTCATTATAATAGGATTATTTGTGATATACATGTGGTACCTTTTTCTTTCCCTGATAAGTTATTATAATGCTTCCATTTCTAACCTGCAATTTATGTTCCTTTGTGTCCTACTGAAATTATTTCCTATTGTACACATTCCTCAGTTCAGATAGTTTTATTATTGTGCCCTTTTCAATTCACTAAAGACACCTTTATGTTCTGACAGAAACATAGTTCTTCAAGACATAGATGATCTAAATCTTAAGGAGAAATGTAGTATCATTTCCCAAGAAGATTCCTATTTCATTCTGTGATCCTGGAAGATCATTCTTAAGTATCACAGATATTAAATTGTTATTAAATGAATTTCCCATGAAAGTGACCTCTCACCCAGGAGAGATTAAACATTTGCTTTGTATGTATCAACCCTTCTGAGTGAGAATTATACCACAGTGCACTGGGAAAATATATCGGGAGATAATATTTTATGTTGTACTGAGTTGGAAAAAGAACACCAAAACATACTTTAAATTAGATGAAATAATTTCTACTTGTGTCAGTATTTATGAAGGTACTGTGTTGTCTAAAAATAACAAAGGAACACTTGGAAATTATTTGACTTACAAGATTGCGAAGACTTTGCAATATTAGGGCAGACAACAAAAGTTGATTGTTAGTTTTACTTCTTTGTTCAGTGCTGTGATCATGGGATCTTATTTTATCTGTGCAGTACTATTTTGATCAGAGTCCTTTCTCAAATTGATCTATGTTCAAGTATGACCCTAAATTACTTTCTGAACACCACTTGCACCCCATGAAAAAATATTGTGTTTTTTTACACTTTTCTATGATCACAGTGTCTGGTTCCAAACTAACTTGTTTGCTGTACTAGTCCAAAGGGAAGTTATTAACCCTATGGCATAGTTTGGGATACAAGAGGAATTTTAGATTAGAAATACCCTGTAATTGTAGGCATCATGATTCAGTCACAGGTTTTTAGTATCATGGTGTCTTGGTTTGAAAAGACAGGTGTCTGTGGAGGAAGGCAGGAGCCTCCCTTGAAATGGAAAGTGCAACCCCCTTCCCTCCAAATTATTATAATTTTGAAATTAACGGGCCTTCAGGCAAAGATATGGGGAATAGGAATAACAGTTCTTTACTAATATATATAACACAAGGCAGGGAAAAACAAACAACCCACTGGTTTACACTGACAGAGTCAGGAATACAACCTGACACCCTGTTAGGGTGGCAGTAGCAGTCCGATAAGATGGTGGCTGCAGTCCTCCTGAAGCGATGGATGCAGTTCTGTGGAAGCAGCAATCAGGTAAAAGAGTCTGGTCTTCCTCCGAAGGTCCAGTGGTAGGTAGGTAGCTCTTGTCCTCTGGAACTCCAGTGGGGGGAAAAAGCTCCTCTGGGAATCCAGTGGAAGAAAGGCTGCTAGGGTGTTCAAAATCTCCGTTTTTATTTGGCATGGACTGCTTGGCTCCTTCCCCCCCCCTCCCCGGGCGGAGCATCTCACAATGGGATGGGGAGTCGTGAGGCAGTTCCTTGATGGGCCATTAACAGGAGATAGCCCAGGAGCGAGTTATCGATGGGTCAGGCGATAAGGCATTGTTGTGCCCATTAACAGGAGATAGTCCAGAGGGGGGAGGCAGGGAGCACCGCCCCACCTGGTCTCAACAGCTCATGAAGATGGTAATAGAATATTTTTTTTTCCTTTTGGCACATTTTACACTGTAACCCAGGACACATGGTGATTACATAAGTTTAGAACACTGATTCCCTTGAACTGAGCTGAAACAGGGAATGCTTGAAGTATAAAAGTGCTGAAGATCAGATCTCACACCAAGAAGAGTTAGGAACATATAAAACAGCCTGTTCTTGGTGCCCTTTGAACAGTCAGTGAGACCAGTTCCAGAGGTCAGTAGCCTCAGTCACTTGCTTTTTATCTGTGGGAACGAGGCTGATTATGAGTTGATCAAGTTATTTGACCTATCTTGCAGATAATCCAATTGATTTGGAAGAGTGAATTGGTACTTGTGCACTGAAGTAAAAGTCGGATTCTGGGTGTGATAGGTAGCGACACGGACAATTTAAAGTGTCAAAATCCAATGCGAATTTTATTATATTAGCAAGCGAACAAGAGCAAAGGCAGCGCTGGGCGACCGGGGAGTCTGCGCTCCACCAACGGCTCGCAACTTCCCGCCTCGTGTAAGCACCTTATATACAGTCTCATTTCCTGCATTCGTGATGTCGCAATCAGGTCGATACTCTGCGCACGTTCCTTCTGTTGCTGGGGAGGTCTTTCTCTGCCTCCTGGTGATCGTAAGGATGAAGGCTGAATGTCTTCCTCGTTGCCCTGTGGGTGGACTTATGCAGGAATGTGACTACTCCACCCCTTCAGCTACGGGTCCTGTTGACTTATGCAGGAATGTGACTACTCCACCCCCTCAGCTACGGGTCCTGTTGACTTATGCAAGAATGTCCTTCGGTTGGGCTATCAAGCCTTGGGGGCACATAAATCTTCCATCCATACCTTCCCATACAGGTTTAATGAACAAAGCACACTTATTACACTGGGTTCACTTTCCTTACTCCTTAACTAAACTTGTTTTCTTTTAGAATTCATTCCAAGGTTTTCTGTTCTTGCTTTATTGCATGCTCTTGTTCTAGCCTGACTCTGTAATGATAGAAGTTATCTGATAGTGGAAATTATTTATATTCACAATGATTGTGAGACTTCTGTCATGCCTTTGCACTTCTGCTAGAAGATTTTAAGCCAAAATAAGTTTGCTAGAGTTGGTCCTGATCCTCAGGTAGATTGTGTAAGCTTCTGTACACCTGTGTTTCTTCCTACTTCTCCCCTCCCCTTGTGTTTCTGCTGTGGTCACATAATGATCAAGGTGAAACACTATCAGTGTTGCAATGGGGTATCAAAGTGTGTGTAAAAGCACAAGAATTAAGGCAAGCCTGCAGGTTAAAAAAGAATTTAATTGACCAAAGTGTTAGACAAACTTTTATCAGGTCTTCATTTAACTGATATAGGAGATGGCAACACACTTAAACTGGTGGAGTGAAAAGTTTTAAAAATGTAATGGAGGACTAGGTCACTGTCACAGTTGTACCAGATCAATACTTTTCAAGTAGCGAGCCACAAAATGAAGGCCTTTCTGTACTCAGATGCAAATTGAAAAAAAAGGGAGGTGGCAACATAAATAAAGTACTTAGTCATAAATGAAAAATGTTAGATCGATACCACAGAGGTAGTCCATGTATATTTTTCTTTAAAAGAAAAATTTGTTTACCATGCTGTCTTTCAATGTTCCTTTGCTTTCTTGAACCTCTGCTTTCTCAAAAACGGAAGCGCACTGTTCAACAGTGCTGGAACTCCGGAAAAGTCTTTTTTTTGCATGAATGACAGCTTGGAAATCCTACACTCATGGAATATTTATTTCAATAGATGTTTTTGCTGTCCTGGTTATTTTTTCACAGTGTTTTTCATAACCACTGTAATTGTATCACAGTTACGTGTGTAACTGAGAGTTTGAAGTAGGTTTAATGTTCTTCAAATGAACTTCAGAGAGATATTTGCACCTCTGGCAATGTCTCTTTTCAGGCATAAATACTTCTTTCTGAGATGGAAAATAATGAAATTATATTCTGCTCTTATGTTGAAAACTGTTAACAAATCTGACTTATACTGGTTGGAGTACTTTTCTTCTAATAATTCTATCACCTGGGAAAGCACTCAAAACGGATGGATTACCTTTAGACTATTTTACTCCTGAACCACATTTTCCCAGTCTGATTCCTCTCCCTTCCCACCCTGTTGCTGATGTAAGAGAAGAGAACTAAAGTCATTGTAACTACGCTGATGTTAAAACTGAAAAATGATGCTCTTAGATACATAATAGTACTTGATCTAGGTGCCCTAAGCTTGAGGATCTAGGGCGAGTGCTAAATTCTTCAGAATAAGTAGTTACAACAAGACTCTCCTTAAACAATTTAACACTACAGAAAATAGCATTTAAACTTGTATCTCTGTATTTCCAATATTGTGAACAACAGTTTGTCCACTGAGAGTCTGTCCCTCAGAGAAGTGAGTATTGCTGATTGTCTAACAATTTTAAATATCTTTATAAAGGTGATAAATATTTTCTTCCTTAGGTTATAAGTGTAGTTATCTCTTCTACTCCATTCCTTCTCCTCTGAGAAAGCAAATGAGATCAGAGGCGAAGGTTTTTCTGGCAGATTTCTTTCTAGCCAATCCACAGATAACAAACACATTCAGACTTACTTTTCTGTGCAGGAAAAGATTATCTCTTTTCAGATGTATTGAATTTCCTTATTTTGCTTCTCTTCTTGGCAATATGTCATTCTATGACTATCGCGCATGGTCACTCCTCCTTTGTCTGCAGGTAGTGTCTAAGTTTTCAAGACTCCTTTTGCATTGATCAGTCTTGAAAGTAAGCAGATTATTCAGATTTAGGGGGGGGAGAAAAAAGGTAACATGTCAGTATACGTTTCCAATTTAAAAAAAAAAGACTACATTTTCTTCTAGCATCTTATAGAAAATAAGAAAATATTCACATTTAAATTTTGGGTCGTGTAATGCCTTGCAATAGCTGTTTGAACTATTGAACTGTTTTGTGGACACTGATAACTGAATATGCAGCTGGTATTTTCTTCCCAGAGTGAGGAATCAATGAGTTTTGAGTGAAAGAATGTAATGATCTTGAATAGTGTTGGAAAACATTGCTGGTATTCTGAGGATACTTTAAAGTTTTCCCTTAAAGGAAGGGATGCACGCAAAAGGTTAAACTAACGTCTTAATTTCGTTGTCTAGCTATGAGGATATCTGTTTCTTAATTGTTTTGCTTCATTATGAATTTGAATGACAGGCTGACTTAAGAAATAAGGTTTCCCAACATCCCAAATACAATCCTAGCATGTATTGGTTTTCTGTGGCAAGGCTTTGGTAGCAGAGGGGATACAGGTGTGGCTTCTGTGAGAGGATGCTAGAAACTTCCTTAGTGTCTGATACAGCCAGTGCTAGCTGGCTCCAAGATGAATCCGCTGCTGGCTAATCAGTGATGGTAGTAGTGCCTTTGTAGACAATGTAATTAAGAAGGGGGAAAAACTGCTGTGGAACAGCATCTGGAAGACAGGAGTGAAAATATGTGAGAAAAAAACTCTGCAGGCACCAAGGCCGGAGGAGATGCTCTGTGTGCCAGAGCAGAGATTCCCTTGAACACCATGGTAAAGAAGGCTGTCCCCTGGCAGCACATGGATGTTAATAGTGGAACGGATATCTGCCTGCAGCCTGTGGAAGACCCCATGCCAGAGCAGGTGGATGTGCTCGAAGGAGGCTGTGACCCTTTGGAGAACCTGTGCTGAAGCAGGCTCCTGGCAGGATGTATGACGCTGTGGGGCCCATGCTGGAGCAGTCTGTTCCTGAAGGACTATCCTCATGATAAGATTTCTTGTCCTCTCACCAACTTCGTGACTTAGGGGGCAATGGTGATAAGTTCCTACCCAGCATAACTGGCATGTCTCATCTTCGACTACCCCACCTTCCCAGGTGCTCTTGCAAAATGGGTAGCCATTGGAAGCCATTGTGCAACAGGAAAATTATGACATAGTTGCCATCATGGAAACATGGTGGGATGACTTGCACAAATGGAGTGCAGCAATGGACAGCTATAAACACTTCAGAAGGAATAGGCACCGAGCAACAAGGAGCAGCAATTTGAGAACTAGAGTTCCAGCAATCTCTGCAAGGTTGAGGATCCAGGCCCTGGGCAAGTGCTAAACCTTCCTGAAACAGTAAATTTGACTGGAAGATGGGCTTGTGTGTGAGACTACACCTCTTTCTTCATATTGACAAATACTTACAGCCATTTTTTAAAATATGTACACATTCTAATCAATCTAAACCTGTTATTTTACTTATCTTAATGAAAATAAACCCATATACAAAATCAAGCTTCTTCTTGCCACCCCTCGCCCAAATACAAACTCTATTTTCTCCCACTGTTCATCTTAAGGAACTGAATGGCCCTTTTTATATCACTGGAGACTTCTCTGAGTGGAAATTATTTTATGACAGTTACTTTTGAGGAAAGATGAGTTACTACTTAATGTACAACTGTTTATATGCCAGTCTTGCAGACTAAGTGACATGTTCAATATTTCGGAGAGTGTTGCTTCAAGACTCTTAAAATGTAATGGCTGTTCTTCCTTGGAATTTTTTTTACCATATTGCAGCTTGTATAACAGTATAAAATGCATAGCTTACCTCCTGCACTTCTGTAACTGTGCAGCTTGGCCTAGAAGTATATATTAAAAGGTAACTGAGTTTCAGGCCTAATGAATAAGAAGGGCCAGTTTTTGTGATTCATGTTGGCCCAGACTTCTGTTTGATGTTGGTGGAATCTTAGGGAGATAAAGGACTGAAATTTTAGACCTGGTGCTGCTTAACCATATGCATTTGAATATTTTCCTTTAAATAAGAGGCCTTTCAATCTGTTTAGGTAGCAGAATAACTGGACTGAACTTCTCTGCCTGTGTTTTGTTTGAGTTTTCTGCATTCAAGAAAATGCTGGTTCTTTAGGAGCTGAAGTAAAGACCTGGTTTCCTATAATTAGGAATCAGCTTCGGAGTTTTAGCTCTTGATCCTAAGCAGATGGCTTAAAAGGCAATAAAAGGAAAGAAAGTAGGAAGTCTTTAAAACTAAATTTTTAATGAGAAGGAGTAGAATGTTCAAACACTCCATCCTCATTCTGTGGTCATTGAATCTTGCTCAGGCTTTTGTGAGCTGACTTAGAAGATGGAATGTTTCTGGAAATTGATTAAAAATCAGAAAGATATCAAAATAATTAATTTAAGAACTTTGCTTATTATTAGCCTGCTTTTTTCATTAGGGAAAATGAGGAATAACTATGCTATGCTTTGAAATTGTTCTTCTGGGACTGGGATTTGTCTCAATGTCCTTAAGCAGAAAATGTCCATTTCTTCATTTAACCAGTTGTACAGAACCATTCTGGTGGTCTCCAAACACTGATTTATATTCCAGCTGCACTACATTCCCACTACAAGCTTTGAAAGAAAACTACTGTTGTAACAACTTCTTTTCTTGTTCGTATGCTCAGCTACCTTTGTGAGCTGAACCGGATACCTTGTAGATAAGCTAGACTGTTTCTGCTCCCTCATTGTTAACTCACAAATATTGTGAGAAACGATTATCTATGAAAAGAAATCTGAAATCCACAGATTTACAAATGGGAAGTAAGTGGCAGGACTGATGTATGGGGAAAAGGCAACTGTCATAGGAGTCCTGTTAGCCAAAGGAGTTGAGGGATGAGCCTACTGCTCAGGAGGTTGCCAGAAATTTGTTCTGTCTACCCAAAGAATCATTGATCAGCGTTTTCTTAGTGTGCAATGGCTATGTTTTCTTTTTAATTCTAGATGATTAAGGACTTCAGACTAGCAGGCTGCTTACTTAGTATCTCTAATGTTTTTCCTTCTAGTTGACTTAGCTTTTCCCAGAAATATGGCAAGGTTGATTCTGGGTTTTAGAGCAGTTATGTTACAAACTTTGTCCTAGAAGCCGTAGATTATCCTGGCAGTCAGTCACAAATGTGAGATCTAAAAGACCTGCTACCCATTACTTTGCAGATAATAATTGGTCCTTAGTGAATAGGTTATCAAACTAACTGATGATTAAATCCTGATTTTATGGGCTAGGTAATTTGTAGAGCTTATTCTTTACCATGAGAAACTACAGATTATTTCATATGTAATTCTACCGTCTATTTTGGGGGAATAACATCTGAGTTTTACTTGTTCATGAAACTTTCATATTATGTAAGTAAAGTTATGTATCATGTTATTATGTATGCATACGCTATATGTCAGTTCTCTGATAGTAAAATATTTTTTAAAAAAACTACTTTTTTTTTAGTGATCGTTAGAGGAATTTGGAAAGAAAGTAGGCTTTTGTGTTCTGTGTTTGGTCGGAAGTAATTTTCTTATATCCAGGAAGTGGGGAAGAAATGTGCCTTAGCAGTAAAACTTGCCTTTATATGCTAGTTTATTGGATTGGAGTGTTTCCGGAAGTTCATAATGGTAACTTGCTTATCTGTAATGAGGAAGTTTTGACACTTCATTTGAGAGATTTGATTATTTTGATATGAAGTTATTGTCAACTTACGGAATTTTAATAAATTATGTCTGAGATTGTGACCATAATTTTACAAATAGAAATTATTTGGATATGAGTTAATTGATTATTCAGTGGTGAAATGCACTTAAGGTGTGGTAAATTATATGAATATGTAAGTTATATAATACAGTTTATGAGAGGTAGATTTAAGAAATAGATTTTTAGACTTTTTTCCCCAGAGTGATACTCCTCCATCTTTTTCTGCTATTCCAAGGAGTTTTGTGCAAGGTTTGTTACAGGGAGTGCTGTCTTGAACACTTCCATTATAATATCTGTTAGGCTATGGCTTGGCATTCATCATTAATTATTTCACTGGTCAATGTCATGCTTACTGATAGTAACAGTAATGAAGTACTTAAGCGTTATCTTAATATCTTAATCTCCCCATTGTAAGGGGAGAATAGCAGTCAAAACATAGGAATTCTGTTTGCTAATCTAATACATGTACCAATTACGTGTTAAGTATTTACCATTGGGTTAAATATACAACCAGAATTCAGTCCTTCCTATGAGATATACACCTTGATCTTAAGCTTTGAGTGGTGAGTTTAAGATGGTTTGAGATCCAAACATGATTTTTAGAGTGTTCTAAACATTGTGAAAATCGAAGATTAAATTGAACGAAATAACTAATTAACTTTTGAAAAATTGGCTTCATTTTTTTTGAAATACAAGCTTCAGTTAGTTTATCCTGGTTTTTTGAGTTGCATGAAGAGAAGAACTCCAGTCTTAATATCAAATGTGGAGATTCAGAAACTAAAACAATAGCAGGAGTGTGAGCTAGGAAGGAGAGAATGGTCTTGTTTTCTGGCAAATGTTTCCTAGCTTACATGCTGTTTGGAAAGCATTACAGTCATATCACAGAGTAAAAGCTTATATTGAAACTTGTATTTTTCTGTTGAAAACAGTGGTTATGCCAGGGAGGTGATGTGTTTTAATGAAGGACTAAATTGTCTAGACATGTTATAGCTGGAGACAGGATGGCTGACTGGAATGACCAGAGGGGAAGCAGACAAAGAGGAGAAACCATTAGATCCTACTCTGCCAATCACAACTGATAGAGGAAAAAGCTGTTAGGTCTACTGGGAAGTCTTTGCATTTCTTAGGAATGGAAGGAAAACTTTTCGGCTTGAATGCTAGGTAGAAATGTTTCTTCAGGAATTATGTTGGGGGAATTATCTGATGCAGAGGTATAATTTCTCTTAATGCTCCAAACACACAAAAAACTCTAGGAACTTTTAATTCATACTGAATGTAGATATATCTTTTAGTACTCCTAATCATGCTGATATCTGAATGATGAATTGTCATGAAATCTACATAAACATTAAGATGAGAATACGTTGAATTATCAAAGTGAAGACCAAAATATGTCTCCAAAAGGCAGCTAGTCTTCACCTATATTAAAGTAGGTATGATAAATATTCTTTTCTCCTCCTGAAGGGGGAAAAAAAACCTTAGAATTTCTCCAAACCTCATCCAAGATTTCATCTTCCTTGACCTGCCCCCTCATCTTTTTTATTTAGCTCTAGGCAGAGAAGGAAGGGAGCTTGAATTCTTATGTTATAGCACCTGAGTGTATGTGAGTTTTGGGGTTGGTTGGTTTGTTTTAGATAACAGAAGAGCTGAAGAATCAATGAGGACACTTGTTTGAAATTGAAATTGCAAGTGAGAGTGACGTCTTAGGAACATGAGCAGCTGTGAGACTAAATGAGCATGAGAGCTTGGATGCAGAACAAATAAAAAGTTTCTTTGTTCTTACAGCATAATGGAGCGAAATATATTTGGTCAAAATGAATTCTATTTGTGTTATAATCTTGACTTCATACACAGATAATGAAAGGGCAGTCCTTAGTTCAATTTGAAAGCTAATCAAGGCTAGACAAATAATGGAAGTGTGTGCACGAAAATAGGGAGCTGGCAATGAAAAGAAAATAGACATACTAGTGCAGGATATGAAATCTCATATGAAAAGGATTATGTATTTCTAAGGCAGTGACAGACAAAACCATAGTATTTATAGGGCAAAATCCATGTGGGGGTAAAATAGTGTTGTTAAAAGAAAATCCTTCTTGAAGCAATGTTTGTGATTTTTATGTGTGTGTTAGATCCCAAAAGCAACCTTAGTTATAAACATATTTGTTGCATGAGATAGCCTCTCATAACTGTAATTCCTGGGTTTTAAGTCTACATAAGACTTTCTATTATATCTGAAAGAATTTGCTGCCAACCTGTATTATTCAGATGCCTTTCAAGTTGCAGGAGAAACAAACATGCTAAAGGATGTTTTCATGAGAAAACAGTGTATTTCATTAAATTGTTAAGCTGTCATTCATATATCTTTTATATAAGTACCACAGAATTTGTTGATAGTATTTGCACTGCTTTCAAAGAATGAACTTGTTGAAATGCAGGTTGGAAAGTCTGCTTTTGTTTAGTGTAGTGTTGTTGAAAGTTCTCTGATTTGCTATCATATTAGATTTATTTTGTGGCTTCTAAAGAAATCAAAAGTCAAGGAAGTTACTCTGGTTTGGGAGTTCTTGCTAAGTTTCTCATGACTTTATTGTCAAGATCTAGGGAATGATCCATTATGCCTTCAAAGTCTCAGAAGAGCCAGAAAACAATCTATGGACTTTGTCTTGCAGAATAAAAATCACTCAGGTTTAGAAGAGATTTAATATTGAACAACATTGTCTAATTACGAATCAAATGGAACCAGCAGTGTTAAGAATCAGTGACATATGAATGTGGAGAAGAGGGAAGGAGACTAAAATGTAAAACAACTGATTTGCTATCAGTCTTAGAAAGAAACAGATATTGAAATTCCTGGAGAGTGAAACTGAGCAAATAGAGACATGTTATCTTCAGATGTCTAAAAAATAACATAACATTAACCTAGTGTTTCGCAATTTTTCTGTTTTGTAGTTTGGTTCAGAATTGTCATTGATTGCTTGTGATCAAGGGTCTATACTGTGATGAGAATGGTAGAGTTTTCCTGGGTGTATATAGGTCTTTATTTGAAAAAGTGCCTGAATTCAGCAGTTACCTAGTGTCATCTTCCATTGACACCACCATATCTGTCTCTTGAATGATAATTAAGAGTTTTCCTCAAATAGTGTAATCAAAACTTCCAGGTTCAGATTTTGTGTGGGTTTGGGTTTTTTTGTTTGTTTGTTTTGTTTTTCCTCTCCTTGGTAGATGGGCTTTGCTCAAGTTACAAACTTAGTATCAAACTTTTTTTTCTTAAATGTAATGCTAAAACATGGGGACTAAGCAAATCCAAGGCTCTGTACTGCTGGTCTCAGGAGGAAAAGCTCAGATCTTGAGATGTTTTCTAACTTGAGTCTCTGGTCAGAGAATGTTGAATGCTGTCATGATACACTTGACACACCTTTAATGTTTGACAATTAAAATGCCCTTTACCAACCATGTTTAGCACAGTGAGCATCCTGTCCTGTTGAGCAAGTTGTGGTTTTATGATGAAAATCCAAGTTTCAGTACTATAGACTTAATCAAGCTGGACAAGAAGCAGGAATAGTCCTTTGATTTTAAATGAGGAATCGTTTGGTGAAATTTAGAGACTGCTCTCTAGTAATTATTCCACATCCACAGCTAATCTGAAAGTCGGTTGAAGGCTTAAATGTCTAAAAAGTAAGATTCCTATTGTCCAGAAGTTAACTGTAACATTTTGAAAAATAAGAAAATCTTACCTCCAGTGCTTTCTCACATCTTGATGGAATATTTGTCACTGATATAAGCTTGTTTACTAAATCTACCTTGTGAATTACTGTGTGTTATTGGCAGTTCCAACAGGGCATAATTGGCAGTAAGGAAATAAACAAATGCTTATAGAAATATTAGCACTGTCAAAATCTGATCCTGCTTAAGTGAGGATATCCAATATGAGCACAGCTGGTTGCCATAGATAGTACAGCATACACTCCAAAACGCTACTGAAGCAAAAGGTATGAAAAGCTTTTTACAGTTCTGGCTTGCATATTGTACAGAGAATAACTGCAGGATGTGATTAGTGAAAAGGAACTACATATTCTTAAAAGAGCAATCATTTTCCCACACGAGTCACAAAGCTGTATCGTGATATGTGAGGCATTATCAGTTTCTCAAAACTCTCATCGTGAAATTATCTTAATGTTCTTATTCTGTGGGGTTTTTTTACAGTTCTTGCTATGGTGTGTGTATTCAAATATACTCTCTTGTGAGCTGGGTGTCAAAACACAACTGTTTAATTCTGGACTACATTGTAATGTTCTTGAAGATTAAAATCACATCTTTGTGCCTAGAGAAGTCACATCTTAGACTGAAATTTAACTGAAGCCTCCTGTAATTTTTCACTGCAAGTTTCTGCTTTAGCTAAATAAAGGGAGCGGACAGGTAGGCTATATTGTTCCATGTTCGTCCCTTGAGTGTCCTCTCACAGTTTTGTAGAGTTCTGCATACATTATTTTTCTTTTCCGGATTTAAAAGCCATGTTTTGTATTTTCAATGATCTCCATTAGTATTTCCACTGAAACCAGGGGAGCTTCTCATTAAGTAAAATAGCTCTTCTGTAATGGAGATTAGAATTTGATTCTGTGGGAGCAAACCCAAACAGTAATACCCCGAGACGTTGTAGGATTTTTTGTGTGTGTTGGGAGTTTTTAGAAAATTACAATGAAGATTGCGCTTATGTAAAAGGCAATAAAGATTATTAAGAACACTGATTTTTAAACTTTTTTTTTTTAAAAAGGAGTCACTTTTTAATATTTTATTGACTAAACCTACTTGGAGGGAGGGAGGGCTGAGAAGTAGATATTTGCTAACTTCTTTTGAAGGATGGAGCAGGGAAGATGTACAGAGCCATTTAAATTATTCAAAGTTCTAAATATGATGCCAGCAATAATTCAGTTAAAACTTCTTGATCAATAACTGGAAAGGAGGGAGAAAGTCTCTGCCTTTCATTTAATATTTTACGTTTAGTCTGCATAGGTATTGGTAAAATAAAGTGCAAATAATAAAGGCATAGAAACCTTCATCTAATCAAAGTATGTAACTATCATTTTTTTATTAAGATCACAGCTTCCAAAGTGCTAGTGAAATCTGTAAAACCAACAGAAAAACTCCTAAGCCTTAGTCATTAGAGGGATTTTTTTAGCATTAACAATAGATGGATTAGATGAAAGTATGAATAAAAAAAAAAAAAGCATTATTTACATAAGAAAGAGAAAGGAAATGTGCAGTGTCCTATCACTTAGTAGAGCATGTATGTTCTTCAGTCAACATACAGTGGAAAAATAACTTTTAGAGTCTTTATTCACAATTGTGATAAAGCCATGCTTTTTGAAAGGCTTTGTTATGGGCAGTTTGGGTTATGCAAGGATCTGTGAGATGTTGACTAGTTAAAATAATGCAAACCTCATTCATACTTCTCAAGGTCTTAGTTGAAATTTTCTTTTTAGCCTGCCATCACTTGCTCCTTTTCTCTGCTTTTAGTGTTTTCTGGAGAAATAAAAACCAACCTGTGTTGTAGCTCTCCAGAAATGCGATGTTATGGTTTTGGAGTGGTTTTTTTTTTTCAAGTTCAGTGACACTGCTGTAGATTTGAATAAGTGCAGTGTTCTTACAAAAAGAACAAATATATGACTAATTTGAAATCTGGGAATTTACCACAACTTCATACATGTGATGCTTTTAGATTTGTCCCACTGAGCTCCTAAATTAGATGCCTCAGAGAGGATCCTCCAGAGAATGGATTGACTGACTCTGGAGGGCTGACCCTGGTCAGCAGCTAAGACCCCACTCAGTCACTTTCTCCCTCCCTGTCAGAGAATTGGAAGGGCAAAAGCAAGAAAATTCAGGCAATGAGATAGTAACAGTTCAATAGACGAACTAGAGTTGTGCATACAAGCAAAGCAGAATAAGGAGTTTATTCACTACTTCCCACTAGCAGGCAGATGCCCAGCTACTTCTTGGCAGGACCTCAGCATGTGTAACAGTTACTTGGGAAGACAAATCATAGAATGGTTTGTATTGGAAGGGATCTTAAAGGTCATCTAGTACCAAATCCCTTCCATGGGCATGGACACCTTCCACTAGACCAGGTTGCTCAAAGGCCTGTCCAACCTGGCCTTGAACACTGCCAGAGAGGGGGCAGCCACAGCTGCTCTGGGCAATCTGTTCCAGTGTCTCACCACCCTCACAGTAAAGAGTTTCTTCCTAATAGCAAATCTAAATACCCCTCGTCCTATTGCTATGTTCCCTTGTAAACAGTCCCTCCCCACCTTTCCTGTAGGCCCCCTTCAAGTCCTGGAAGGCCACTATAAGGCCTCGCTGGAGCCTTCTCTTCTCCAGGCTGAAGAACTCCAACTCTCAGCCTTTAATCATTCTCCATCCCTTTAATCATTTTTGTGGCCCTCCTCTGGACACACACCAACAAGTCCACGTCTTTCCTGTGCTGAGGACTCCAGAGCTGGACACAGTAACCTAGATGGGGTCTCTTGAGTAGAGGGGGAGAATCACCTCCCTTTACCTGCTGGCCATGCTTCTTTTGATGCAGCCCGGGATGTGGTTTGCTTTCCAGGCTTCAAGCACACATTGCCAGCTCATGTCCAGCTTTTCATCCACGAGTACCCCCAAGTCCTTCTTGGCAGGGCTCCTTTCAATACCTTCATCCCCCCCCCAGCCTTTTTTTTTTTCCTGACTGCCATACCTATGGAAGTCCTTATTATTCTTTACATCCCGTGCCAAACTCAGCTTCAGCCACACTTTGGCCTTCCAGACTCCATTCCTACACAATTGAGCAGCATCCCTATACTCTTCCCACGGTACCTGTCCCTGCTTCCAGTGCCTGTGCATTTCCTTTAGTTTGTCCAGCAGGTCTCAACTCAGCCATGTCATCTCTTGCCTTCATTCTGCAATTTCTTACATCTGGGGACTGAGAGCTTTTGTGGTCTATGGAAAGTGTCCTTAAAGATCTGCCAGATCTGTTCTGCTCCCTTGTCCCTGAGGACAGTTTCCCAGGGGGTCCCATTGACTAACTCCTTGAACAGCTAGAATTTCGCTTTCCTAAAATTCAGGGTACTGACTTACTCTTTGCCTGACCCATATCCCTCAGGACTGTGAACTCCACCAGTGCATGATCGCTGCAGCCCACGCTGCCTCCAACTTTGATGTCAGCGATTATCTCACTTGCATTGGTGACCAGCAGGTCCAGTATCTCATCCCCCTCTGGTAGGGCTGTCTATTCCCTGGCTTAAGAAGTTATCCTCAATGCATTCTACAAGTCTCCTAGACTGCCTACAGCTTGCCGTGCTACTTATCCAGCTGTTGTGCTTTTGTCATAAAAACAGTGGTTAGAACAGCATCAGTATCATCATTTCTAGTACCTTTGCAGTAGATTAATTAGGTTATCATGCCAAATTGACTTGAGGCTTAAGCAGAGAAACAAAAACCTCAAAGCATTGACTGGTTTTCTAATACTTCTAGGATAATACAGGGTTAAGTATTTTGCCTATATAGAGGAAGATGAGCCTCAAAACAAGATATACCTGTAACTACCATCTTGTTACAGTGGAGATGCTGAAAACACATTTTCAAAGTGAAACATGAAAAAGTCTCCTGCATCTGTATCTGAAGGTGATGTATTTGTTATAGTTCATTTTTTGTTTGCTTGCTTTTATTATGTTATTAAGCCCTTGTTATAAATAGAATGATCTTACCACATTTATATAGATTATATAAAAGCATAGTTTTAAGTGCTATTAATGGATTTTGAGTCTGCCTTCTGAATAATTCGATCTCTAAATGCTGAAGAAATAAATATTGATGAATACACCTGACTTCCCATTTTTACATTCATCCTGTTCATCATCTATCTTTGATCTTAGCTGAATCAGTGAGTCAGATTTGCTAATGGTACACTTTTCCAAATATAAAAGGAAATACTTGTACAATTCCTACCATTTTTTTTTTATTTGAGGAGGAGAATGCTGTGAGCCAAAGATGTTTGGAAAAAGAAATTCTGAAAATCTACAAGCACAAGATTCTACATGAATTTCCATTGCATTACTGCTGATGCTACTTCATGACTCACTTTGACTAATTACCCCAATGAAGTCCGGTTCAATCCTGTTTCTAAATAATATGCTGCATAGTAAAGCAATACTTGTTAATTCTGTTAGAACTATTGTTTTAATTGACATCTCATTTCTGGTTTTGATTTTATGACTTACAGTTTTCTCTAAAAAAACCTCGGCTGATTAATTTTAGAGAGATTTCTGTATCTTTTAAAGTGAGATTCATCTAGGGTTTTCAGGTTGCAAAGAACTTTTGAAACCTTTTTCTTTGAACATGCTGTCTAGGCTTATTCAAAGCATGTAAGCATATATGTAATTATGAATGATCATAGTTAAGTGAAGCATGTACTGAGGCAGAAACTTCACCCAGATTCTGCAAAGTTCAGTAGTATCAGAGAAGGCCATACCTCTCAGACATATCATTGACATCAATATTGGGTGTCAAAACAAATTCTCTGCCTGTTTGCTTCCTTTTGTTAACTTTGTATCACTGCTGCTTTGTATGTACAGTAGCTACTTTGAATCAATGTTTTCACATTTGATAAACAGGAGATTTGTTTTCATTCAGTGGACTCAATAATACACTCTTCCTGTGCGTGCACTGTGCTATTGCATAAATACCTGCCTTGAAGCTCTCCACTAGGTGTGGAAGTGAGAGAGCAGACCTGGCCCATGATGACTGAAGCAAGGAAGGTTGCTGCTTCCTTCACCATCGGGCTATCCATCCTGTTCTGCTGCAGGCCTGTCTTTTGATCTACTTGGTGGCTCACTTGCCTGAAGTAGCCCTTTTTGTTTCCAGCTGTGTGCCATTTGCTATTTTCAAGTTGAGCCAAGCTGTGGCCTTATCAACCCCACCTTTGTGAGTTGGAGCAGTTGTGCTGTGTTTCCTACTTGGAGACCAGGGCTTCTGTTTTGTGCTTGAACACTGTTGCTAATTCCTGTGTAGCCTTTGAATTGTGCTATGGTTTCCTTTTTGAAGTACGTCAGTTGGTGTGCTTCTAAGACATTGTTCTTGAAGACTGACCAGCTCCTCAGGGCCTCTTTGTCCTTTGGGAAAGCCTTGCACAGCATCTATCCTTCCAGTCTCTGAGCAGGCTGAAGCATGCTCTCCTGAAGCCCAGAGTCTGTCATCTCCTTCTGACCTTCCTTGCTGTGCTCTGGGTCTTAACCTGTACCAACTCCTGCTCCCTGCAGCCAGGTGGTGAGTAGCTTCTGGTTGTAAGGCACTTCCTACCTGCCAAGTGGAAGCAGAACAGAGAACGTGGGTATTGCACTAGGTAGGCAGTGGATATCGTACTAGGTAGCAGTGGCTAACTGGAACCATGTTCTTGTTGACGCCGGTCAACGAGTTAGTTCACTGTAAGCATAGATTATTCAGTGGCTTTAATTTATTGGATGTTTGTTCCTTTGTAAATAGCCCAGGCTGTCATTGTGAAACGTACATCATCAGAAACAATGTGCGTGTGTAAAAGTTCTAACGCTTGTGTGTTTCAGACAAAGAAATAGCATGAATTACTTTTTGTTTGACTATTATGTGAGCATCAAAGCAATGATAAGGTTATACTTTTTTCCCCTCTCTTCAGTTGTGGATGCTATCATTCCCAGCATGTTCTGTGCAAGGTTACTGGGACACTGCAGTTAAAATAAACACAGGTGATGGGGAGAAATCTTTTTTATTTCACAGCTCTCGACAGTTTCACATGCTTTCGTTCAGAAAATTTCATTTCTAAAATTCTGGGCTTAATTTTTTGTGTTAGTCTTTGATAGTCTTACACATTTTTTTTGAATAAAATCAATTTTCCTAAAATTGTTTTTTGTATAAGGAGTTAGAGGAGGTGTGAGGTTGAGTTTGGGAGGGTTTTTTATTTTGTTTTTAAACTTAAATGAAAGAGAATGTCCTTGCCTTGAGGGGAAAATAAAAATCATAAAACTAGGCATGGTTAAAAGATTCAGTTATCTAAGGGAAGAACAGACCTTAAGTTTCAGATAAGTATGACCCATGTAATTTATGTAGAGGGATTATGTGCCATCCCTCCAGGTGTCTTGCGTAACATTTGATACTGTTCTCAGACAAGAATTGCTAGTGCCCTTACAAAGACAGAAAACAGGAGCTAGAGAAAGCTAAAATATTGTTTAATAATAGCTATGCTGTTTGTTATGAGACCACCTGGAGCTAGAGAAGGAACAGTTGAACATATTTAGCAAAACAAAAACTGAGACTAAAAATAACATGAAACTGGCTTACCCTGTCGTAGTGATACAATTCAGTTAAGACTTGTTTGATGATACAATCTATAATAAGATCTGTTTAAGGTAATCTTTTAGTATTCTCTACTAGAATTCTGTTGACTAATACTCAAACTGCTTCGTCTTTCTCCTTGTGTTAGTCCTTGTGTATATATTAAAACACCGAAACATATGAAGTGCAGCATTACTTTTCTGATACCAAGCTTGCATTGGTTTTCTTGGCAATTTCTGCATTATTGATTATTTTTAAAGCATCTTTTGGACTGTGAGGGATCAACAGGATCTTCACATTTTCTGAAAAGGGAATATAAAGTATGCAGTTTCTTTGTGAGAAAGGAACTTAGTGGCATGTGAGAGAGATCATATTGGTGATAACAAACATGCTCTGAGGACAACATTGTAGTGTGGTCACTCTTGACTCTGGACAGAGTTGTAAACTAGGCCATGTTTCTAGCCAATGTCAGTCCCAAACCTTGATTTTTCTTGTTCCTATATTGGCAACTATGGGTTGTCAGGTACAAATGAGAATACTTTGTCTGCATAATAAATAACTGTGTTATGGTTCTGTACGGTACCACCCTTGTAACACCATTGTTGCTGTGAAGAGTTTATGTTGTCTCCGCTTCCTTTAATTGCCCATTCTGGTGGTGCTTTGTAACTCTACTGTGCTGCTGAGGAAGACAAAGGTGCTGTCCTCTTCCTGCAGCCAAGGACGTGACACACGACTGGGTGATCTTAAGAAGAGGCAGAGTGTCAGGAACTTGATTCTAAATAGAATCCAAGTCCGACATTTTATCTGACAGCTGTACAGAGCAGTCCTACTGCATGGCAGATATCTATCTAACACAGATATCCCTCCCCCTGCCCAGCGGCTGTGACAGGATCTGGATTTCAGTGCTACTTTGAAGATGTTCTACTAGATCTGCAGTGGGTTCCCAAAGAAGAACAAAAACTCAGAGTTTTTTTATTCAAATAGAAACTGGAATATTTCTTTTTGCTTGTTTGTTTGCTAAAGAAAACTCAACCTGGGGAAGACAAACTTTAAAAACCAAGTTTTTTAAAATGCAAGCCTGTCCCTGCCGCCAAGCAGCCAGGTGCATTGTTTAGTTCCCCTTTCATTCTATGAAGTTATCTTCTTCATCTGATTCTTTGCAGTCTATGGTGTGTGACTTGCTGCTGTCCCACAGTCTGAGTGGGCTTCATCTCCCAGTTCTTTGATGTCAGTTTTCAGCAGAAGATATACCAGCATTTGGCGATAGGAAGCAGTGCATCTTGCACCTATCACTAACTTGCTTGAAAAGTCATGGGTTTGATGGAAAATATAAATTGATTAATTTTCATAAACAGGAACTTTAATATTTTGACTAGAACTTTTGGTGAAAATTCCAAAGTATTTAGGCCTATAAAAACAGGAATTCAGGAAAAAATATCCAGCAAGTTCTATTTTCTATTTGGTCAAAGTGGCCAGGTTTAAAGCTCTGTGTAGTTTAGGCTGGTCGCAGGAAAGATGCATGTTACAGTACTCATCTCTGACGTTCTATGTTTAGCTGCCCTTTGGGAAATGAGGATAGTACAGCACTATGCAGGATTAATCTACTTTTCCTTACAGATGCACAATATTTTAAAAGAGACATTAGTTATACCTACTCTGAATGGTAACGTGTTTCCCCTTTTTAATTTAATGGTACCAGCATATCTGGAGTAATTGAGACTAGTTACAAAGAATTCAGGAAGCTGAACTGTAATTAAAGAAAGTAAGAGTGTGCCCTCTACTTCTGTCCTTCCTTCTATGTCACTAATTCTTTGATATCCTGCCAAACCCTCATTTTATGTCACTAATTATTTCATATACTACCAAACCTTATGGTTTGGGTTTTTTTGGTTTTTGGGTTGGGGGAGGGGGTGGGCAGGGGGGTGCATGATCTGCAGAGGAAAAAAACAACAAGCCAAAAAATTCCCAAATCAAAATGTGGAGCACCGATCTATAGGAAACAATGTTTTTAATTTCTCAAATATTAGGAAACAATGTTAAATAATGCAAGCTAGTGTAAGAATTCTCAGGAAGAAAAATGGCCTGTGTAAATTGATATTTTCCCTAGTGTGAGAGGAAGCTGTTAAATATATTGGTAGACATGGTAAGCACCATCTAAACGTTTTGCTTTGTGCAAGAAGTCAAGAGGGATGGTCCAAAATTCATGAAACCTGTTTCAGTAACAGCAAGACTGACGCACAGAGCCTGTTTTAGAAGCTATTTGATACATAGTGAAAACTAAATAAAAATTATTATCTCTTGCTGTGGTATGAAAACCTCTATGTACGTGCAAAGAAGGGGAGCATTGTAAGAAAGGTAGACTTTTTGTATGGGTGAAGAAATATTTTGTGAGCTACTGCATCAGCAGTAAACAGCCCAGCAAGCTGTGGAGGTCCAGACCATCTGAAGGTGGGTTCCAAAGGTGGGGAATGCTCACATGTAACCTGAGTGCTTCTGGTGAAAACCAAACAAGAGTTTGGCAGGGCACTGCTCTGCAGGAATTTAGTCTCAGCTGAATCTACCTTTGTGTTTTTGTTACAGTGGTAGTGTCTTGGTTTGAAAGACAAGTGTCTGCTGAGGAAGGCAGGAGCCTTCCTTGAAATGGAAAGAAACCCCCTTCCCTCCAAATTATTATAATTTTGAAATTAACGGGCCTTCAGGCAAAGATATTGGGAATAGGAATAACAGTTCTTTACTAATATATATATAACTCAAGGCAGGGAAAAACAAACAACCCACTGGTTTACACTGACAGAGTCAGAAATACAACCTGACACCCTGTTAGGGTGGCAGTAGCAGTCCGATAAGATGGTGGCTGCAGTCCTCCTGAAGGGATGGATGTAGTTCTGTTGAAGCAGCGATCTTGTAAGAGGGTCTGGTCTTCCTCCGAAGGTCCAGTGGTAGGTAGCTCTTGTCCTCTGGAACTCCAGTGGGGAGGAAAAGCTCCTCTGGGAATCCAGTGGAAGAAAGGCTGCTAGGGTGTTTGAGATCTCAGTTTTTATTTAGCATGGACTGCTTGGCTCCTTCCCCCCCGGGCGGAGCATCTCACAATGGGAAGGAGAGTCATGAGGCAGTTCCTTGATGGGCCATTAACAGGAGATAGTCCAGAGGGGAAGGCAGGGAGCACCGCCCCACCTGGTCTCAACAGCTCCTGAAGATGGTAATAGAATACGTTTTTGGGGGCATATTTTACACTGTAATCTAGGACAGCTAGCAAGATAAACTGCAAGGATATGCTTAGAAAACCAAACTATGCGTCAAGTCGTGTTCCCCACTGACTTAATTACTGATGCCAATAATGGCTAATCCTCACTGATTTTTTTTTTTTTACCTTCTGTTTTAATTCTGAAAAAGAGTAATTAGAGTCCAGCTCACTTCACTTCAACAGATTAGTTTTCTCGCTATTTGAAAGTGCAGTTATCCTTTCTTTCTTGGCCTCAAGAAATCTAACTGGCTTCAAGGAGAGAAGAAAAACACCTGCTTAAGAAAATATGAGAAGCTTTGTTGGGAAAGTGAAATCTTTGTCAGCTCGCAAAAGGGTGATTAGAGTGAAAAAGGGTTAAAGTGACAAGGTTATTCTATTTAACTGGTTAATTTTTTAATGTCTCTGGCTATATTGCATGTAGTAAGTAAGCAAGCTTTAAGTGGTCCGAGTGGAATGTTTTTAAGAAAAAGAAATTAGACTTATTTCTGAATAATAGAGAAAATCAGATTATAGCAGTGTTTACTGCTTTGTAGTACAGATCGTTTGGCATTTTCATCATAACTTTTCGATTCTGAGGTTTATAATTCGTCATATTTAAACTTTGTTAAAGTGTGATGTGCAAGGTCAGATTAAAGATCCCAAAAGAATTTCGTGATAAGCTAATATTTTCCTTATTCATGTTCCAAATGTGTTTATCGGTATCGTATGTATCCACATCTCATCCCTGTTTCACACTTAATGGCTTTTAGAACAGCTTTTACAAGAGAAGCTCTGTAAGGACATCTAGTTGGAGTCTTCTCTGTGGGGGGTTTTTTTGTTTGTTTGTTGTTTGGTGGGGGTTTTTTTGCCTTCCTTGCAGGAAATCTCTGTATCTGTAAAATCATAGCAGATTCATTGGAAGCTATTTCTCCTGATGAGGATCTCTGCAATATTTTTGATAATCTGAAACTCTTCAGGGCTGCTAGTAGCTTGGTTTTAATAAAGCCTTACAAGAAGTCCTTCCTTAGATTTCAGTGGACCAATTCATAGACCTTTATCCATCTGGGAATAGATTAACAGTTACAAACACTTTCGCTAGACGTTAGGATAATGGGCCTATCTGCAACCAGGCGTGGTCTACTCAAACTTATGTTGCTTGCCAGCAGCTTAGTTCCTCCAGAGTCTGCAGTTTAAGTGGTTAAATTATGATTTCATTTGAATGGATTGAAATTGAGTTAGTCTTCTGGGTTTCAGTTTCATGTAAAGATTTCAGGGTCATAGTCAATAGGTACTCTTCCATTTGGCTGTCCTGCACTTGACGTAGCTGGATTGCAGCCCAAACTAATCAATTTCCATGTACTGCGTAAGGTGACCTCACTGATCTTTAATGGAGACAAAGTTTACTAATCTATTAATGGATATTTACTTTCAGAGAAGACAGTTGTCACATTTTATAGAACATAATGTAGGCTGTGCTCAGCAACAGTAGCTCTTTGCAAGCTCTTGCATCGTAGAAATTGCTGTCTTTCTGGGTCTTGAGTTTCATTCCGCTTTTCCTAATTAAGCCACTTCTAGTTGTGGTTTTTCCTGTCTAATAAACTTAATTTAATTTTAGGAGGTAGATGCACTGATTGCTTTGCTTCTGTGCCAGACCAGAGACCTGTGATTTCGGCAGCAAAATTAATCAAAAAATTAATGCAACTTTCACTTACATTAAAGTCTCCATGTGCTCTTTTGGCTATATGAAAGGATCTTCAAACATACTCGTTGTCTCGAGGCTTCAGCCTATTGTTAGCGTACTGGAGCATGACCTTATCAAAAGCAAAACTTTTCCTCTGTGGCTTGTTGCTGGTGTCAGATCACTAATTCTGTAACAGCAGCGACTTGTAGGAGAACTCCCTAGGCCAGAAGACCAGTAGCCTAGCAACTGTTCCTCTGCAGGCAACACTTTGTACCTCATTTTATGCTTCTCTGTGCTCAACTGACAAAGCTTTTCCAATCTCTCAGCAGTCACTGCAGCAATCCACTGTAATTTACATCTGTCAAGAATGAGTAACAGTTGTGAGGAGAGTCCTAGATCTTCAGCAGTGTGATGGAGCTTGTAGGAAAGCGAAAGAAAACCTGCTTGCTAACTCACAGGGTGGCTGTGTTCAAAACTCTTCACTTGGAGGTTGATTGAAAGCAGCTTACAGAGTTGCAGGCACATGCACTGCTAGGATAAGCAGGTGAAAGACTAGGTTTCTGGCCTTGTCGGTCAGGTAAATTAATGGCCTGTGAGAAACTCTTGCATGGGACGTGAGACTGCATAACACAGAAGCTGACATGGGTACTGTGGTGAGGAATGACTTAATTTCAGTTATGTAAGGAATGGCTGAGTTTTGGAAATAATTGGAGGGGAGTATTATGAAACCTTGTGGGAGCACTCTGTTGCAAGAACATCAGTAGGTGACTTTACTGGTATTGCTATGGAGGACCTAGGTGATCTCAGTAATAGGGTCAGAAATACCACATTTGAATATGAGTGAAGCCAAACTGGGACCAATGGGGTGAAAAAGTAGCTAGGGGCAGGTTGGCTGTTCGGGAGGAGACCATAGTGGAGAAAGGGAAGGATGGGGGGGGGGGAGCGGGGGCGGGGGGGCAGTGTACATCTGTGAGAAAATGGAGAGAAGATATAAAAGGGGCCAGTCACATAAACATCTGCTGGTCAGTGCATTTGGCTGAAAAGTGCCCAGCATGTGGCCACTTCAGTCCAACCTATCTTCTTAATAAATCCTGTTCTTAACTCTTTTTCTGTGTAAGATATTGTGTGCATGTGCTGAAAGGTCTAAATGCCAGCAACTGGAGGGACTGTGAATGTGTGTGTTAGAAAGATCTAGTACTGGAGAAGTGGCTGAGAGTCACAGGGCCTGTAGGTCTATGGCCAGAAGTGGTTTAAGTTTCCCTAGTGAATTGCAATTCTCTGTGTGTGTATGCATGTGTAAAGTGCTAGCAGATGTCAAACCGGACTCACTGGCAAGTAGGAGACCTGCATCTAGAAAGACTCAAGGTCTGAAGCAGTGACTGTATAAGACACCCAGAGTCTATTCAATGCATATTAGACAGATATGGACAGTGTGCTGATATGATATTTGAGACTGTTGTTACTTAACTCCAGTAGGCAGCTGCACCCCTCACAGCCACTTGCTCACTGCCCTGCAGTGGGATGGGGAAAAGAATTGAAAGGGTAGAAGTGAGAATACTTGTGTGCTGAGATAAAGACAGTTTGATAATATTAAGCAATGTAAGGAATTAATTCAGTACTTCCCATTGGCAGGCAGATGTTTAGCCATCTGCAGGAAAGCAGGACTCCATTCTAAGTAATGGGAAGTTATGAGATGACTGTTAATGCTGTTAACTCTCTCCCCTCCTCCTTCCCTGCAGCTTTTGTTGCTGAGCATGATACAATATATGGTATGGAATATCTCTTTAGTTGGTTGGGGTCAGCTGTCCCAACTGTGTCCCCTCTGAACTTCTTGTGCACCCTCAACATACTTATTGGTGGGACAATAAGAAAATCGGAAAAGGCCTGAAAAGTAAGCACTGCTTGGCAATAACTAAAGCTGTCCTACCTTGTCAACATTGGTAGAGTCAGAAATCCAAAACATAGCACCATACAAGCTACTACGAAAAAGATTAACTCTACCCCAGCCAAAACCACTACAGAGACATCATGAGTATAGGTACACTTGTCAATCAACAGAGTGAGGGTGTGCATTTTTTCACAAATAGACTTCAACCCTAATCAGCCAAAGAGGAACAAGTCTTTGTTGTAATTTTAAGTACATATTGTTGGTGTATACGTGTGTGTCGGTAAAGGCACCATCTGTGTGGATGTCTATGTCAGTATTTTGAATGCTTGGATATGTCCTGGAAAGGGTGTCCAGTCTTGCTGCTAGCTGGAAAGAGGACAAGAGCAGCCACACCCATGAGACAGGGACAGTAGAGGCCTCCCAGGCCTGAGATTGTCACATTGGACACCAGTACTTAGAGTGGAGGAACCATCTGTGTCCTGACATCCACTGGATTCAGTGATTATTTTTTTAATTTTTTTTTTTTTTTTCCAACACCCTTAAGTGGCTCATTTTTTTTTAAATCTGCTTATAATCGTTGCATTGAATACATTGAAATGAAAATTTAGTATTTAGGGCAAACAATACTACTAATGCTAGTTGTGTCTCTGTTGGGGGATGGCATATCATGGCCTAGGAGAAACAAGTATTTCAATCTATTCTGCTTAGTGTGCTAAAGCAGTATTAGCATGAATGGTTACCAGAGAGAGAAGGAACCACTTCCTGAGCTTGCATTTACTTCTTACCTACATTCAGTAGAACTTTGATCTAGAGAGGTCTTTTTTGTTGATCCAGTGAACTGGTGATCCAGTCTTCCTTAACTGTACTATCTTTCAAAGAAAATTTCTGCTGTCCCTTTGACAACAGCTATTGAAAAACAGGAAGTTTTATTGCATATTATAAAAGAAAACCGTTGCATGCCTTACCAGATTTAATAATGGTGTATGAAACAAATTTGAATTTTCCAAACAAAATATACTGTACAAAATAAGCAACTGTAATAGTTAAGTTCAGTCCTGTTGAATTTAGAACAGTGGAAAGTAGTTTTGAAGCTGTTCCAGGAGCTTTGAATAAGGTGCTATCAGTGCTGAAAGTTATTTCAGGAACAGAAAAATCTATCAGTTAACCACTCCAGATTGTTTTACTGGATGGTTCTTAATTCTGGGAAAGGTCCATTCATCTGATCTGGAGCAAAATCCTTTTCGCATGTTAAAGTTTTGTTCTTGTTCTTTTTCTAAGCATCTGAACAACCCTCCCTTCCTATTACAGCTACACCAAGGCAACGGTACTTGAGTTGCAAGTTTGTATACAGTAACTGTCATGTAACAATATAGATGAGGTAACCTTTCCCATCTTAAGAGTTAGTATCTCAGTAAGCTCCATTAGAAAGGTAACTGATAATAAATCAAGTTAGGTAAGTAGAAAACAAAACTCTGTGAGTAAAAAGCATATGAATGTTGATATGAAAGAGTTCTTACTAGAGGAAAGAAAAGTCTTCTAAGGAAAAAGCTGTCCCAAGTATCTGCAGGGGTTTTCTTTGGTTATTCTTTGTGGTTTATCCAATTTCAAGACATGCTTCTAGAGACCTTCCAAACTGAGCTTTTGAGGTGTTTTCCGTTCTTTTGTTGATGTGCCTTGAGGCCTTATAATAATGATGATGTTTCATAGTATAAGATAGAGAAATTCTCCTAGAGAAATTGACTGCTCTTGCCTTGGATGGGCATACGCTTTGCTGGGTGAAAAACTGGTTGAATGGCTGAGTCCAGAGGGTTGTAGTCAATGTTTGCAGAGCTAGGACAAAGGTTGGACTCAATGATCTTGAAGGTCTCCTCCAATCAAAACTGTTCTATTATTCTAAGATGGAATACGCTTTCAGAAATGAGTTAATTCAAGTCAGCAAACAGTGTTTGGCTCTGATTTTGAGAATCCTTCTTTCTTTCTCTTGTGACTTTCTGCTCTTTTTACAAAGTGTTACCTTCATGTGTTCATCCAGAGGAATTGTGTAATTTTGCTACTCTGGGTTCTGGACTAACGCTATTTTCTTATCTTTTTCAGCATATATCTGCAGTATGTTGAAGCAGTGTTTCCTCTGGAAATTAAGACATGACTTTTTGAGAGGTGGGTTAGGTAGATAAACATTTAATTAATGAGAATTAGCACATTACTAATGTAATCCAAGAGATCTGATTGTACGAAATGGACTTTAGATTTTAAAGAGAAAGAATAATTTGCTTCTATATTCAGGATAAACTTGAAATAACTTATTAATTAAAATGTCATCTTAATAGTCAGAAGTATTAATAACTGTAATCACTTTTTTGCTGTCCTTAGCTTCTTCAGAAAATCTGTCTAAATATCTGTATAAAAAATTATTTGTTCTACTAATAATTTTTTTTGCTCTCTTGTTCTTTATATCTCGTCTCAATCTCATTAACTTATGTAGTGCTATTAATGCTCAGGTTTTAGGGGACTATAAGTCATACCCTTTGTGCATTGTCTACTTAGTAGTTGTTTTGTAGTTTAATGAAAGCCAAACCTCCTTTATTTGCTCCTCTTATGGTGGAGACCTTTTTAGGTGTAGTCTATTTCATGTTAGACGGTAACTTCCTTAATCTATACTGAAAAGCTATGTAATAGTCATAAAGGCAAATTTTCAAATATTACATATTTAAAATATTACATATACCCCAAATAGTTGCTTATTCTGTAATCTCGTAACAGCAGTGACAACAAAAACACTTCGTATCTGTATAAAATCAGTTTCAGTCCATGTCTGAATAGTATAGAATAATGGTTTCCTCATAGTTAACAGTTATTGATTATGTTTAAAAACGTGCCCCAGTGATATTCTGATGTAGCGTGGAAATTAATTTGTCCTTGCAATTATTTTTATAGTATAACTTCAAGAGCTTAACTCCCAAATTTGATTTATTTAAACTTAGAGAGAGTTGGAACTAAATAGGAGGTCCTAAAGCAAAAGGAACAGAGGCTTTGCTATGACAGATAAAGAAACCAGAAGGAGTTTAGAGATCACCATTGGAAAACATTCCTGCCTTAACCCGTGTTCCTGTAGTTTGGGTTTAAAAGGTTTCAATGTTACCATGAGCATCTCAGACATCAAAGTTCTCAGAAAAGTGGGGGTTTATTAATTAGTAGTGTGTGAAGGACTTGTTATCTTTTGCCATAATTGTGTTTATAGTAGCACTTAAATGGATATCATGTGTCTGTGTAGGTACAGCAAGAAAGCTAGTATCATTGAGCTGATTAAAAAGTAAGAAAGGCTTCATGCAGGAGGAGAATTGCAGAGGATGTAGAAAACAGGAAGTGAGAAGGAAAAGTGAGGAAGATGTCTAAGTACAAGTGTGAATATATCCCTATTGAGCTTTCAGATTGAATTAATTTAAGCCAAGGTTTTTTTATTAATGTACTTCTTCAGTAAGGTTTTAACTCAAGATTATAGGTAATTAACTTCCAGTGAAGGACTTCGTTCACCTAATTTTCTACGTCAAAGCCTTATTGGCAAGATTGCCTGTGCAGCACTCCAAATGCTTCTCTAGGGCTCTGTCAGAGTGGATTCCCTGTTAGGAACTGGATTGTAAGCTCGCTGCATAACAGCACAGAAGACTAAGAGACTCTTAATGGCAAAACCAGTCAGCTGTTTTAATGGTGATATAAAAAGACCCTAACTACGGTAGACCTCTAGGGAAATAATCTTGTCATTAGCGAGAGATATAAATATTGATGGAGAGTGAAGAGGCACTTGGGAGAGGGATGAATATCTGAATAACAAAATTATAAAAAAGGACTGCTTAAAAAAAAAAATAATCATTGAGACAGCTTTTCATCAGAAAGTGACACGTTGCCAAAATTAACGTATTTTTATGGACTTACGTATATATATGGAGTTATATTTATGGATGTATGTACATATATATGCACATATACTATGCATATATAAATATCCAGAAAACAAATTTATTTATATATCTTTTCTAATATTGTCAGGGTCATATTAATATTTTACCTGTGTGTACTGCACAATGGTAACTAATATCATTATACATTAAACTGTGAGTTGCATATTATACGATGGCAATGTTTTGAAGCTATCAAAATATGACAGTAGAATATAGTAATTTTGAGACTTTGCAGTGGAACTTTTTGTGGGGTCATATGGAGAAAATCATTCAACTGCTTTTTTTAGGTTGATTTGGAGCAGATAAATTTTCAAACGTCAAAGGCGGTCTGCAAAATGAGCTTGTGCTTTCCAACCACAGCTAAATGAGTTTTGAGTGCTCTGATTTTATTGTCTGTGTTTGGGCTGATAGTTTATTCCCAGATGATTTAGAGGGAATGTGTATGCCCAGGTGTATGATTGTGTTCTGTTTTGAAAGACATCTGGAAGTACTTCTGAAAGAAGCAACTTGCAGCTGAACCAGGGAAGGCAAGAAAATGAAAAGTTGCCATTAGTAATAGATTGTTTCTTTATGCACTGTTGATTAATCTTTGATTCTTTTGTTTGTTTTATCCCATTGAACGTTGGTGTAGTTTGTTTTTGTTTTTGTTTTTGTTTTTTTAAATGTTTAGCTGGCAGACTAGGTTTTAAAAGGTGTGACGCATTTGCCACAATACTAATAACGTGGGTGTTTTAGCATGTTAATGGTAGCTTGATTTATTTTCTGTGCATTAATAATGTGTTATAAAGAGGATGGAAACTTCATGAAAGTATGCTTTTGCTCATTGTGGTGTTCAGAATTTTGGTTAATGGGGTTTGAATGTTAATTTTCTTTCAGTAACATGAAAATGAGCAGAGTAAACTGGAAAAGCAGTGCTAAGACAATGAGTAGACTCCATAATTTGTTTCTGCAGCTCTTGGTTGTAAATTAGTGCCCATCACAGACTGCTATAGAGAAACTAACCCTTAATAAACACGATTTCTGCTAGTTTAAATCATCTTCCATCCTTGTTCTGCTTCTTTCATAGGACTCCAAATTCATAAAGTACTTTCCTATTGGGTCTGTTCTTCATTTAGGATCTAGTTCAAGAACATCTTGAATGTTTGGTTTTGGTGTTATTACATGAATAAGTGGTTCTATCCTGCATGTAAAACTATGGAACACTACTTTACATGTAACTGACAAATACTGTATTGTGTGTTACTGTCTTGCGTATTACTTTGCAAGGTATTTAATGCAATTATCAATTCCATGCAACTTTGAATTATCAAAGTTACGAAGATGCATTAGTATAAATTGAGTATTTAAGGGAAAAGAAAAAAAATGAAAGCACTGAGATCAGTAGGTTGCTTGTCAAACATTTTTTTCCCTATTATAAAGATATGAATTAAAAAATGTCAGAGGTTTGTGTAAACTTAATTTATAATGACTTCGGAAAGGGGAAAAATGATGGAAATATGGAAAGCTAAATCTTAGCAAGTTTACCCTTTCCATTTATATATTGCTTCTTTCTTTTTTAAGACCAATTGGGATTTATTTTGAGTGATACTTATGAATCCTCCAAAGTCCTGGTACTAAGGTTTTCAAGTACATTGAATATTTTTGGGGGGAGAAAAATTTTTCCAGTACAGGGAAGTACAATTCTCAGTTTATGGATAATTGACATGGGTGTGACTTGTGGTGTGGCAGCTTTTTGGGATGACAGGTCTGAATTTAAGAGTAGTTGCATTGGGTTTTTTTAACTTTTATTTTTGTACATTCCTGTAATGCTTGCAGGTTGTGTGGAGTGCAGCAGCATTCTTCTCATTTTCACTTCTGCAGCACTTTTTGGTAATCTTTCATCTTTGTGATTTTTGGCTCCTCTGTTTCTTAAAGAATGTAGTTTTATATTTGGATAAGGTAAATTAAGTAATAGGACAAATCAGTCTTTCACCTGGTATTCATAGCTTGCCATCATCCCTTCTCTCCCCACCCCACCCCCGTCTTCCACTCTCTGTAGATTGTTTGAGGTGTTATGTTTCTAAACTAAACTCTTCTTGCTGCCTCTGTACCTACATGAATGGTCTTAGTCCCTTGGCTATGCAGATTAGTAATGACTAGGTGTGCTATGGATTTCTTGGCTGCACATCTGGCTTCCTCTGCATGTTCTGCAAATAGAAACCAGCATGCGAGGGAGGAGGTTGGTGAAGATGGGAGCTGCCTCCAGTATTAATCAGGCCCATGCCTGGAGCCAGGGGCTGAACTGGAGGCTGTTGTAGAATTGTGGGTGACTTTGAATATAGATCTGTAGTTCCGTAATGAGCCACTCATCATGGAATAGCATAGGATTTCACAGGATGAATAAGTGAAAGGTACTGTAGCACAGTATAACAAGCAACACACCTTGTATTGCCACTGGCAGAGAAAAAGAAAACCAACCAAACAACAAACCAACCAAAACTCCTACTCTTGCTCTTTCAGCTTTGGCAGTGTCCATTTAGCATGTAATATGCTCATTCCTAAGCTGTTGTCTGTGAACAGTCAGATGAGTTGACAGTGTACAGATTAGTACATTAGACTACGGAACTGTCGTGGTTTAACCCCAGCTGGCAACTAAGCCCCACTCAGCTGCTCGCTCTCTCCCCCTGTGGCGGGATGGAGGAGAGAATCGGACGAGTAAAAGTGAGAAAAGCTGTGGCTTGGGAGAAAGCCAATTTAACAGGTAAAGCAAAAGCAGCACACAGAAGCAAAGCGAAACAAGGAATTCATTCACCCTTTCCCCTTGGCAGGCAGGTGTTCAGCCATCTCCAGGACAGCAGATCTCCATCACGTGTAATGGTTACTTGGGAAGACAAATGCCATCATTCCGAAAGTTCCCTGCCTTCCTGCTCCTTCCCCTAGCTTTGTATGCTGAGCATGACATCACATGGTGTGGGATATCCCTTTGGTCAGCTGGGGTCAGCTGTCCTGGCTCCATCCCCTCCCAACTTCTTGTGCACCCCCCCAGCCTCCTGGCTGGTGGGGTGGTGTGAGAAGTAGCAAAGGCCTTGGCTCTGTGTCAGCACTGCTCAGCAATGGCTAAAACATCCCTGTGTTATCAACGCTGTTTTCAGCACAAATCCAAAACACAGCCCCATACCAGCTACTGGGAATGAAATTAATTCTACTCCAGCCAAAACCAGCACAGGAATAAGGCCAGGGTAGAGAAGCTGGAAACTTTGGGTTCAGCAGTGCTGCTTGAATGACAATGAAGAACTTACCAGGTCTCTATTCTAGATATTGTCTAAAACCTATTTAGTTTTGTATTAACTTTTGCTTTTGATGTGTGTAGTTACCTTTTTTTTTGTCTAGAAAAAGAGGGTGGCTGCATTATTACAGCTCCCTAGCTGGAGATCCCTTCCTCTCTTTCCCCTTTCTCAGATACGTCTTGGGACAGGTTTTTAGAGCTCATTTTCTTCAAAGCAACGAAGAGTATGCTTTCCTTGGTTAGCTCTGCTTGCTCCTGGCAAAGGGCAAATTGTTGATCTACAAACTAAACTCAGTCCTGTAACACTTAAAAATATCTTCTAAACTGTAAATAATTTGTGCTTTGTGAAATCCTTTCTGTGCTGCTAGTGGAGGTTTTTGAATATCATTTGGGGACTCTTACACCAGTCTTAAGTTCAAATCTGTTGCACATCTAGACATGTAATGTAGATAGCATGTGCTTTTTGAGGCTTTGCAGAAGTAATGGTTAAAATGAAGGCTAGTATCCATGCTGTACAAAGGATATTGTTCGCATCAACAGTTGTCATTAGGAAGACTAAAAAGATTAATAGTTTTTGTGGTTTATTCATTGAATAATCTAAGCTTTGGATGAAGTAGTTAAAGGTTAGGATCATTTTTATAAACAGTTCTGCATGAAAAGGCAAGAATAAAAAGGAAGAATTGTCAAGCTAGCCAATTCTGGTTTACTTCTTGGATTGTAAAATTATTTGGATGCCTTTCACAAAACTAATAAGAAGCTGACTGCTTTCATAATTTCGTATTGTCAGACCCTAACTAAATTGTTTCTTCCCAGGCAATCCAAACACTCAAAGCCAGTGTTTGGATTGCCCAAAAATTTCCAGTACTTTTGCCTTGGAACACCTTTCCCCTTGGCATGACAAGGTGGACACCCAGCAACAAATTGTGGCTCAAGCTTTTATGATAGAAATGGTGATGAAATGGTTTCTGACTAAAATGTATTGCAAAAATGGTTTTTTTTTTCCAGCAGTTTTCTAACTTAGTGAATAATTCTTGGGCCTCTTCTGGTGTGATCTATTTTTTTGTCCTAGGAAGTTTTGAATAGTAGTAAAATATTTACACTTACGATAAGAGATGGACTTTGTATTACAGAAAAAATTACCAGCACATAGAGATTTAGCTGCCCTGACTGTGCAGTTTAATGGAGGTCTGTGTACTGACAGTTGGACAGTTGTACTTGTGCACAGCCTCCCCAAAACTGGATGGTTATCCTGCAGATTTAGCAGGACTTCAGCAGCTACATGAAGACACTTCTAAGTATGTGTTTACTTGCATAACAGGGCAAGGTATGAAAGCTTGGACCTGAATACCACAAAACTAGGTATCTCTTTATTACTAAGGTCCATCTGCCACAATGTTCTGTTAACACAACCATTCGGTCTTTAGACCAAAACTAGTATATGTTTTGGACTCATTTGAGTTCCTTTAGGTTTTTTTGGACAGTTCTTGCTCTGTTACCAGTGATAGATATGCCCTAAGTTTATAATAAGGCAATAAAACACTTTTAGCCCCCTTTGCCAGTGTAGTGTTTTCAGTGTTCAGAAGCAGTGATGGAGTTTTTCTTCTTTATCAAAAAATGTAGTCTTTCTTATCAGTGGTTGTTATTGCCAGTCGTTGACAACCACCAGCTGTTCCTTTTTTATCACCAGCTGTTGCCTACAGGGATGTGCATCTTTCTTCAGAAATGTTCTTTCAATACACTCTGAAATCACATGTCTTTTAATAATGTAACTTAATTTTCCACTTATTTGATTGTTTAAAATATACTATTTGTAGAGAGGCATAGAATGAGAATAGAGGCACAAGAAACTGTCTCTGTATCTACAAAATACACCAGTGTGAATAACTGTAACGCACCCTTATGCTAGACTGTCCAAACAATGTGCAGACATGGCAGTTTCAATACAAAATTATCTGTGTATAAAAAGACATATACGCGAGTATGCATATATGTGTAGATATATATATTTAGACCAAATCTTCCTCCTCCTCCCATTGGAAAAATGCTTCTCTGAATAGCAAAGCTGTTAAGGAAGTGAGAAAATTAAACTGTAACAGTGAAAGAAAGTACCACACTACATGAAATAGCAAGTAAAAACTTTCAGATCTGCAATTATGTGAAGGGGTTTTTAATCCTTTTCTGTGTTAATGGATACTTAAAGCTGGTACTTAATGAAGCTTTTTTTTTTTTTTTCAAAAAAAGCTATCTTATTGGAAGGGAAGTTCTCTGAGAAAGTTATTGTATATTTTGGGGGTTTTATTTTATTTTAACGGTTGGGTTTTTTTAATAGTTTTAGAGCAATTTGAAGAAAATCTGAAGCCTGCTGCTGGTGTTCTGCAGTTATGAAGCTTGTGCTTTCTGGAGTTACACTTGTACTATTCTCTAGAATGAAGAAACACAGGGTTTTTGGAGAGCTCAGAAGCTTTGAAACACCTTCCTGGCACATAAAGGAGCATTTCTGAACTGAAGTATCGAGGAATTTTTTTGACCCTCAGATATTGGTTGAGGACAACAGTGGAAGGAATTGACTCCATAAAATACTAGGCGTTTATCAAACTAGTTGGGAAGAATCTCTTAATTTAATCACTTGGTATGGTGAATAAAAGATGTGATGCAAAAATGATGTAGCAAATTAGTGTGGAAATGGTGTAAAATGGATGCAATTGATTATATGACTGGTGAAAGAAAAAACGCATATAAAGGGAAAAAATAGATATTTCAAATGGGGGAAAATATTAAGAGGCTAATGGAGAATTAACATGCTAGACCAGATATCTTATTTTATCTGATATCTAAATTTATTCCGATGCGAAGTTTTATACAAATGCCACTGAAGTCCATATTGCATTGTACCCAATCATTTGTTGGGGACCATGGCCTCTGGTCTCCCTATAGGTTTGGGAATTGAACATGTCTTTCCTGACCCTGTCTCTTTGTCAACATTTAATCTCAGACCTCCAAAAGATCATGCCTACTGAGCAGTAGAGCTGTCTGGAGAGAAAAGCTGTTGCATTTGAGTCTGCCTGAGAAAGGGAGGCATATAGGTTAAGTTTGTGGTTCTGCTGAAGATTTTCTGTGTGAAATCGGGAATAGGTGTTCTGTGTGTCTTCTCTTTCTGGGGGGGGGGGGTGGGGAAAAAGTTCTGTGCCTTCTAGGTATTCTGTAAATTAATATTTATGAAGTGCCTAAAGGGCTATGTTTATGCTGAGAAAGGGAGCTATATGAAGTTGTTCTAACAACTGCATCAAGTGCATGTAGCATCTGTTTTTTGTTTCTCTTAGAATAGAACTCAATGTTTAAACTAAAAAGCATGCTCTTGAGCATATGTGCATTATTGTGCAGCTTCAAATCTTCCTATACTTCAGAACTGTGGCAGTTCTGACCCTGAGCTGAAGTTTTTGTAAATGCTTTTATTTCAGAGAAGTTGAGTATTTAAGCCGGGCAAACTTGTCTTCAGAAATTCAGCGTTTTTCTTTCTACCTTCCCTGAAGGGCTTTATCTGATGTTTTCAAAGTGTGCTTGCTGGGTCAGGGACACTACAAAACCCAGTGGCAGTCTCTTGAAACTTATTGGCCATAGAAGGTGGGATACTTCCTCTACTTTCGTTGCACAAGCTGAAAATGTCAGCATTTCAGTCTGTATTTCAAACACCTTATTGTATTTTATACAATTACTGATTTTGTACATGAATTTCATGTAAAATATATCAGATGCCAGGCTCTGATACATGTCAGGAGAAAAAGCACAGTGGGCACAAGTTGATACAAGAAATTCGGATTGCCTATAAAGACATTTTCACCCTGAGTACAATCAAGGATTGGGAGAGGCTGTGCAGTCTCCATCCTTTAAGGTTAACAAGACCAGACTGGATAAAGCCCTGAGCAATTCGTTCTGACCTCAGAGCCTGATGTTGTTTTGGGTGGGAGTTTGGACTAGGGACCTACTGCGGGCCTCTAGCCTGACTTTGTGATCCATTAAATTCTGTAGCATTAAGTTCTTTGTTGTTTTGTCTTTTTTCTTTTTGTTTTGGAATAGGTGGAATATGAAGAATTTGAGGGGGGGAGGGTGGTTTATTTCATTTTGGGTTGTTTTTTTTTTTTTTTTACTGCGTTGCTAGAAGGAAGGTGGCGATTCAGTAGGGCACAGTTAACATTACACTGACCTCTTTGGCCCATATCCTCTGATGTTTCTAAAGGTAGTATCACAGCCCCCTTGAGGCTTTTGTACCACTTTATGATTATATTTTCACAAACATTTTTCCCTATGACAAAAGTCTGTAGTAAGATTTCTGGGCATTGCAGAGGAAGACAGGCAAGGGGGCACAGGGGGGCAGAAAATTTTCATAGGGACGCTGTTAAATCCTCAGAGAATAAACAGGAAAATAGCCTATTTTTATAAAGCATGTGTACAGTTTCTGTGTTTCTGTATGAAATCACCTTTCACCTTTTTCTGATTCTCTTCCCTATTGCAGAAAGAGCTGAGCTCACAAAGGTCTTAATAGTAGCCTGTAGTACAGACTTGGTTTAGACTGACTTCTGCAGCCTGGGACTGGAAATAGTCTAAAACTCATTGTACTGCTCTATCTCCTTGTGTTATAGCAGGCCAGATGCCCCTGTCTGGTTGATGCAACTCCCACACTACTCTGCAAAACACAACATCAAGCCATTCTGGAAAAAATGTAGCTGACAACTTGTCTTATATTTGGACAGTGACATTAAAGCAAGCATTGTATGATGGAAGATGTGGTCAGGGATGCCCGTCAGTCATTCACACTGCAATAAGTGAGCTCTTATTTTCATGTGAAAAGATAGCACAAAGCTTGTGTTAAGCATGTATAGATGAAGATAGAATTGATGTCTCTCTGCATGACTGTGTGAAACAAGTTTAAAATAAAGGATGGTTCTAGGAGGATGTAGCTCATGTCCAACACATGATGTGGGCATAGCTACATTATTTTCCTCCCCTTTCTCCCTTCCTAAGGCTAACTTTGTATAGTTGTTGCACAATTGGTACATATTTTTCATCAGAATTGTCAGACCAAGATAAAGACTAGGCTCCTTATAAGTCCGTCTTCCAGCCTCATGAGGAAACAGTGAAATTGGACTTTACCTGTTGGCCGACTAAGGTATAAACACAGCTCTGACAATTCTTAGCATGGTTGCTGGTTTCCAAATCACAGATAGTTCTGAATCTAGGAATGAGCCAGGGCTCAGTTCAACCTCCTGCCTGCCTATATGTTTTTTTAACAATGGTGTAAATCAATTTTAGCTCCCTATGCACTGCAGCTATGGCTACACAGAGGGTCTCACACTGATTTGATTATTAGGCTAGTTGTACATGGCTTTGGCACTACTGGCAGAGTTGCTGTGGATTTTAGAGTAGTCCAGAAAACTATGCTTCTTACAACTTCATGTTATTGTTGAACTGTGTTTTACAGGTAGCTTGGGCAAGCAAGCCCTCCTTCATTATTCCTTAAGCAAAGATTTGCACTGTACTCTTTGAAGAGAGGAGAAATTAATTTCACTGTTTGGTTCCTAGCTACCTTTCTTTCAGCAATGGTATTTTTGTGTGAGTATTTGACTCTCTCATTCTTAAGTAACAATGTTGAGATTTCTCCCAAAAATGGTAGACCAAGAATTGAAGTGTGAAAATAGCTCTTGTTCTGTGAGTTTCAACCATCTGGTTCCTTTAAAGAAAACAGAAAAGGAAAGTGCCTTCGGGGGAGAGAAATTAAAATAAAAATATTTCAGAAATGAAATATTAACACTTTAAAATTCAACTTTTATCTTTCCCTCAGTGTTAAGACTGCTGGATGTGGAAGGCCTTTATTTTCTGCCTGCATCTGAACTGAACAGCATCTGTTTGTGCAGTGTGCAGTAAGTAACATAGTGTATCACTGTTGAAAATTCACAGCAATGATTTTATCCTCTGTGCAGTCAGCAGGTTTTATGCATTTTCTGTCTCTTTCACAGTTTGGTTACGCAGTGGTTATGCAAAGTCATTACAGCCATAACACAAATCAAGTAAAAACGTATTTATTTAATCTCTGTACATTGGGTACTAGTTCCACCTCACTGCAACATTAAAACCTATACTGACAGCAAAGGAATTCATTCTTGGTTTAACAAAATGCTGAGAGAAAGTGCCTTACTATTTGATGTCTGCATCACAGTCTGTTTTCTGTGGTTTTTATTGTGAAGTTTATGTCTCTGAAAGCCTAGATTGTCTCATAGCAATAGAAGCCAAATAATGAATAATCTGATTTGGGTCTTGAGATTTACTTAGCATTAAACAATATATGCACATGAGTATCATTTATTAGTATATGCCAGCATTTGCTAAAATAATACATAAAACCTTTGGACTAAAGCACTTAATGAAGACAGAAATCAGCCAGTATCCTAAGGTGTTGTAAATCACTCCACAAGCTAGATGGATTTGCAGCAACCTAGGACCATGCATAGCTTTCATATTTTAATTTCTGTGTGTACGGTAGCACATCTTTGTCAATTTTCTAGGCAGTCTGAGAAAACTAAAACTAAAATATCATCCTGTTGTGGTGTTAACAAACTAATTTGAAACATCTTTATTTCCTGTCTGTCTATTAGCACATTTCATACTGATACAACTTTCTCTATCGGGTTCCAGTTAAGTATGTTTGACAGCACAATTTTCAGCATATGCATTTTGTAATTAAGCATGTACTGGGAAAGCTGCCTGACATATCCTAAATACTTGCCAATTAAATTAATTTCTGTATAGTTCTGTACATCCAAAAGATCCCCAATGTAGGAAACCGTTAGTTTCATTTATAAAGACCACTGTATAAATTAATGATTATGTAATATATAAAATAATTTGTCATAAACAGACATTTCATATCCTGACTAAAGATGTCTCTAGTGTTTTCTTCTATTACTACTTTTTCCTACAATGAAGTTAAATTACTAGGACACAAAGAATAGCACATTATTTCAAGATATTACATAGAGTAAAGCAGTTTTCTTCAGTGGTGATAAATGCATGTCTGAAAGTAAGCTAGAATGGCAGATAAAGAAACAGTTATTCTCTGGGTATACATATTTCTTCCACCTGGTGCATTATTTTCCAGACTCGCTTCACTTGGCTTTCAAATGTTAGTTAACAGCTGGTCTAAAGGTTTTCATATTTGTTTTGCACACGTTCATAACGCACATGATTTTTAATATTCTCTGTAACACTTAGTGTGTGGTTTTATTTCAGTTTGTTCATCCTGACTTTCCAAAACAACAAATAAAATCTAGGTTTTTAAATAACTTTTTTTTTTTCCCAAGATAAATATGTGATGGAATAGAACTTAACTCACAAACTTGTCAAAAATCCCTGTCATCTATACAGACTGAGGATGGAATAAAAGTAGAGCTAACAGTTTGTAATGGGTTTGTGTGTGCATGGCAAGATTTTAGTAGCGGGTAGGGTTACAGGGGTGGCTTCTGTACAAAGCTGCTAGAAGTTTCCCAATGTCAGATATAGCCAATGACAGCTGGCTTTAAGACGGACCCACTCCATGCTGGAGCAGTTGGTTCCTGAAAGACTGCACCCCATGGAAGAGACCCATGCTGGAGCAGTTCATGAAGAAATGTAGCCCATGGGAAGACTCATGCTGGAGAATTCATGGAAGACTTTCTCCTGTGAGGGGAACCCCACACTGGAGCAGGTGAAATGCGTGAGGAGTCCTCCCCCTGAGGAGGAAAGAGCGGCAGGATCAACAGAGTGATGAACTGACAACAACTCCCATTCCCTGTTTCCCCCCCTGCTCTGCTCAGGGGGGGAAGAGGGAGAGAAATCAGGATCAAAGTTAAGCCCAGGAAAGAAGGGAGGGGTGGGTGGAAGATGTTTTTAAGATTTGGGTTTATTTCTCATTACTCCTCTCTCAGTTAATTTGTAATAAATTACATTTTCCTGAAGTCGAATCTGTTTTGCCCTTGATGGTAAATGTTGAGTGATCTCGCTGTCCTTATCCTAAACCACAAGCCTGTTTTTTCCTCTCCCCTGTCCAGTTGAGGAGGGAGAGTGATAGAGTGGCTTCGGTGGGCACCTGGCATACGGCCAGGGTTAACCCAACTCAGAGGTAAGTCCTAGGAAAGTCTGACATTGGTACTTTGAATGCACAGATAAACTATGCAAGTTAGAACATAATCATAGGATCCAAGAATAAATTAGGTTTGAAGTGACTTTTGGTGGTCTAGTCTCCTCCTCCTCTAAGCAGGACAAGCCGTGAACTTGGAACCCACTTAAATAGTGGCACTGTCCACTGAGGTTTTTTAGTATCACCAAGAATGGGAATTCCACAGTATCTCTGGACACCTGATCAAGTGTTTCACCATTCCTTCAGTGGAGTTTTTTTGTTTGTTTTGGTTTGGATTTGTTCTTCCTTGTATGTAATTGGAATTTCCCTTGCTGCAATTTATGGTGGCTGTCTTTTTTTTAAATTCTGCTGGTTTTCCCTTTTGAAGACCTAAGCTTTGTCTTCCTTGTAATCCTCTTCTGCACTCTCAACCCCACATTCATTAGGTAGTAGAAATCTGCAGCTGGTTTTCCCCTTTAACTTCTGTGTCTGAAGCTAAACAAATCAAGTTGACCTAGCCTGTCCTTGTGTCAGGTACTCCAGCCCCCATTTACCTTGCTATGTCTTCTGAACTCTGTACTTTTAGCTGACCTGTCTCTTGAAAGGGGGGAAAGGGGCATTCATTCCTAAAGGACTAAAAAATTAAAAATGACACTTCCTGTGATTTGATGGCTATAGTCTTGTGAATGAAGAGCCCGGTGTGCAGTTACCTTTCATCATTGGAAAGGCACTCTTCTCAGCTGCCTTACCATGACCTCCATGTCTCTTTTTTTTTTTTTTTTTTCTTTTTTTTTTTTTTCCTCTGGTCTGAAGTGTTGCAAAGTGTTACTCTCTCCCACATGCAGGATGTTACATTTGTGTCTGGAGGTTTGTAAGATTTCTCTAGGTCCATTCTCACAGTGTAGCTACACGCTTCCGAAGAGCTACTGTCCCCTCCAGTCTACCAACTGCTCCCCTAATTTGATACCATCTACAGACCTAGTGAAGGCTTATATTATCCCTTTGGCCAGGTTGGGGCCTGATGCAGGAATTAAACAATATATGCCCCAATATTGACCCTGAGGAAAACCTGATAGCCAGTGACTGGCTGTTGATCCAGCAAGCCTTTCCTGTGCTGTGTAGCCCACCCATCCAGTCTGTATTTACATGACATGGCTATGAGGCTGATGGAGAATGTTTCTTTGAAAGCCTTGCTGAGGTTTAGGGTAAGCCATATTCACTGTTCTCTTCTACTCTACTAGTGTTATTAAGAAAAAGCATCTTTGTGTCTTCTTGTGAATTACTTGTTTTGTGTGATTACTAATTTTTGGAACTTTATTCAAGTTGTTCAAAATTTATCTTGGGCAACCTAAGTTGTGTCTGATTCCTAATTAATCAAATGAAAATGTCAAAAGCATGAAATTGTTAACAGACATAAGTTGATACAGGTTAATACAGGTCAGAAAATCATTGGATGAAAAAGGTGAATAGATTCTGGTACATAAAATATATATAACTTTTTATCATAGTACTTAAATGAAACTTCTGGTTTTGCCTGAACTAAATGGAATCAAGGTCTTAGATACTCCACTGTGACTAGGCTTAATGCATTCTGTCGGAAATAATTTTATGTACACACTGGCATATGATAATACATAATTAACATATGAAAATATAAAAACTTTTATTTTTTCTTTTACCTTAGTTCTCAGGTGTGCAAGACAGGATTTTTTTTTAAAATACGGGAAATAACACTTTATAAGAAGTATGTATCAATGCCCTTAAAAGCCCTTTAGAGGAATGCAAGATTGTGGTTTCTGTATTTTAGTTCTTCACAGTTTTCCTTTCAAATACAACCATTTTACATCATATTTACTGTTTCACACAATCAGGTCACATAGCAATCAAAGATACATAAATTTTTGAGGCGTATTTCAAAATTTGCAGAAATAACTAGCCAATATAAAATAATGGCACTTTATGTATGGTGGCAATGCAGTATTCAAGAATCTGATCTTTATAATATATGAATATGTGTGTGCCACATTAGTGTAACACCGTGTGGTGATATGTATATGGATGGGTGTCAGGTTCATTGTTTCTCTAAAAAGCTTTTTTATTTCTTGTGTCTGCATTAAAACAGCAGGTCTTTATTTGCATGTTATTTCTGAGACCTTTCTGTTTGTTTATAATTTAACAGTACTGTTGCTTTCTATTTTCAGCATTTTACTCTTCTGCTCACCACCCCATCTCACTTAAGAGCACTGTAGCCCCCATCCCCCTTGACGCAGTTCTGAAGTACCTTAATGTGCTGTACAGTTCCATCTCTAATGTAGTACTTTTTGTATTGACTAAATTATGTGTATTATATTCCTCATCTGAAAAGAAGTAAATGAACTCTAGTTTCAGTAGGCAAGTCAGTACTGTAGATGTTCCACTTACTGCTGGAATGTACATGTGGGAGCTTATCTCAAAGACAGAAGAAATATTTAAATGTGTTCAAGTGATTGGGAGTCTGCCTATTTGCTCAGCCTCTAGTACTTCCAAATTTTCTGAAAATTTCCTATTTAGGTTGTAAGGAACTGGGTATTCTTGTTTCCCTGTGGGATTTATTCCACTTGTTAGGAAATTTTTGGCTTTCTGTTAACAACAGGTACATGCATACCTGCTTTTCTTGTTCCATACCTTTCTATATTCTATCAATGCCCTGACATCAGCAGAGTACTGGGGAAACATTTTGATTATATTAGGGTTATTTTACAGAAGAAAGTCTACCCTTTGTTGCTGGTGAGTACTGATCTCTGCAGTGCTTTATTTTTGTATTATGGCATTGCTTTCTGGCAATCATCAAGACTTGTGGTGAAGTGCTACCAGTAGGCAGCGAGAAACGTATTTGAGAGAATACTTGGTCTGACCTCACATGAGAAATCTTTGGCCTTGTCTTTTACTTTTAGTGCTTGTTCCTTTTCCGTCCCCCTTTGAAAACAAACTACCTTTTGTAGCAGCAGTAGCAGTAGTGCCAGAAAGGTACAATCTCCCAAAGATGGTGGCATCCTGAAAGCGATGTTGTTTCTCAATGCTTGAGTCCCATGCAGGCCTATGGACTTGGTATTTCTAGTCTGATCAAGTGGTTGTCCTCCTCCCCACCTTGATTTTCTCTCACGGGTAATGCTTCCCTCCCTAGGCTCTGAGACTGCTGTTGAGTAACAAGAGTACCGAGAGTAGATGTCACCTACAAAGTCTAAGCTAAGAGAAAATTCACTACTAAAGCTTGTTTGTGTTCTTTCTTTGTCACTAGGTCTCCTACCTTGATTAGCAGCAAATGGGTTTTCTTTGGTCTTGCTTTGTGGCCAGTGTTCTCATAGGAGCCTTTCTTGTTTCCCACGACATTCAGCACCTATTTTGCTCCCACTGAACTTTACTTTCTTGATCTTGATTAGGTTTGTCCAGTATTGCTGTGTAATTATAGTGTGTTTGCATAATGCAAGATTTTCTCTTTACAGTCAGGCTTTTTCTTTCATATTCCCACATCATAGATGAGTGCTTATACCTGGGAAGAGGATAGTTTATTATGGGTTGTAACTTCTTGCAGCCAGAGATTAGACTCTCTTCTGTTCTGGAGTTTGCACTGTAATTTTATTTCATAAAAGGACTTCCATGCTGAACTCTTCTCTGCTACTAGCGTTGAAGAAAAAAAGGATGTGATAAGAATCAGGATTAGAAGTATGAGAGCAAGAAGAAAAATGCACTAGTTTGGTTCAGAACTAGAGATCAGGAGTGAAGACAGGAAAATCTCTCTCATATTGGAATAATCTTTGTATTGCTGAATGACAAAATCTACTTAAAACCCCTTCCAATATGTTCCAATCTGTAGTCCCCAGACCTATAGGCTTGTTCACTGGCAGAAATCCGTCATGTAATCTTTCTCCATATGGTAAATTCAGTATTTATTTATTTTTTTTAAGAATGTGAGACGGTGCAGTTGATATGGAAATATGTGCAGCTTCATAGTTTATTTGAAGATCTAAACAAACAGTTCAGAAGCTTGTAATTTCAAAACACTTTCACAAACTTTTTAGACAAGTACTGCAAGTAGCTAAAACTGTAGGCAACTGCGAGTTTCAAGCATACTGAGCAGAGAAATTAACATCATTAATTCCCTCTGGATGCAAGTTCTGAACATTTCAATCTCAACTCTGCTCTTCTTGTGTCATTATTTTTATCTAGTGCAAGCATTTCAATCCATTTACTTTCTTAAATGAGAGGATCTGACTAGGTATTTTTCCAAAATATCCCTTTGGCTACTACAAGAGTCATCACTTGATTTTTATCACCATACTTGTCATTATGGAGAACTGATGTCGGATGGTTTAATTTTGGTTTTATTTGAACTGCTTAACTTAGTAGTCACTGATAATTTTATTGCACGTTTTTTTAATTTTAAAATATATTGAAGGAATGATGATTTTACAAAATTCAAAATGCAACATTTCTGCTATTGTATTTTTTTTGCACCTTTACCTACTCTATCACCTAAATAACGTATTAGGTAGATGCCAGATACTAATATCTTATCTTTGTTCCTTAGATAGAATTCAGAAAGATTGTCACTGCAAGTTGTGATGTAATTGGGGTGTCCCAGTGTAGATAGAGTCAGCTATTTATTATTGCCCTTCCTATTTCTGCTAATGAAATTGACCTGCTATTAAAATCAGGCTGAATAAGGCAGAAACTTCAGTATATCAACAGCAAGGTTCAATCTGACAAAGAATTTTCTTCTGCAGGTTTTACAGAACACAGCATCCCAGATTCTTTCTGCACTGTGATTTGGGAAAAAGCATCAGAGCAAAATACTGTGTATTTTCATTAGAGGTTTTAGAAAAATTGCCTTCTCACAACAATATTTAGAGAACCAAAACAGACTTGCTTTAACCCACCATAATATAAAAGGCTCTTTGTGGTGCTGTACAAAGAACATTTTTGTGCTCTTAGGGAGCAAATTACGGCTCTACTCTGTATCAAATTTGAATTTCATGTTTTTTCAGTGAACTGCAGTTCAAGGTGATTAAGGATGTATAATCTTTCTCAGTATGATATAAGAAGTCATTCTACTTTCACTTCATGCCTCCCCTTTATGCTTACACACCAGTAGCAGAACATTAACCTCCATTTTAATTCTACAATGTTAACATGTAGCCTTATGTAGTGAGGTGGTAAAGAAAATCAAATAATATGCCTCAAGGGTTCAGACACTGGCCTGCATGGCGGTCAGAAAGACTCCCCAACTGCAAACAAAGACATAAGCCAGATGAATCTTGAAGGTGTCTTGTCTTTTTTTCTGAAGCACCAGTCCCTGCAGTAGCTGGAAAATATGATACCAGATCAATTGGCAGCAATCAGATACATTCAGAAGGTTTCAAACTAAAATTTAATCATTGCCTGATCGCATCAGAGGAAAACAACTGTTTTCTTCCCCTCTTTCCACTGCAATGAAAGGCTGACTTACTAATCATCCAATCAACTGCAAGACATGATGTTTGAAATGCCAATAAGACATTTGTATTTCTGCAGATGTGGTGAGATTTAAGAATATAACATGGAAAGTGTCAAAACTGACTTCCACATTAAGTAAGAAACGGATAATATTTGGAGAGTTACGAATCCGAGTGTGGTTTCTGAGACCACCTAAACATAGAATATAAAAATAAATAAATGAAAAGCATCCTATGGGCAGGATTGGAAATGCAATCCAAGACCTAAATATACGTACAGAGATTAAATCCATGGCCTTGTGGATCAGTTACAAGTCTGTAGGAAGTGATTAAGATGCCAGTAGAAAGTGACACTGGTATTAGAAAAAGTATAGTAAACCTGATGTTTCATATTTTTTCTTTCTCCTCAAACCTTGACTCTCCTCTGGTTTAGATTTCTCTTCAAATATTTAAATTTTTTTAGTAGTTTAACTGGTGAGAGTTACAAGTGTTCTGACGGTATTTGGCAGTCCTTAAATCTGGATTATGGAACATCATGTTCAGGACTCCACACCCTGTTCCTAAAGTATCAGTATGTTTTTCCACTTTAGCTTCTCAAGCTGATTTGACAATTCAGTCAGTTTAGGATTTGTGATGAAAAATTTCTCATTGAACTCCGTGATATTTGGTATACATCAGGATGCTGTGTTTTAAAAAATACCTAGAAATCCTTATTTTCTAGAATAATGGAGGTTTCTATACAGTTTCAAAATGGATGCACACAAGTGTTTAATAACTGTAGCTTCTATAACCTTAACTCTTTTTAAAATTACAAGAAGCTTCTTACTGCATGATCACATACTAGTTTTGGAATAGAGTCTCTTCTTTATTCAGTTCACAATCTGGGCTTTTTAAAATTGGTGAATGTGGATTATCCTTACTGCTCAAGGAGTGGCCACAGATGACCTTCACACAACTCAGTTCTGATATAGAAACAGTCATTAATTCTGTTTAATGTGTAGTTTTTCACCCCTTTATCTTGTTAATCTGAGACTGAAGTTTATGTTAATTTTCACAACACTCCTTTGAAATGACATGGTGGTTGTTTCTTTCTTCATCCTTTTTTAAAACAAGGGTAGCAAATATCTTTAAATTTAGGCATCAGGTTGAAGACAAAATTGTTTTTTTTTTTTCTCTGAGTATATAGCATTATATAGAAAGTGATATTGTTGAAGAACAGTGCCAATTAAAAAAATTCAATTTTGAGTTTCAGAAACTTTGGACACTGAACTTTTCAAGGGACACAGATAATTCAGAATGCCACTGGTGTCTAAACAGTAATGGTTATAAGCACAATTTGCTGTAAAGTAAATAAAGACGTGATGTGATAAGAAGCCAGCTACTTTGAAGGTACTATCGTCCTTTAATAAATGTTACATATAATGAAATTTCAGGAATTCTTTTGTGAAATAGTGATAGCGCAGTCATGGATATGTTGTCCCCAGAAATCGATAGCTGTATTGATCAAACTTGTAAAATCTGAGCATAAAAGGATATATAATGTAAATTACAGTATCTGCTAATTTTTTATATATTTAGTATTTCAGATCTGTTTTAAATAGCAACACTTTAAATGTAAAAATTATCATTATTTGAACTATATACCATTGTAAACTTATGCTAAATTCATGGGGAGTGATTGGGGTTTATTTGCTTTTTTTTTTACGTGTCAAAATATTACAGTGAATGAAAGAAGTAGGGGACTCTCCAAAGCTATGGGAATAAAACTGCCTGGCTTAATACACATTTTGCAAACATTAGTATTTCTAACTATTACTTTAAATTATGGGTGCCTTGGGCTGTGCAGGATTGGTGTTTTTTTGGGTTTTGTACGTTATCTTCCAAGTATTCCCACAAATTTCATCAGTAACACTTTGATGGTGTGAACTTATACTAAGTAGCAGGAAACTCTGGTGTGACTTATTGGTTCCTTGGGAATCTGGCAGCTCATTCTCTTACTTAATAAAATTAGAGTTGTCCTGACAGCCAAAGATGGACGGCACCAACCTGTGCCAAGGAAGATGAGAAATACACCCTTTACTAAAGGTTCTGGGGAAGTGAAAGAATTAGATGAATTAGAGAGTCTTTGTATTTTAGACTGAATTCTATTAGTGAGTAATAATAGAAATTATAATGGCTACTTACTGCCTGGATGGCCACCTCATTTGCATCAGTATAACTTTGCTGGCTGCAGTGTCTCATTTACACGAATTTGTAAATGGAAACTCTGTGGCAGGGTTGATATAGATACGTTATGAATATTTTCCTCCTCTTATCTTAGATGGGTTTAGAATGTCATTGAAAATTGCTTTTACAGTTACAGATGTTTGAATGAGGCCACAAGAAAAAAAAAACAGTATTGTGATCAGCCTCAGAGGGTAATGCAACTGTAATGACATCCCTTCTTGAAAATTACTTTCTGTTTTCCATCTAGCTCTTGCTGTGCCAGCCTAGCTCCTGTCTACACCACTAAGAATGTGCTAGGAGCCAATTTAACACAGTTTGTATACTTTTCTACTGGTGTTGACATATGATTAATAGGTTTATTTAAATTTACTATGAAAATTTCTATACTAAAAGACATTTTTAAGACTAGCAGAGATTGTTGCTTAGTAGCACTCTTGGAATGAGGTCATGGTGACTCCCTCTGCCTTTGGCTACTTAAGGGGGCAAGAGTGCTGCAAGGGCACCCAAATTATTCATGTGACGGATTACCATGCAGTCCACATGAGACTTCATCCTGTCTTCCCTGCAAACCCCCTGGGACCTAGAGAGAGGTTTCACATTACTCCCCACACTTAATTCACCTGGCAGCATAGCAAAATCTGCCGGGGAAATGAACTAGGTTTAATAGCTGTTGGATCAGGGAACTGAGCTGTCACACTCTGAATCAGATAGCTACCTGTAGTTAACAGCAAGGGATTACAGGAGAAGTAAAGACTGTATACAGACTCTGCAGGGGTAATGATATTTCAGCCAATAAGATCGACTTTCCTAGTCACATGCAAGATGAAAACATTTTCATTATAATGATTTCTATTTATCAAACCGAAAACCCAGATTTTACTGTTTTGGTGCTCATCACCGGTTTACTGAACAGGGAAGAGCACCAAGGGCAATTTTGCCTACTCTTCTACCTGCGCAGCATGCAGAAGGGTACTGAGTTTTTCTGGGAGGAGATTCTGGACTGTGATCCAAGCTGCTTTTGACTATGATGAAAACTTAAGGAGTTACTTCCTAGTTCCTTTACTTCCCTTTTTTTTGACTAGATCTTAGATTTTGAACTTGGATGATTGTGAACATAGCTGGCAACTCATGAGGAAGATTTCCACTGAGAAGGACACTATGCTGTGTTTGTTGGAGCTGGAAAATGTTCCTTCCAAATTTACTTTATAAAACATAATTTTAAAATCAATTAGGTCCCTGGTGATATGTCAGCATGAAATCAATTTAAATAAATAGACCTTGTAGGTCAGTTGTATTTGATCTGGTCCAGTGGGTCAAGTTCTCAGAACAGTGGGGTTTTTCTATGACCTTGCACGTGTGTGCATATGAATTAATATATGTACATATTTACTGGTAGGTGACTGAGAGAAATGGTGGACTGCTGTCCGAGAATAGAGTCTCTGGCTTGCACGAGACTGCTGTCATAGCAGTTGCCCAGAGGACATGCTACAAGTTGTAGATTTATAAGTATATACACCTGCACTTTGGTGTCTTCAGTGTTTATTTTGCAGAATGTCAAAATTGTGCGTATAGTATGGGTAGTTGCATTTCTGACTACTGAATTTAGGTGGGAAAAGATTGTTCTTCAAGAAAATTATAATTACATGTAAGTGAAACTGGCTATTTTTACAAGTATTAAACATTGGGATGGGAGGAAGGAGGGGAGAAGACCTTGTTTGGTATGTATTTGTCCCTGTAATGGATCTGTTTGTGGCTTTTTTTGTCTTAAAAGTGCTCTGACATCATCGGCATTATATTTGTACTACAAAATTTTGTCTTAGGATTGTATGTCATTTAGGACGTAGCATTCCATATCTTGTGTGAATCTTCTATTATAAATGAATTGAAGAAACTGTAATTTTCAGAGCATTGAGAATTTTTTTGGTGTTATTTCAGATTAATGAAATAGATGAAACTTCAGCATTTTTTCCAATGGACATAGGAAGGCTTCCTGCTTTCCAAAAAAATGCTAAAATGGACCTTACAAACTTATAAAATACATCCAATGCTATCAATCAGCACACTTTCCTTTTTGTTCTTATAAAATTTTCTCTCATAATCTAGTTTTGTGTAGCTTGTTGTTTTATAGTATAGTAGGTTTTTTCACAAATCCCCAAAATACTGATAAGGTACAGTGGTTCCTGAGATAGAAGTTTTGTTCCTAACATTCACACATAATGCTAGGTGCAACCTTCCTTTTAAAAGTTTGGAATGAAGGGAATAATTTCTGCTGTTTATACTTCAGGGAACAAGAATTTGATCAATGTGATGCTGAAAACTGACGTTGATACAGCAAATGGTTAGGCTGCTGCTTTCATTACAAATGGATTTTGGGTAAGAAGATTTTGGAGAATAAGACTCAGCAGATGTGATACTAGCAGGCCTATATAAATTTCATTGGGCATTTCTGTTGTCAGTGTGAAATCTGCTTAAGTGCACAATTTCACGGTTGGCCAGTTATCGTCCTTGGCTGAATTTACTTTCAGTGCTTGTGAAAAAAATAGTGGTTTGCCATTTGCTGCTCAGAGGTTATAACTCTTGACAGAAAATACATATTCCATCAGAATCTTAAATTTTTAATTCAGTGTCTGTGTTTTTTTATAGATTCTATGAGATAATTAATCACATGACAGTGAATTGCAAAATTTCTATTACTTTGTTTCTTCTTAAGTAAACAGTAAAGAACAAGCTCTTTTACCATTACATTTCTTTATGTATGTAATACATAGAAGAAGACTCACTAATGATTCTTAAATAGCTCATACAGATGAAAAATGAGATCCACTTATTTAAAAGTAGTATTTAATTCTTGTGTCCATTGACCTAATATGATATTTAGTCTGCTAATAGCCTTGCTGGCTCCACGAGAAGTTCCTGTGGCTATCATCTGGAATGTTGCAGTCCTTTAATCTAAGCTTTTAGTCTTGTGGATGTGGCAAAGGATCATGAGCCGTCTTGTTAAATGTTTGGTTTAGACAAATTTTTCTTGCCATGGGAAGTGATACATGGAAAATCTGATTCCTTAGCTTTGGGATGAAGGAAATTTTATCCCTTTTATTGCAAAGATGTAGTAGACGTGATCTTCAGGAAACTCATTAGTGACAGTACTGATCTAAGATGTTGTCTGTCAGCTCTCCTTAAGATAGGTTCCCATTCTAGTGGTGTCATCTGTCAAACTTGAAGTTTAGGTAAAGGAGAGTCAAAAATACAGGGAATAGAGAGCTAAAAAGAGAAGCCTTGTCTAATATTGATGAACTACCCTTTCCTTCTCTGTCCCTCTCCCCTCCTCCCCAACAGGTAGCTGCTGAATTGGTCTGAGGGAAAAAAAAAGTTCTCTCAGAAATAGCATGGGGGAAAAGTGTCACAAGCCTCGAAGCCCATAATACGCTTGGCTCTGACAAAATTGCAGATTTTGTGACAGTCTAACAATGATACAAAATCTGAGTAAAGATCCACTGTGTTGGGCATTTTAAGTCTTACCCCAATCAGTTGCAGTTGGATTTGGATCCATCCTGCTCCAGCACATCACAGAACTTTGTTTATACTAGTGTTAATACATTCTTTATGTGCTGTAACATGAGCTGGTGTTGATTCTGCTTTCTATTCTTCATGTTACCCTTGGGGAAAGGTAGTCTACTTTCTTCTCGTAGTTACACTCACATTCCAAACCCTGGAAACATATCAGTGTGAATAACAGCCTAAGTGTTTCCAACAGCATATATCAGGATTTGAAACAGGTAAGGGCTTGGCTTGTCCTGGATGCCTTGAAAAATCTAACTCAAGTTCCACTCAAAAGGAATTGAGATTTAGTAGCTTACACCAAGATAGAGCTTAATTCTGCTTGAAAGAATCCAAAAATCGTTGTGTAGTTTCAGCTCCTAGGCTATTTATATGAAAGTTTGTAACACTTTTGATGATTAGCCAAAGGATCATCTGGACACAAGTGCAAAGTGTCAGGTTTCAGAACTCTGTGAATCTATACTGTAATCTTCCAAGACCAGTCCCTCCCAAAATATTTTCATTCTCTGTTTTAAGTATGTACAGAATGCAGGACTGTCTAGTTCTTATCACAACAATTTTCAGACCATTATTTTCTGGTATACTTGGAATTTGTCTAGCTCCATTTTTAGTTAAAAAAGAAATACAGCCACCACATCCTAAAAATTATATAATGAAGTTCATTGGTTGCTGCTCAGGAAAATTAACCTTAGTATTAACCTTACTCACTTGTACAGCCAAATTAGACTGAATCGTAGCTTAAACTCATGGAGTTGGAGAGAAAATAACGAGGCAGAAGAAGCTGTGATGAAACTTCAGTTGTTGTTTCTTGTTTGGTCTAGTTTAAATTTCACCAATTTCATTTCCACAAATGGAAAGACGTTTGAGACTTCTAAAATGTGAGCCCATTTAAGTGATTGACTCTTGTACCTTACACGCTCATATAACTCTTAACTTTACCAATTGCTCACATTGTGTGAAGCTGAAATAGTCTTGTGGTCCAGGATATTTCTGACAGTTTGGAGAAGCAGAGAAGGGCATGAAGAGGAAAGAGACATGTGCCTATTTTTGTGGTAGTAGGATTCTAGTCCCCAGATCTCTCCCCCCTTTTTATGACATAACAGATCTGAGAAATATACTTTTATTTGGTGTACCTTCTGACCAGATGTTCCTCTCATAGCTGCTGTCACCTTTTGACAGACTTTCAGTTGCTGACTGTTCTCTAGTGTTACTGCCCCAGTTGTGGTAAGCAAAGACCTGGACACTGCTTCTTCTGTTTGCTCAGGATAGATGGTTTCAAATTTTTGTTCACCTCTTTGAGAAACGTTTATTGTGACTGGCATATTCTTCATACTAGGTATGTAAGTATGAAAGGCAGATAGCAGAGAGGACTGAAGCTACTTAGTTCCCCTGGCAGTACATTGAGTTGTCTTCCCTGCACACACATCCTGCCCCCTAAAGGGAAAAGAGAACTGAGATTCCTGTTACAGCCAAATTGAGGCAAGCAACAGGACTACTATTTCTCCTGATCGTGAGTCCATAAGGAGGACTGACAGTTCTGGGACCCATAACTTGTGCCTTCTGCAGCAAAGTGTGTCAAATAGAAACAGTCAATGCAGTGTGAGCCACTGCATCTTCAAAAGTTCAGGTAAATCAAAGAAGCTTAGGATAATCCAGAGGAAACCTTACTAAAACTCTGTTGCCTTTGAAGATTGTCTGTCATTTATGCAGAAGGATTTGATATAAAATAGAAGCTTTATTTTCTGGATTTTTTTACCTGAGTCATTAAGTGACTGCAATTTTGATTTTTTTTTTTTTTTTAAGTTTGATGTTAAACCTGTTACAGGTTTGGGTTTTATTTTTTGGCCATAATTCCATTTGTATACCAAGGACAGCTAAAAGAAAAAAAATGTGTAAAGAATGGAAGCTTTCATCTGGTGTGAACCTCTGTTTCTTCTGTTAAAACTTAAATAGGAGAAAATGAATTTATTTTTTTCCTCCACATTTTTATAGTCAGACTGGATGATGAGTAGCTTCTATAGCTTACACTTGAATAAATTGAACCTTTGAGATGGAAATTTGAACACAAACCTGTATATTATTTAGGAAATACAAATTCTGTTTTAAAAGTAAAGATATTTCTTTAAGAAGATCGGAATAAACCAAATAATTGGTTTAATAGAATGCAAGCAATAGCTATGTATCAAAACGCGTGCCAGGGAAAATAAGCATTTCAACTGTAGTGCAAATGAGCTATTACCGTTTGTGTTGGATGGCTGTTCCTGGGTTCACTCCATTGTTCAATTCATGTAACTTTATTTTTATTGCTTACTCTGATAGGTGATTGGGGTTTTGAGGGCTTTTTATATAAAGAATATAAAATTAATGTGTCGCATTTCTAAAGAATATTTAAGGTTCCAGATCAAAACTTTTTCTAAGAAACATCAATTTAACAGTACCTGCACAATCTTAAACTTATAGGAGTTTAATTATAGGGTTATGTGTGAGAAAGATATACCTATGTGTGTTTATATATGTACATACACACATGCTTCCCTTACAGCAGACTTCTCCTGGTCTCTTTTCTCACGATTCTGAGTGTTCTTGATTTTTGGAGTGGTTTGCTGTAATGTTAATAGTGCTTTAATATAATTACTTGGATGTAATTCCTTCTTTTCAAATAGTTGGGTCTGTAAGAAAATTAATAGGTTTGTGCTGTGGACATTTCAGCCTCTGGTAACTTAAAAACGGAAATAAAGCCAAAACAAGGTTAAGCTGCATTTTCATTGGGCCATTTAAATTACCCTATTACTACCTAGATTTTCTGGATTTACTAAAGATTAAACCTGTGCTCTGGCCTGTTATTCACTCGGTAGCAGCCTCTGTCGTTGTGTGTCATACATCTGTGTGGCAGTCTCTGTCAAATTTTGTAGCAATTCTAACCAATTTGGTCAGATGTTTCAGAAGTTAAATGTGATACTTAATCTTCGCCTGACAGGCATGCACCTGAGATGTGTGCACACATGCATTTCCTTACAAATTTAGGCTAAATAAAGATGTTGAAAAAATGAAGTGACACCTGTAAGATCAGTTTTGGGACTGCTAGATCTGAAATACAGACCTCTGCCCCTTGATTGCTGTTGTTTCTATTCCTATGGCTTGCCTGGGAGTCCTGTAGCCTGCTGGGTATATGTACACACTCTCTTCCTGGTTAGTTCACAGCTATGGGTCATGATGTAACCCTCGGCACTGATTCCCCTGAATATCCAGACAGAAGGACCTATTGGAGCACCCTGTAACTCCCTCATTGACAATGGCCCCAAAGCTAACTAACCCCATGGGCATCAAATTGTCCTCTTACTGTTCAGTGGGAGAGCAGCCAGCTCCAAGTAGATATTCTGATTACCTCCTTTTTTAGCCCTCAGTAGAACATTTTACATAGTTGGGTCTTAAATTAGAAGCTTGAAGAAGCCATGAAGGTTATTAAGAAGGAGGATAAAGAATTGCCTAATGCAACTATTCACACTGAAAAAAGAAATACCAAGCGAAGGGAGTTCATTAGTGTTTCTCAAAGGTTAGCATAGAGAGTAATTTTCTTACATGTTTTCATTAATGACCCTTACATTAATTGTAGGGAAATATTTTCAGCGTGATCTGCTGACAAAATGAAGTTGGAGGACACGAGGCAGACTGATATATTACAGAGAGAATGTTTGCTATTAGATTCTGGATGTGTGTCATTAGTTTTTTTGTTTTCTTTTCACGGCTCTTATTCTTGTTGTCATTTAATTTTTCTTTCCATTCAGATTTCCTAATCTGGAAATGAGTGACTAAGGCAAGGTCTTGGTATGCTAGTGCAGCTATAAAGGGCCATTGTGATGCATCTGCAAAAAGGGCAAAATGCAATCCGTTTGATGTATTAGGAGAACTGTTTTACTTCTTGGGGGGGGGGGGGGGGGGGCGGGGAAGAACAACTGGTGCTATTATGATCTTGATGAAACAAATTCTGAAACATTATGTTCAAGAAGAAAGAGAAGAGGAAAGACAAACTAAAGCTGAAGCAGCTGCAGGTACAGAAGAATACTGTCAGAAGAATGACGAGCCAGAAAATGACCTTGGACTGAAAATGCTTGACTTGTTTACTCTAAGAAACTAAAGGCTAAGAAGAGATGTGAGTGAAACCTGCAAATATATCGGGCATAAATTTTGGGAAGAAAAGAACTATTTATCCAAAGGGCCATGCTGACACCAAATAAGTGGGTATTAGTTTACCCTGAATAAATATAATTCAGAAACTGAAATACTGCCAGTTGTTTGAGCAAATAAATTCTGGAACAGCCCTCCACCAAATACAATTGTTAGGAGGGAATCATGACTTTTAGGTAGAGGCCTTCTAGATTATGGAAGGGATTTATATGACCTAGTGTGTTGTATAGCAAGGGACTTTGCTTAGGAGCCTGGGAGGTCTGTTCAAACTTAGTGATCTTATGATGGTGGTCTTGCTCTTAGTTTCAGTACTGTGAGTAGACCAAAGAATAGCTTTTTAGGAAGTTTTAGGCAGAATGAAGAAAGGGATATTAATTGGAATGTTTAAGTGTTTTAAATACCTGGGAACAGCATTAGACAATAACGATTCAATAAATTCCTATGCATATAGATCAACATCAACAGTTTCAGAAATACACAAGCAAATTCTGCAAAGAGGGTGTAGCACCTTCCATTACTTATATTGCTTTTGAAAATGTTTTCATTGTGACGTTCTTGCTCTGTAAGTGTTGACGCTGACAGATGTGGAGTACCAGCGAAGACCCACTTCACTGGCTTAAGATGATACTGGTAACAAGGTAGCTTAATCAGAAATCCATTGGTTAACATGTTCTGAGCATCTATAACATCTTGGGTAAATACTTCAGTGGCAGCACTGGGACAGTTTCCAAATGAAACTGGATTCTACAGCGTGTGGAGGTAACATTTTGATCACTCTTGAGTTTCATAATATGTTTTTCTTCAGTGATATTGTAGGCAATTTATTGATGGAGCAAGAGAGGAAGAAGACATGGAGGCTTAATGACATTTTGTCAGAGAAAGCCCTTTTAGAAGACATATTTTTTCCCCTCTATTTCCCCTTACTTTTCCTGTTATGCTCTGTTCTTGAACAAAGGAAAATTTCACTACTGTGATACAGAAAGTAAAATGTACCCTATTCTGTGCTTATATTTTCTATTTTAAATCTCATAATGATTTCCAAAAATAGAAATGGAGCAAGACAGAGTAAGTATGAAAAAGAGAAGTACTGGAAAAGATTGTACTTTTCAGTTTTGAAACAACTGGACTGGATAAAGAGGCAGATGGTACACCAGCAGTTAAAGTAGGTGTTATATCTTCTCTCTCAGCTGCCAGTTGCTGAAGAGGAACTACTGTCTTTCATTCCATCTTGCTATATCCTAGTAATCCTCTAATATCAACTTTGCATCTTTCTCTTAGTATTCAGGAGTTTGCAAAAGTCATTCAAACAGTCTTTTATGTTAATTTTTATTTGTATTTGATCTTTTACTTAAGGCAAGCTATAGCTTCTTTGCCCTGCCCAAGGACAGGGAAAGCTACTTAGAGCAAAGTCCACATTGTAGTGCACACATACCAAATCATTACTGTTTAATTTTAACAGTCTGTGCTTGAGTACTTAATCTTTCTGGTGAAAACTGGTATCAATTGTGATTACGTGCTGTGGAATCCCAGGGTATAAACTGTCATCCATTAACCGTGATTCCCATTATTTTATATTTGGAGGAAGAATGGGAGTAGATGGAAAAACACCTCTAGCTGTAGCATTGTCATAATTTCTTAGAGTGCAGCAGTGTTAACCGGGGAGAATAAGAATGAAGAGCTTTATTTTCCATATGCTTATTTCATCCTGGTGCAGTCAATCATCTTGCTTCTGCTATGTTGGATGCACAGGAGCATCTGCTGAAGCTCAGCCTTGGGTAGTTGCAGGCTCTGCATCTTAAAGCTTCCAGCATGCCTCAGGGGAGAAGGGAGTTGCTTCGTCCATTTCTTCCTCTCTGTGTCCTACTGGTACCTTCCATGTCCCTGGTGGCAAGGTCAGAATAAAAAAAATTTGTTTCCATAAGCATGACCACTCCAGTAATGAGATGGTCATTAAAGCCTTGTGCTTAGGTATGAGGCTTCTGAAGTTTCTCCAAGTGTACCCACTTTATATGACAGTTAAGAATGAAGGATGAAGGCACAGCCAAGAGTCCACTAGGTGTTTCTTTGGCCATGTTTGAAGACTGCAGGATGGCCTGTCATTAATCTAATTCCTCCTGGAATCATTCAGCCTCCTCTTTGGAAAAAACAATTTCTGTTGATCTGTTCCTCCAAAGTAATGCGTCTCTGGAGCTCACACAAATATAGCTTAACAGTGCAACATTTCTGTAACGTTTTGTTTAAAAATTGTCCTAGCATATGTATATAAACAGAAATTTGCACATTGCACTATCAGCATTATGAGCAGCTGTTTCAGACTTGATGATGTTTCGATGTGGCAGCTAAATAGCACTTTGAAAAAAATGGTATTAAGGGGCAAAACCAGTAATTGATACAGCTCCAACTGTATCCAACTACTGTATGCTTGAGTTGGAACCAAATTTATTATCAAGTTGTCGCACTTACGTTCCCCATTTGTTTCAGAGTTCTTAGACTAAATCAGATTTTAAGACATTTGTTACTTGCTCTAGTACCAATGTGTTTTTAACTCCTGTTAGTTGTTACATGGTGTAGAATTTCCTTGTTAGGTAAGTAGATACCTGCGGGAGCTGCGTGAGAACACTGGCACGATCAATGTGATCCTTTATTTACGTGTTTTTCAGTGCAATTTGTAACCCTCGACCACACCCAATAAATACTGATTGGCTTCATCGCAAATAATTGGCCCATAGTCCAACCCGATTGGCCATATTGCGAGTCATGTTCAAGTCACATTCACAGATGTTCACACCCATCTTCTTCAGGAATTAAAACTGCGTCATTAATGGCGGCTGTCTCTTCTCCTGCACCTGCAAGATGTTGATGCCCTCTGCACCGGAAGTTGTTTATGCTTTCCGCAGCCCCAGTACGTCCCAGCCCAGGCTCTCTGAAAAGGCTGGATTGTTCACATGCCCCTTATTTTGTAAATAGCCTTCCACAGATACCAGCAATTGTAAAGATCTAAAATGGTTTTGCGGTTTTGGAGATGCTAGTTAGCTAGTAAAATAACTATTTCAATTAAAAATTCTATGCCAAATTGTATCTCTTAAGACACTTTTTTAAAGCTTTGGTATAATTGGGTAGAAAAAGATAAGTCATATATTTTTGTTCGAAAAAGCATCTGTTGCCAGGATCTAATAACCACACATTTAGTCATTGTTTATGAACGAGCATTGCTCTTTTGCTATCTATTCAATGTCCTGTTTGAGATTCAAACAAAATATCTCAATTAATGTGTCAAAATCCCTGTGGACTAAACCTTCAAGATAAAGTTGGCCAATAATAAAGAATAACGGTTACAAAATGTTTCTAATGTTTTCATTAAATAAGTACCGTTGCATGTGTCAAAAAAGTGAGTCAATTGCATGGTTGGCATCAATGCAAAGATGAAAATTATTTATTCATACAGGTGATGTGGATCAACTTCCAGTTCTTTCAGTTGTATATAAAGTATTTTTTTGTGTTTTAAATTTCTGTTTAACAAACGAGTTAAAGGTAGGATGTTTCTAGAGGATAAGCAAAGATGAGGTACGAATAAATTTCAGCATGCATGCAAGAAGGAGAAACAGCAGAAGAGGTGGATCATGCAGCAGCGTACACCTTCAGCAAGGAATGTTGCGGCTGGAGCTCTTGCTGGAGAAGTTTTGCAAACGCTATTGTGTGTATGGCATAAGCAGAGACAGGCCAAAACCTCAGAGTTCATGTTCAGAATTTATTGAACCATATGAAACTGAGGTGTGTCTTAGGATCTCTTATTCAAGCCTAATTCAGATTTAAATTGGATATTTTGGGGGTTGATAGCTGTATAGCCATAATGTTGCAGTAATCTATACCTTTGAATTATCTTAAATACTAGTATTTTCATAAGAACGTGTCCTCTTCTGCTCTTGCATGGCAATGGACCTCTGCACACCTAATGTGTAGAGTGCTGTGTGTTGGTGTAATAAAGGTTCCTTCCTGAATTCAGGCCTAAAAGTATTCACAAAGACAAAACACTTCTTGGTTTGCATTATAACTGTTTGGTTTTAAATTTAAATTAAGAATTTCTCTTAGGAACAGAGTGGCAGCTCTGTAGGTCTTGCCAATGGTTTCAACCAGAGTTGTTTAGAATACAGGTTGATACTGTTAATTATTATCTAAAGGGTAAATAGTGTTTTTTCTACTACACCAAGTCCTTCTCTCAATTTATAAAATAAATTAAAAAAAATTACTTTTAGAGTCATACAGCATAGCAATTATTCTTAGATAAGAGATGTTTAAAACAGATTATGGTGAAGCATAAACAACCTAGGACAAAGATTTAATGTTTATTGTTTTGTTTGTCCTTTCTGTTTTAAGAATAATAATCGTCTATAAAATGTGAGGAAAAGCCAAGGAATAACCCCCCTTTTTTTTTTCTTTGCATAATATGATTGCTTTGTCCTGAGTTATGCATAAGCTATTCTCTTTTGTCTATTTCTAATATGAATAAACATTTTACTCAAAATTAATATTTATTTGAATTTGAATAAAATAAAGTTATTTTATAAAATAAAATATTCAGCGTCTGTGTGGGTATACATATTTTGAGATGTTAAGTTCCTCTCATTTAAAACTGTTAAGTCAATGCAAACTTGGCACTGTGCAAAGGACATGAAAGATTTAAATATGCAAGTCAGTGGCAAACTACTCAAAAAACCACTGTGACGTACAAAATTTGGACTATTTTGAAATAAGAATAATATTTAAGCTTTTAACAATATATAGTATAAGAATTCTCATGTAAACAGAATACTAGGGGTTTACTTTTAAATATTGTCTAAAAATATTACAAGGTGTTTATTCAAATTTTCTACCAGTGTTTTCTCAATTGCGAAGAAAAAAAAAAAATTTTGCTTTTTATCTTTCTTTTTAAGATTGTATCACAGACATCAGGCTTTCTGGGATGTGTCAAATTTTGTGAAGTTGGTTAGTTCTCTGTGTTGATTTGTGACTTTTACAATGATTTACTGCACTGTCAAATGAGTTAGGAATTCTGCTATTATAACTAGTGATATTTTACGTTTTCTTCTTGCAGTATGCAAGCGAAGGAGCACGTACATGGGTGCTTAGGTCCTATGGGGTATAATCTGAGCTACCTGATCTCTGAAGTAGAATCCAGAATCCTGTGTTAAGCCCTTGGGCTCAGAGTGAAATGCGGTATAAAATTAAGACACCTCAAAATGTGATGTATAACAGCTGGAATGCTCAAGCAGTGGTCTGTTGAGTCTTCATACTGCCTTTGGAAGACAGGAGAGGGAAATGACTTGTCTAGAGTGGTGGTTGCTTCTACCTCTAATAGACATGTTTAGTATACAGACCTGGAAAATTAGGAACACAGTTTAGTATCGTCTTTATCTGGGCACAATGAAAAATTTTGTCTGTCTACATGGCATCATAGAAGAAAGGAATTGACCTATGTCCTGTAGAAGGTTGTGAAGCAGTGTAGAAGGGCACAGACAGACAACACTCAGAAAAGCGCTCCCAGGTTTTGCTATGTACTTGTTTTGTTGTCCTTGCTTCCTCAGGCTTCTTTTCTTTTATACTAAGTATCTGTTATGCTGCACAGATAGTCCCAGGTTATGATTCCATTTCTCTAAAAATCTGTTTCCAGCTCTCTAAAGTTTCATGTAATTATCCGTTTTTTAAAAAAATCCCACAAGTTCTCCAAAATGTGCTATCTTCCCCACAAAGTATAACATAGTATGTAATATTGCTGTTAGAATCTTTTTATTATACAAATATCTATTACTAATTTCTTGGGGAAAAATAGCATTTCTGGATAAGTGTTATATACTTATGACTAGATCATTCCTTCCTGTGGCCTTTCCTTTGTTTTTTACCCTAGGGTTCTAGGTGTTTTCTGAATCCCTGAATCATCAAAACACTTCAGTAAAGACACTTTTCCCATGTATTGAGGGTAGGGGCACGTGTGTTCTAAATTTTTTTTCCCCTGGATCCATGATTAAATATGTACTTAACTTTAAATGGATGTCTAATTCCATTCAGCTTGGTTAAAGTTATATTTAGGATTAAACATATACTTGTGCATTTCTGGACTAGGGTACAAGGTGGTATTCAAAGTGTTAATATACAATGCTACTTCCAACTGTACAATCTCTCATTTAAATGCTGAAATACAGTGCAAGACCTGCAGAAGTGCATATGGGAGCATCATGAATAGCAAATGAATCTATTTTGATCCTTGATGGATGTTTCAATGAATAACAAATGGGTTCACAATGGTTGAACACAGAAAGTGTTAGTGATGGTTTTTTTTTCCCTGGCATAATAAAGGAATCGTCTTAAAGTGACTATGTGGCAGGCTGTGTTTATTTGCCTCTGTACTGACTGATGGGCTGTTGCCTTTTTCTTTAACTGTTTCATGCTTTTTCATAAAGAAACAGCCACCCATGTTCTTTTCTTATTAATGTTTTTTATCTGAGACGAAGGAATTAACCTACAACTGCAATATATATATTTTCACTGTACATTACATATGAACACATTAAACTACTTTTGAAAGGACTCAACTCCATCCAACCTTATTGGATCTTAAATTATACATTCAGAGCTTTTGTTTTGAAATACTAGGGAGTAATGCTCTTACTGTCAATTCCTTGAATAAAACAAAAATGAGACTGTTGTTTTTCTCTCTTTCAGAAGAAAGAGGGTAAAAAGGAGTACTTTTATTCTTGGACCTCAAAATTTTTCAATAATATTGCATCAATGCAGCTCAGAGTAGTGTCTGAAGATCCTACAATCTGTCAGTCAGGTATTTCAGTGCAGCACTGAAGTCACAGATTGATATGTAGTGATTCTTATCAGGGACTGTGACATTATTTTTTTTTTGTTCCCTCTTTATTGCCAAATAGAATGACTTGGCTAAGTAGTGCATGTCCTTGCTGACAGATTTGCACAGAAAAATCCTTGCTTTGCTAGATGTATGTGAAAGCTGGTTAGGATACCAGTTTTAAATGCTGATATTTTTAAAATTCTTTTTGCAAATGGTTAGTCTAAATTTTTATTTAACTTTCTAAGGCGTACTCCTCACAAGCAGTTAGCTGTTGTATTTCTGTAATCACTATAAATCAAGAGCTGTTGGGCTTGTTTGCTATTTTTTTTGAAGGTACATAACAAGAAATAGTTTCAGCTAGTAAGTTGCATGCTTTTTTTTAATCACAATTGCTACAAAATTATTTGGTTTTTCATTCTTGAAGAGAAAAAAAATTAATAATATACTGAAACTGAACATATGACTGAGTTCTATAAAATTAGCAGCAGCAGTGGAGAATGTGGTTCTGTTTTCTTCCAGCTGTGTTCTTTATATACTCACATAGTAGTTGGAAATTAAATGCTATCTGGTTGCGCTAATCAGTGATTCAATATTAATTCATTATCTTTGACAAGCACATCCATTGTTAGTTTCAAATGATCATTGGCACTAAGCGACAATTTTGTAAGTCAAAGGTTTTACAGGACTAGGTGGTCATTTTGCTCTCCAGGTGCAAAATTCAGCTGCAGCAACATCCTTTAATTGCCAAGCAACCAAGAGGAAAACATCTGCTAGTTATGATTATCATTCAGAACATATTCATAACAAAATAATGCCATGCTTGTTCAGCTGAGGAATAAGTCAGAAGGCTAAAGGCTGTTTCATGTCACTCATGTTCACTCTTGACTTATGACTGTAAATTCAAGTTATCCATTCTGTCTTAATAAGACAAAACATATAAAATCATTTAAAGAATACAAATTTAAATGTTGCCATATGTAACAAAAGCATATTGATATATTTTATGCAGTCTTTTTATGAGATAGTGAATTGTCATACACAAAATGACCTTTTTCTGCAACTAGATAATAAATGTAGTACAATGTGTGTTTCATATACATTAAACACTCATGACATTTCCAGAGAAGTCAGTTCTATGTTATTAGTTCTACTGAATTTTGCTTTTGCAAATACAGGAACTGATTATCCTCGTATTATTTTTATGGTAATTAGCTGTATTTCCACTGTAGTCAATGTAATGACACCATATTAAAATTTATTTGGAAGCAGAGTCAGTCCCAGTTGAGCATAGGAGCAGTTGGCATCAAGATGCGTGTACTGAGCTTTTAGACCTTTCTTCTGCCATGAGAAGACAGGTGATGTAACTCCAGTACCCTGAGGCCCTCTCATTCTCCCACATGTTCCACACCTGTATCCTGACCGTGTTATAATGTACAAATATATGCTGTGTAGCCGGGGTTTTGCATGCCGTTTCTTTCTACAGAGGGCATGTTTAGACTCAGTGTAGCTTTGATCATAGTCTGGGAGTGTAATTTATGTACCTGTATTCTATGCAAACAAAGAGTAAGTCTAATTTAAAGTTTGGATTCTGAATTATCTTCAGCAGGAAAAAGGATGTGAGAGAAAAAGCACCGAGATGTTTTACAGAAATGCTTGTGTAAAATGCCTTTAAACTTGGTGTGTTTTGGCCACTTACTCTGCTTTGGCAGCACAGCTGTGGAGAAGCTGATTTGATACATGCAGGAAACCCAGTCCTCCTCCTATGACTATTCTCCACTTTTGTTGCCATTAATTCACCCAACCATAATCTCACAAGAGATTTGTTTGCTCTTCCACTGAGGGAGAAGATACGATGTTTGCTGCCCCTTTGTGGTATCTGATGCATCAAGTGCTTCTGCTTTCTTCTACAGTTCAACCACCAGGATTTCCTATGTCCCTGCTCCTGTGCTAACACACAGGTTTCATACTTTGCTGCTTGGAGTCCAGAATTTGTACAGGAGAACTGTGTTTCAACATAGAGGAATGTCAACAGACCTGACTGTGACACAGTGTGAAGGAATCTGGGCCTGTTGAAAGCAATATTCCTGTTCTTCCATGTTGGGATCACAAAAATCATTCTAGATACCACTTTGCATTGTTGGCATCTCCAGCTTTCACTCTTCTCTAACATACTTGAGTATCAAATGAAATAAGAAGCTTTCAGATATTCTAGTTTACTGTTCCCTTTACATGGCTTCTTTTGTTATCAGGATGGGTGTGTTGTATAACTGACATAGCCAAAAGCAGTAAAGACAGGAACTTGTTTCAAGTTGGTAACACCAATATTAAGTGCTAGTCTATATGGTCTTATAAACATTCAGTATACTTCCAGTAACCTTTGTGTAATTTGAAAGCGTTTGCTTCACTAAGTTGATCAGATCAAGGACCTTTCTAGTGCCCAGAGTCAGAAGGGAGCTATAAGGGAATATCATATGGGAAAGCTATAAGCAAAACAGACCTGGTTGGCATTTTCTTCATTATCCCTTGTCTAAGTCAAAAAATCTCCAGTCACTAACTGATAAGCCATTAAGAAATGCTATGTGTAGTCTTGGAGAGGGCCAACTTGGTGTTGTAAATATTAAGTTGTGTTGATAAATGATAAGAAAGCCGAGGATTAGGGCTGTTAGAGAGGCAGAGGGCCCACACTGGTGTTCGAGGGATCTGTGAATGTGGGTATGCCTGTGAATCTAGAGAGTGAGGGCATGTATTTTCTCTAGTGAGCTTCAGTCTCAATAGCCAGGGAGGAGGAAGAGGACTTGGCTGTCTGTACTTAAGGTTTTGTGTGAGTTCTGGTGCTGTTCTCTGTGGGTATTGTTAAAAGGCAGCACCCTGTGTAGCCATCTGCTCTAGGGTCCTCTGTGTATGTGCATCTGGGATTCACCACAGCCTTGCTCCTGGTTGAAATGTGCAAAACAGAAAGCGTTAGCCACGCTGTTTAGCCTGAGAAAGAGAGATCTCTCTGGATGCACCTGTGTGGGCTCCGGCAGCTGGGCTGGAGGGATCTCCAGGTCCTGGAGTCTGCTGGAGGCAGCACTCATACCACAGCCCTGAACTCTGGTGAATTCTGCACTGGATCACTCATTAATGTAGTTGTAATTCAAGTTCCTGTCACCATTTACAGCTCGATCAAAAATATTTACATTTCTGTAGATGATGGCAGGAAAACTGAAATGCATTTGGAGAGTGAAATTAAAAAAGTAGAAGATAATAAGATACAGTAAAACGTAGTTGCATTGAAATTTCTGTGGAAAAGACAAAATTATCTGATTTAAGTTGGTGATTGACACATTTGATAAAATAAGCGTCAGCTCTGCTACATCCTAATGCATGGCCAGATGCTCCTGAAATTTGAGATCTTTTAAATTTATTTTAGTGCTTTAGTGCTTATAGTGGAGGTTTTGCGTACAATGTTGAATAGAAGAATAGTACTCATGTAATTTAACTGACAGCTGAGTGATTGTTTATTTAACCGATTTTGAACAGCTTCCAAGTTTTGAGAGAAAGAATCATATATTTCTGAAGGATTATATAAATGTACAAGCTGTTGATACTCAGTTAATTAATACCTTGGAGATGTGACCTTAACATCCGATAAGTTAAATTCATGACATTAGGTTCTGTAGTATGAAAGGGAATGTACTGTACTACACCAGTCTCTGACAATGGATAATTATCAATAGTGCAGACATTTGATGTAGCTATTCAACAAATGCAGCCTTTGTGCATGTTCAAGAGTTCTACATTTCTTGCATGGGTGCACATCTATCTCTGTGTAGGCACATGTACATGTGATTTTAACTAACAGTTCTTTGTATATAACTGCTGAAGTTTGGTTTGGGTATTTGAAAATCACAAAGTGTTTTTCAGATACAGATTTTATCTATTTTATTCCAGTTGCCTGAGTCTGTGTGACTGGTTTTAATTGGCCAATATGAAACTGACAGTAATTTTTGACTGAATATAAACTCAAAACCAGGTTTGGATAAATATTTTGATGTTTAAATTAAAATTCACTGATCTGAGCCCTCATTTCAGTGAGTTTCTGACATTTAAATGTTCACAGGAAGCAAATTTCAAAGTTGGGAACCACATTCAAGTGAGAAATAGCTTTTCAGGTTAAATGAGTATATGTGAGTGCTTTGGAGTTTGGTGGGTTTTTTTTTTTTGTGCTCAGTTTTTTCTACTGTCCGCTGCTTGTTGAGGCATGCTGCTTTAACCCAGTTTGCTGCTCCTCATTATCACATAGCTGCAGTGTTGCTTTCTCACAGCGAGTGAATTATTAACATTGAATGTATTTCCCATTTTTTCCAAAAGGGTAGTGCCAGGCAAAGAAGATTTTGGAGCTCAGAGCAGTGAAGGGCTGCATCAGGTCTACAGCTGTTTCCTCCAGAAGTCTCTAGTGTTTAGCACAAGGGTGGAAGTTGGACAAACATTAAGAGCCTGTGGGGGAACTGTAGCTTATCAGTCGGGTGTTTCCAGACTGCTCCTAGCTTCCTATGGGGCCCACAGGCGTTTTGTATAAAGCCTACAGGCTCCTGTGAGTTGGAGCAACTTTGTTCACAAAAGGCTTCTGTTCACAAGGGTTTGTAGCAGTAGGATGAGAGGTAATGGAAGCCCCATCCCTGAAGACATTCAAGGTCAGGCTTGATCGGGCTCTGAGCTACCTGACCTAGTTAGAGAAGTCCCTAATTATTGCAGAAGGGTTGGACTAGATGACCTTTAGAGGTCCCTTTGACCCCAATACATTCTATGATTCTATGAATGTACAGTAGTACCTATCCAGATATCTCTGGACAAGATAGTACACAACTTTGTAAGTTTGTGAAATTAGTTTTGTTTAAACACATTTTCAAGGTTATTTTATTTGCCTTGTAGTGGGTTTACTGCAGCCAGCAGCCAAACCCCCACAGCCTCTTGCTCCCCCGCTCTCCTGTGGGATTGGGAGAAAGTAGGAGGATAGTAAGAAATCTCATGGATTGAGGTAAAGAGAGTTTAATTGGTGAAGCAAATCTGCACACACAAGCAAAGCAGAGGAGGAATTCACTTACTGTTTCCCATCATCAGGCAGATGTCCAGTCACTGCCTGGGAGGCAGGGCCTCAGCATTTGTGAAGCTCGTTTGCCATAACCATCACAATCTCCCCTTCTTGCTCCTTTCCTTGAGTTTTTATTGCTGAGAGTGACATCATATGACACGGAATGTGGCATTGGTCAATCTGGGTCACTTGTCCCATCTGTGTCCCCTACGAATCTCTTGCCCACCCCCAGCCTACTCACTGAGAAGGTGGAGTGGGAAATACAAAAAGCCTTGATGCTGTGCAAGCACTGCTTAGCAATAGCCAAAACACAGGGAGGCTGGTTTAGTCACAGGTCCAAAGCAGGGCATCACATGGGCTGCTATGAAGAAAGCTAACTCCATTCCAGTCAGACCCAGTATGACTTAAATTATCAGATTTTCATCATTAGAGTCTACTGCCCCATTGTAATAAGCGATTATATTTTATGCAAGGTCTTTGAAAAACAAATAGTTTTGGCAGGTAAATGCAGCAGATAAACTGCTTTAGTGAAAAAGGTAATATCCCAACCCATGTCTTGGGACTATCATCAGGTTTGTATTATTCGGATAAGAAAAAGTACTTGCCAAATACAAGTAAACGCTCTTTCCACACTTTCCACAGAACTAATGTAATAGAGAATGGCCTTTAGAAAACTAGGTTTTTAGAAAAGGACTGCTGAGCAGCCTTTAGAGATAGGAAGGAAGGCCAATTTGTACTAACCCTTATGCATATATCCATTGCCGACTAACACTTTAAAGATAAGAATGAAGCAGAATCTGCCAAGCTAAGGACACCAGGTGGAATCCTCCAATCAGACTGCGGGGCTCAAGGAACACAGAAGACTAATCAGGAGAGATAGGGAGGGAGGCTAGCAAGAGCTGGTTCTGTGAATTGGAAAAGACCCAGGAGGGTACAGGGCATGCGCCACAGCACAAATTCAAAAGTTTAACCATGAGGAAGACTCGGACCTTCATCCCCAACGACCACCAAGGACCCCCAATGGGGCGTAATTTGGGCGGACTGAGGCAGGACTATGGGAGGAACTTATGTTAATGAATTCCTGGAAATAGTTAGAATAATCCAACCTTTTCTCAGAAATATAATGAATACACATGAAAGCTGTAAATATAAGGCAAGAATCCTAATGTATGTATGGAAGGAGCTATCCCCCGTGCTGCAATAAAGAATACCTGCTTATGAACACTTAGTTGTTATTGAGTTTTCTCGGATTCACTAAGGTCAGAAAAACATTTGTTAATGATGACTTATTAGTCGTCACACAATTTTAAGAGTTTTTTAAAATAACAAGACATTTACAAAGTATTTTATTTTGTGCTTCTACCCACCTGGGGGCTGTACGCATCATTCAGCGACTCATACCTTGTAAAGCCTATAGCTGTGTTAGGTATTGTTAAATTGTGTTCTATACTTCCTTTACTGAGTTACAGGAGTAACAGAAGTAAAATGCAAACAACAGTTAAAATACCATACAGAACAGGCACTGACACTAATATTTTGTGGAAATTGTTCTTTTGTGTATGGAAGTTCAACTCAAACTCCAACTTTTTGTTTGGGCAATATTTGGATGAAGTTAACTCTGAAACCTTTCATACAAATGAAATGAAACTTCCTATATCAAATTTTGCAGCTAGTCATGAGAAAACCACAAATATGGGACTATTCTTGACCTGTAGGGAAGTGACAAGAATGAACAACTATAGTGTGAGTTTACTTTCTGGCATCAGGTTACTCATGTGAAACATTGTCATTTTGAAGCTTGTAGAATTTTTTCTTGACATAGACTTAAAAGTTTCATTTCATCTTGTAGACTGGAATGATTTTTTTTTTTTAGTGTCTAATTTCAGCTGAGTAGTTGTAGTTTTATATGGAGAGTCTAGAGCACAGAGTGTTGTATATTTATAATTGTATATAAATATATATTTGTGTATAATATAATTGTAAACATGCATAAAGAACAAAGATGAAAAGTTTGGTTATTTTTCCAAATTTTCTGGAAAGAAGTTTCTGATGTAAAGGTGATATCGAGACTCCAGCAGCATTTAAAAATGTGATCTCTAATATGAAACATGTTGATAGTGATTCCTGTGATCGCAAGTAATGTCTAATTTGATGGAACTATAAAATATAGATCCCCTGTGCATATCAAACTCTATTTTTTTAATAATCAGGTATACAAGTCATATGCATGTTGGAGAGAATAGCACCTACTATGTCTAAATAAACTCCTAGAATTCAAAAAATGTGTTGAAACTTTCCAAATACTCTTCATAGCCTTTGACAGTTCATGAAAAAAAAAAATCTATTGTATACTTAGTGCCATCTGTTTATACAATTCAGAGAAGGTCAGAAAAAGGAGACAACCTTGAAGAGTTTGTAATAATAACAAAAATAATAATGAAATGCTCAGAAATTATGCATGGAAAACTAGATATGGAGATAGCCTAAAAAAAAAGAGTACAGTCCAACCAGAAAATGGTATTTCACTGCAAGTGAATTTTCAGACACAGGATGAAAAAGAAGGACAGATACAACTTGGCTCCATTTTTCACTGTCTAAGACCAAAGTGGTCCTGACTAGAACATCAAAGGTGTGGAGAGATAAGAAAATTGGAGGTACGAAGAATGGCTAACAGTACATTTAAAAAGAGGAAAAAAACACATACAAAGGAGATAATGGGTTTTACTCTAGTTGTAACATGCAAAAACATTATGTGTGTCTAGTTGAGAGCAGCTGCTACAATGGGGTTTGTGTCTAAACTTCAGCAGCAAATAAGCGTCCCTTCCAAATGTATTTTGCGTTAGATTGCATCAAAAAGAGGAGTTGTCCTTTGGCTAGTCTGCCTCTTGTGCATTTTACTTTTAAAGTACATAGCAAAATGCAACATGAAAAGCATTCCAGCCTTTTCCAATTGGTTGTACATTAGTTGTTTATTAGTCCAATACAAAGATGAATGCCTAACTTGTTGATTTCTGATTTTTTTTAAGAAACTTGTTTTTGAGGAATCCTTTTCAAGATATTCCTGATAATTGTATCAGTTTAACTTTTAATCCCAAATTAGTAGTTTTTGCAAGGTTTCTGGATTTTTGCTGAAGCTTTTCACCTAAACTTTCAGTATTTAATAGAAATCATTATTACTAGCCAGACCGGCTATGGTGCAAGAAATCTCACCCTTTTCCTGCTCTGTTATGTGTAGTTGCTTGTTTCTATTATAATCCAGAGCAATACAGCATGTTAACTTTTTCACAGAAATTGTTGGCTGCACAAAGGCTAAGGAAAAAGAGGGATTTTCCATTTCTATGTTAATTTTATGACCTGGAGGTGATGGGGAATTTCCAATTACAAAAGAAAGTCAATTAAGTAGTCCCCCAAAACTCTTGACTTTTACTGTAATGTTTGACATTCTTTTGCCAGTATACCCTTCTGTGTTTGCATGGGCAGATAAGTCCCATGTGTCTATATTCCACGGAAAACATGTGAGCCAAAAGCTGTGAGTAATTAACAGCTGACTTGCAAATGTTATTGTAATTTTTAATCATGAGCAGCTCTGCTACTTTCTCATAAAGCTCATTTGCTGGATGCTGATGGTGGAATTGGTATTGACCTAGTCTACCTGGAAACTGCTGAACGCCTAACCATCTTAAAACTGAATGTTGAGAGCTTCTCATCATCTTATCTTATTTCTTTATTTAACTAGTAATTAAGAGAAGCAGAAGATAGTAATAGCAATAATGATTAAAAAAACAAGACTCAGAGGGGAGTTTAAATCTCTGCGTAACTCACTATCAGTGACTCATTTCAATGTTCTGTAAGACCTTCCTCAGTGTAAATAAATGTTTCCAGGTATCAGCAATTGATGCTGAGTTTGAAACAAAGAGCATGCTGCAAATGAGCAAGAGGTGCAAGAAACAATGAAAACTGGGATTTCTGAGCAGACCATTAAGTTAGTGAAAGAACAGTACAAGAACACCTGTCGATATCACCAGAAGGAAGTGTTGAAGTTGTGAAAAGCACATATATGTGAAAACTAATATATGAACTTTTTATACCATTTAAAAGTTATGAAATAATATAGTTTTAATAATGCAACACTGAGTTCTTTCAGGAATGTTGTCATAATCCAAATAGTAAATATTTGGACTTTGCTATCTTTTTCACCAACTTTGAAAATTAAGGTATTGCTAAGTGCCTTTTGTACTATCTTCCAAAGTTTAAGATGTCATTCTACTACAATCCCACTACATCGTTTACTGAATTCTTTCAATTAAATCCCTCTGGAGAATTATCTTTTTTTCCACATACAATGAGGAAATAAGGTACTGAATATTTTAAAAAAATATCTAGTAAAAATTATAGAAATTTTATCATGGCACAGACTGTTCTCTTAGGAGTCTTGTTTGAGGGCTATTTTGTGTTGATTTATCAGTCTTTTAATATCTGGACTCTGCCAAAGGATAGAACAGTTAAAATAAATTAAGTCAAAATTTAAATACTTGAGGGGTGATTGTTCTGAGTTTAAAGATGTTTTTGAATACAATACCAACTTACTTTTCTGGGTTTGCTGATATAGGTAAAGAAAATGTTTGCTTTGGTCAGAAAAACTTAATGATGTTTCTTGGTTTCGCCTGACATAGAGCTAGGACTGCAGTAAAATCAGTATAGCTGGTCAGGAAAGAAAAAAATTTTCATTTGGGTTTTTTAACTGAAAAAAACCATCTTCAGCTTATGTGCATATGGCATTCCTGTGAATTTTTTGACCATTCTGCTTTCACATTGTTGAATGACAGTTATGTGTATAAAAAAAAATACACAACAGGCAAAGGGAAATTAAGCATCGCAATTAGAGATAGAGGCAAAGATTCCATGTCTATCTGGTTCCAGCTGACTCCGGGAAGCAACACACCTTAAATCTAGGGTTCCACATAAACGTCACAAAAATATCAAATGCCTTTGAGGTGTTTTCTTAAGCTATTTTTATATGTGTAAGACAAAGATTAAGCATCTCCCTCCTGTCAAATGATATTAAATACACAGTGACATTGGTTGCCCAATTTTGACCCCCAGTTCTTGCGAATTATCCTACAAATACAGAACTATTCTTCATAATGCTGCTGGGCAAACACAGAGTATGATTCTGAAGTAATTCATGTACTAAAGTTCACCTTAATTTAACGTATTTGTATAGATAATTAGAGTACTGGCTCTGTTCATTAACATTTCAAATCTCATTTAAATGTAAATTGTAATATTCTTCTTTTGTGCAAGAGTGGGTAGTTAGTGTCATTCATGAGTAATAAGTAATTTGTTCCTCATTAGCCATAAGAGCAGATAAAGATATAGATCAAATGTGGATAGCAGATGTAGTTAAAAATGGTTACCTTTCTGGAAGAGGAATTTAAAACAAGCATTCATTGTTTTTCTGTAATTTTACATTTTTAATTTAGCCCTAATTCATAATTAAAAACATTTTCTATTAATTGTCTCTTTGCATTATTCATAATGAGGATGTGAAAGTACAAAAATGTTTTCTCTGAGTGACTTATGAGATAGTGTGAAATTTTAAAATATTATTTTCATATTGGTTCAGATTAAGACCATTTATAATGCAGAGCTCTACTTCCAGATATCCTTCAAAGCACTAGAAGAAATATTCAGAAATAATGAAGACTGGCTATGTAATATGCTGATTTAAAAAAAAAAAAAAAAAAATCTAAACTAGTTCTATTTTGACAGAAATATGGCTTAAACTCTTTGGAAGAACAGTTCTGACTTGTCTCTGAAACTATAGGAAAGTGAATTAGTAATAATAATAAATAAAAAGATCCCAAGTTTCCTTTCTGCTGCTTACTTTAGAAAGTTTAGTCTGTGATGGGAACCTGCCACTTGGGTAGTGGAAGGAAAAAGCTTCTTGTAATCCTTCCTATTTGTGAAAAGTGGAGAAGGTATAGATCAGTAAACAACGCTTTTCTCTGAATAACATAGGTTATTTCTGTGCTATTTTCATTAAGGTTTTTAGAAGAAAGACAGCAATTATTTTAAGACAATTGCATCAAAAATTAATTTGAAATGTGCTTGTAAGTGAAGGAGGAACTAGGGAGGAAACAGACGGAATTTGTAGGTACTAAATTAATGAGTGACCACCCAAACAGTGTTAGCGCAGAGCCAACAAGCAAAGAGAGGGGGAGCTGGAAAAGGGGAAGACTGGTTAACATCACTGCTTGATTAACAAGGTTGTGGTGAAAGTAGAAATCAAATGAGAGCTGCCAGTAGTCATGGTGAGTTAAACTAGGAAAGTGTGTTTGTCTATACAGGTATAAAAAATAATTTTAAGTGCCCTTTATGGTAAAGGTGTCCTTTATATTCTGTATATGTGTACACCCTTTAGTAGACCTTTCATACAGGAAGTATGAGGTACACACATCTATGTAAGGCTGCAAAATAACGTAATTTTAGTAAAAAATGATGATTCGGCCTGTCAGAAGCACATCAAATTGCATTTAAAAGTAATTCAGAGGGGATTTTTGCCTCTGTTATTGACACTATTTATTGTTACTGCAAATCCATTTGATAAAATCTTCTTTATAAAAAAATATGTTGATGATCTAATCTCTGTTCCTGAGTGAGTACTATATAAATATTTTAATTATTTCCCATTTTCCTTTGAGCAACCTGATCTAGTGGAAGTTATCCCTGCCCACGGCATAGTGGTTGAAACTAAGTCTTTAACGTCCATTCCAACCAAAACCATTCTATAATTCTATAGTCCTTAATCCAATTATTAGTGCTCTCAATCTGGTAAATACTGGACAGAACAACTACTTTTAGACCATATGGTAACAAAAGCTTTCCATTCATCTGATGATCTTTATATTCACTCTATGCTTGTGTCGGAGTGAAAAATAAAGAATTCTCAGGTTAAGGATGATCAAGAGATACCACATACACTTCTCTAGATGAGGAGCCTATTACAGGTGCCCTTCACAATGGCATTTATAGTATTTTCTCTCTGCTGGAAACAGCATTTTTCTTCAAAGCAAAAAATGGTGATGGAAGACGATTGTAAGATTATCAGGCATACAGCGGTCTCTTTAATCCTCTTATTTCCAGATGGTGAACTTCTAGCTTGTAAGTGAAGGTCCTCCTAGGAGTACCTGAATTCAAGACTCTATGACTGATCTTAAGTCCCGTTTCTTTCTTCCAGTTATCATAACCAACTGTTTCTTCTTGCTTGATATTCAAGTATTCCTATCAATTGGTGATGATTCACAACCTTCACAGAATGTATTTAAAATAGAGCTAAACTTCAAATATGGAGATCCACCATATTCCCAGGCAATGTCACAGTGGTCTGCAAATATTTCTTTAATGTCTAAATTGATTCTTCTTTGCTATAGTTTCAGTTCATTATTTTCTATCCGTCATACACATGGAGGAAAGATTGGTCCCACTTTCTTCAATGCAATAGTGTTTTGTGTATCTGAAAGCTGTAGTGAGAGACACTCTGATCTTTCTTTCTTTTAGTTAACAAACCTAATTAATTCTTCTTTTCCAAGTTCATATTGATCTCCACTGAACTCTTTCTGGTCAGTCCACATGTTTCTTGACAATCATTGCACAAAGCTGAACACTGAATTCCAGCTGATGCTCTATCAGCACTGACGAAATGAAGAGAGTAATTGTGTGTGTTACAGGCAGGATTTCTGTTTACATACCTTAGTATGGAGTTTGCATTTCTTGTAGCATCACAACATACTTGAGTAACATTTAATTTTATGATCCACTATAAACCCAAAGATCTTTTCTGAAGAACTGTTATTCTCATCCTGTATTTGGGTCGAGAATTTTTTCTACTAAGGTACTGTACATTGCCATGTCTATATTGATTCGTACTCTTTGCTTTCCTCTCAGACCATTTGTTAGGGGAAAAAAATGTGGTTATGTGATTATGAATTCTGATTTTGATCTTCAGCATGCTTGTAAACTCTCACAATTTTTTTCATCAACTGCAAATTTCATATGCATATTGTCTATTTCACCATCGAAATCATTAATTGAAACACTACACATAACCAGATTCAAGAGAGATCCCTCGAGGAATTACACTCAAACCCTACATTGCAAGTGGGAGCTACAGGCCATAAAATGTAATTGTTCTATCTACATTACTTTTCCTTAATTTGCACGTGAGAATGTCATGTGAGGTGGCGTCAAAATCCCTATTTAGAATTATGATACATGCAGTCTCCTAGTTATTCTCTTTAAGCAGATCTTTCACCTTATCACACATACCACGTGGTTTTAATGCATCCATATTTGCGTTTAGCTGTCACTTACCTTTCAAACATTTATTGATAATCTTCTACTTCTCCACAAGCTTTCCTAAATTTAAAAGCAGGATGCCTTTTTTATAATTCTGTATTTCTTTTTACCTTTTCAAATGTAGACATTATAACTGCCCTTTTCTAGTCTTCTATAACGCTACTTGTTGCCATTAAACAGAAAAAATGTGAAAAATTTCAGAATTTTGTAAATAGTATTTTAAGATCGGGCCAGTGGTTTCATTTTAATTAATGCATTAAAATAGTGTAATTAATTCACATTCTTGCAATTTCAGTTTTTCACTAAACAGTAATCTTGAAGAAATGAAATTTTTATTTCAGAAGTTACCTTCAATGCTTTTGTCAGATAGTAATATCGTCTGTCTGTAATAAATGAAGCTTCATCCTTTGGAACCCAGTGTAGCACTTACAGGTTTACAAAGATTTCCTTAGAGCTTCTTGAGCTCCTACAGTCACCATGTTCTTGGTATTTTGAAGGCTTTTCCAGATTTGGTTTTGATGGGATCTGTCTGTCACTTGGTCTTTATATTAATCTTGTTCATCTTTGAGAGGCAACACTTTTTTCCTTGTCTGTCACTCAGACTTTTCAGATTGGTTTAATTACTTGTAGTTAACCTTTATTGGGAGTTTCCATCTTGTTTTTTTTTCTTTTTGAACCTCAGTAAATATATTTTTTAGATGATTGTTCATTGTCTGACCAAAAAACCCTGGAAGTAAGCACTTTGAGGGTTGTAATAAGCATCCATGTAAAAATAGAGGCTTTTTCACTTCAGAAACCTGGAGACAGTAATGTTCCCTAAAGAAACTTTATTTTAAAAAGACGTCTTGTATTTTGTTACTGGAATGAATAACTGTAAGAAACAGCCTTTTACCAGACACTACAAAATATTTAAAGCCCCATGAGACTTAGATGGTTAATTCCTTTGCCTTTGTCTACTCTGTTGAGAGAAAGAAATCCTCTTATAACTTCTCTAAGAGATGTGGCTTTCCTCATTGTTCTGGATTAAAAACGCCATTTTTTTTTTTTTAAACTGTAAGAATCAAGTGCTGATTGTTCATTAGATGCCTGTCTCTGTTCAACATTTCAGTGAAACTATATGATTTAGACCAGCAAGCATTTACTGTGGCATATAAACATTTCTAGTTTCAGTTACCTGTTGTATGGGGACAGTGGTGTCATGGAAGAGATTAGCTTGTTTTCACTAGTTCTTCACGTACTTGCATTGAAACGAGGGAGAATCCTCCAGAAAATTACTTTTCTGAGACATTAACTACTAAAAAAACCCACGATATCTGGACTTACAAGCATACGAGGTAAGAATTTAGGATATCTAGAGAGGCTTGATTTCTTATTAGGAAAGAAATCATTGACATTCACACTTAATGAGTAACATAGAAGATTCTAATGAGCTCTATTTTCAGCAGGTACAAATGAGAGTAGTTGCCTTGTCTTCAGTGGAGCTGTGTGAATAAACACCAGCTGAGAATCTGGGCCAAGAACAGTAATTTATCAGATGTAGATCCCATTTTACAAAGAGAATAAAAGCAAGACCAAGCTTCCTTTTCACATATAATTCATCTTCATGCACTATAGCTGATATAAAAGCTTGCTGTGACTTCATTAACTAGCAGGAACTGTAACATGGATTTCATTTTGCATTTTCTTCCCCCCCCCCCCCCCCCCCCTTTGCATTTAGTACGCAAGGAGCTGATAATATATAGTTAAGAAAAGGTGTCAGGAGGCCTGCATGGATGAACAAGCAGTGTCTAACAAAACAAACATCAGATGAAAGCACAGAAGAGATGGAAGAAGGATCTGGGCACAAAGAAGGAATAATGCAGACACTGTCTGAATGTGCAGGGATGAGGTGAGGAAAGCCAAAGCCCAACTGCAGTTAAATATGACAAGGACCATGAAGGACAACAAGAAGAGCTTTTATAAGTGTATCAGTGGCATAAACAAGGACCAGGGAAAAAGTGGGCAGACTGTTAAATAAGGCAGACGAGTTGAAGACAAAAGACACAGAAAAGGCCAAGGTACTCCAAACATATCAAGAGGGTTAGTGGAAGTTGTCAGCTTGGATTTACAAAAGACAAATCATGTCTGACCAACTCAATGTCCTTCTACAACAAAATGACTTGTTTGGTGGACAAGGAGAGAATAGTGGATGTCCTTTATCTTGACTTCAGTAAAGCTGTCTCTCACGACATCCACATCAACAAACAGGTGAAGTACAGGTTAGATAAATAGACAGTGAGGTCAAATGAAAACTGACTGAAGGTTGTGACCAGCATTATGAAGTCCTGCTTAGAGGCCACTCATGATCTAGTGGTGTACCCTAGGGGTCGATAACGAGGCCACTACTGTTTAACATCTTCATTAAGAACATTGACTATAAGATAGAGTGCACCCTCAGCAAGCTTGCATATTATTTGAAATTTGAAAGAGTGGTTGGTACACCAGATGGTTGTGCTGCTACCCAAATGGAGATCAACAGGCTGGAGAAATGGGTCAACAGGAACCTCATGTAGTTTAGCAAAGGGATATGCACCTGTGAGAGACTAACACCACACACCAGTGTGGGCTGGGGACCAACCAGCAGGAAAGTAGCTTTGCAGAAAATGACCTTAGGGTCCTAATGTCATCAAGTTGACTATAGGGCAACAATGTGCCCTTGCAGGAAAGAAGGCCAATGACATACTGTGCTGCCTTAAGAAGAGCAGTGCCAGCATGTCAAGGGAGGTAAGCCTTCCCCTCAGCACTGATGAGACACACCTGCAGTGCTATGTACTGTTCTGGGTCTCCTAGTACGAAAAGCAGCGTTGACTTACTAGAGTAAGTATAGTGGAAGACCACAAATACGACTTGAATATCTGTCATACTAAGAGAGGCTGAGAGGTGGGACTGGCTAACCTACAGAAAAGAAGGCTTGGAGGGGATCTTACCTACTTGTTTTAATGTGGTGGGGGAAAGTAACAAAGCTAGAGATGACCTCTTCTTAGTGGTGCGCTGTTGAAGGACAAGGCAATAGGCACAAAATGAAATATGGGAAATTCCTTTTAAGTGTAAGAAAAGGCTTTTTTTACTATGAGGGTGTTCAGTCACTGGAACAGGTTGCCTAGAGAGGTTGTGGAGCATCTATCCTTGGAGATATTTGAAGCTATCTGGACATGGTCCTAAGCAACCTGTTTTAACTACTCCCACCTTGAGCTGGGGGACTGGATTAGGCAATTTCCAGAGGTACCTTCCTACCTCAATGATTCTGTGATGCCATGAATTTACTGATAGATTAGGTTATATTCAGCAGGGTATATGACAGTAGGTGTTCAGTTCTAGCCTCTGGTATGGTCCTTGTTCCACAGGACAGATTTTTTTTTCTTCCTACAAAATAACTCATTTTGAACTACAAAGATAACTTTTTATTAGTTTCTTATCCTGAAATGTCAGAAATATTTACAAATGACAACGTTCAATGTGACTAATATTTAAAAGAATTTTTAAATCAAGATTTGGAAAGTATACATGATGTGAATCAGCTTTTCCTCCAGCTTTGTTTTTAATACCTTATTGGATGATTCACAGTGGCTGAGCAAGTGCTTCTGGAACAAATGTATCAGCAGCAATCTTGACTCCTCCTTTAACAACAGGATGTCTTCAGATGAAGATGATCACTCGCTGTCTGTTTTTTTTTGGTTGCTTTTTACCCCCAAAAGTAAATATCCACATTCTAGAAATGCAGATTTATTTATTTATTTCTAATGTGAGTGAAACGTTGTCTTATTAAAACCATTTTATTTGCTGTGTTCAAACAGGGTTAGAAGCTACTTCAGAATACTCTTCATATGGGCCAGTAACATCCTAGTGGCCAATCCGGAATAATTTATCTTTTTTTTATGTGTCTCCTAGGTTGTGCTGATATGTAGCTTCACATTTTAAAAAGCCATTAACAGAAAAAGGAGAGAAAATAATGGAGAAACTGTTAGGCATACTTTTCATAGCTATTTTGTGCTCTCCAGAGTATGTGGGTTTCTTCAGCTGATTCTCCCTGAATCTTGATTTTCCTTTGAGTTGATAATTATTCTAAATTTACTTAACAGCTTATGAGTGTAGTTACGCAACTGCACTTACCCAGTTTTGAATATGTCAGGAGAAAATATCTTGCCCTGGATCTGACAGCCCAAGGGAGGCAAAGCTGCTACACAGTTCCGTGCCCTAGGTCCAACCAGTAGCGAGGCTGAAACTGTATTTCCCAGCAGTTACACACAGGCAGAGTATACACCACATATACACTTACATACAGGGCTATGGCTAGCTCCACAGATCAGACACAGACGTGGCATTCACAGGAAGGCAAACAGTCTGACATTGCTCCTGTCTCTAGCTGAGCAAGGTGGAGGTCTACTACTGAGAATACGTATGTACAATTCTCATTCTACCAGCAGCTGAGCTCAGACACTCGCTCTCCCCAGTTGCTGGTACCTGGACATATAAGCCCTTAGAGTTGCAGCACCCCTCTATTTGCTGGTGCAAACTAATTCACGTGCATGCACACACGTGCATGATCACACCCACCCAAAGCTGCCTAGGGCTTATCTTGTCCGCAGCAGCCAGTTGACCTGTGGTTTCACTCCTAGAATGACATATACCAACAGGTCTCACTGGCAGCTGGTTAAGACTCTCCCAGTGCCCCCTGACAGCCAGCTCCTCCCATGCTCTTACCCTTAGAGACACATTCCCCTCCTTGGCCCTGAGGCCACATCACCTACCTGCCAGCTTCTCCATTTTGGTTATTGCTAGTACTTGCTCTTGATGCAGTTGCTGGCAACATGGGCTCGTGGGGCCCTCACCACTGGTCCCATCCCCATGGCTGGCACCTGATCTCATTCACTCTGGTCTCCAGTCTCTGGTATGCAGGGCTATTAGCCTGCGGTCTCAGTTTACCTAGTGGCACTAAGTCCTCCACCTGTTCCTCTTGCTGGTGCTGTGAACACACAGACTCCTATGACCTGCAGTCCTACCTACTCCAGTTTTTGGCATTAAAACTTACTTAATCTGGTCTCTCCAGTTGCTGATATCACAGATGTATCAGACCTCCAACCTGTGGTCTGACTCCAGTTGCTGCACTCAGGCCCTCCAGTATACACGTGCACACAACTATAGTCCCTCATCTAGGAAAAGATTTGGAAAGAAGTTCAATAAGAAGACAGATTGCACTTACCAGGTGCAGGACGTGGCTAGAGAAGTGTGCCGATGATAAAATTATTTATCTACAAGCAACCAGCACTTTTTATCCCTTACCCCTCTATTTCCCCTACTCTTGTTCCTCCACAAATTGCCTAAAACCCTCCCTTTCCCTGTCTTTGGTTCCACCTCCAAACATTCCATCCCGGTTTGAGCTAAAACAGAACTAAATCTGTTCAGTGATTTTTACTTTTCAGTTGTCTTTTCTCAGTAACTGCACTTTCTGAAATCAACAACATGTTTTTCCAGACAGTGTCTGCTTCTAGCAGTGATAGCGCTTGATGTTTATAGTTACTACCAAGGAATGGGTTGCAGAAGGGCTCTTGCTTGTACTTGCTTCTGTAGCAACCAAGGTCACTGTTAAATCTTGCATCCCATGTTCAAGTGCCCTAAATGGAAATGTAAGAAGTACATTAAAAAGTTTCACCCTCAGGGAGGAGCGAAATGTACAGCTGATTCAAAACTGAGCATCTAAGTCTTCCATTCCATATATGTCATATACATCATATTCAGTATAAAACTGAGGGATCACAAGGGTGAAGTCCTGTTCCTTGATGGCTGACATCCAACCATTTTGTCCATAGAGGACTTCATCTGTTCTTCTTCTATCCAGATCTGATCCATGCATTCTTGAATCTGGTCCCCGAATCCAGCTCCTGTATCCTACTGAGTCCAGCCTGAGACTTCCCCAGTGCCAGTCCTGCGGTGTCACTGGTGACATATCATCATGGCGCGGGAGGGGTGTGTGTGGTGGTGGTGTGTTTCAGTATTAGTTTTGCATATATATACGTATATCTTTATTTTTTTTTTTTCTTTTTTTTTCTTTTATTTTGTTAAAATTGTTTTAGTTTCATTTTCCAACCTGTAAGTCTCTCTCCCTTCCTGTTCTGGGAGGGGAGAGGGGTTAATAGAAAGCATCTATTATATAATGGTCAGCCCAGCCTCAACCCATAACAGAATTCCATAATAAGTCTTGTGCAATTTCAAAATAGATCCCAAACCCCTAGGCAGTAACCTCCTCTCAGTAGGAAAGATGCTTCATGCTTGACTCGTCATGATGGGTTTCACACCTGGACAACAGGGCCGAGGCTTTCCTGGGACAGCGATGAAAGGGGCCTGGACAGGACATCCTTCTCTGGACCCATATTTTCTTTCTGCATACCATCGTTCATCTGTGCTTCTCTCATCTTGTGGAGCCGGGCCTTTGATTGGCCGATGGCTCTCTGACAGGCTTGGGAGCAGCCAGAGTGGATGTTATTTGGGCTCTCCCTACATTGCTATTGTTTCTCTGGGCTTCTTTGTGGGTGGGCAGATGGGCTTTTATTTCATAATCTAACAAAGAGACTATAATTTCTTGTAGTATTGTAGTTCTACAAAGGCTGAATTTATTTTTTCACAGAAAGTCTTTAAAAATACCAGCAGTGACTTCTGTAGGTATAGTCTGTATTTTTTATAAGTGTGTATTCAGAGTAAATAGTTACTTAACGATGTTAATTGTCTACCTGAGCTTCTATTCATAATGGGTAAGCAATTCTGTTCTTGGGTGATATACTTTAATGTTTTCTATGCTAATATCTTCAGAAGCCTTTCAGCCTTTTCTGGGTAGGCAGTCAGAAGAAAGCTGATTTCTGGTACAGTCTCAACCAAATGAGGTACTTAGACAGCTGTTGTGGCCAAGGAGTATCTGGATCTTGTATATAATTTATCGCCTACTATGTGACTGAACAACAATGCAGCCTGTTTGTACTGTTGAATTAATTTTATTGTCTTTCAGTTTGAGCTGCCTTGACCTTTTCCAAGGAAGAATCTGATTTAAATACATTTTGACAATTACCCTACCCTACATATCTCTGTCAGACTTTTACCTAAACATCTGACAGCTTTACAGTCCGCCTGCCTTTGCCTGTTGACTGTTTCTCCCTGAGTATATTAGTGTAATTGTAGCCTAGTGGACTCCAGTAAGATTAAGAAATGTCACCTTGGTCTTTTCATAGTTTTCTGATATCTAAAGCAGCTGATGCTACAAAAAAGCAGTCTTTGAACTCACGTTCCATGTGTTGTTTATGCACCTGCTAAGCCTAGTCTTGGAGATGTTACATTTATTGGTGTTGTGAGAGGACTTATGTAAGTCAGAGAGGACCACAGAAATATTTGTGGAGATTCAACCTGTGAACCCATCACACATTTGCAGCAAGTAACAACTTCCTTTTTTGGGTGTTTTGAGAATGTCAAGTATCTTCTTTTGGAGAGCAGGATCCTGATTTTGTTTGTCTTTGTTCTGAGTGATATGTGTCTGTGGATACCCTCACACACATGCACTAGACAGTTTGAAGGCTGGAATCGTATGATAAATTGCAGAATTACCCAAGACAGTTTCTTCAGCAGCTCCCAAGTGAGCAGCTCTTCCTTCTCTGTCATGATGTTTCAGCTACCAAGTCTTTGTTGGCATAAAATGCTCAAATCAAAAATAAATTTCTTATTAGGGTATTTGCATGGGTACAAAGAAGTCCCTGTTCTTTCTTTTTCTTCACATTGAACACTACGTTTATCACCTTTTTATTTTAGGTTTGTTTTAATACTCTGAATTTTTTTGTTCTTATTGTGATAAAGGACTGGTTTTTGTTGTAGAACTGTGGCTGCCTGGCAGATTCTTTTAGTTATTCCAGTCTTCAGGAATAATAAGAGGTGATAACAACATAGAAGGTTAGAGAAAACTCTGTTTGGCAAATTAAATGTTATTATTTCCTCAGCATAAATTGCCAGATGTGTAAAATTACTTTTTTGAGAATAAATGAAAAAAAAAAAAAGTTGTTAGTTAATGGTACAGATCTTTAGGCAAAATAAAATGTTAAGATTGAAGATATTTACCATCAGCTGATGCTTTCTGAAAAATACTGATCTAGCTTCTCAGTGCTGTCCATGGGTGCAACTACATTAGCTTCCATGGCCCTGTGTCAGCAAGTGCTATGTAGGATTTCATATTGTGGTACAGAAAGGAGGTTATGCTGCACAACTGCTCCCTATATTTTTGTCTCAGGGCTTTCACTGCTTTTTATGAAGCTTTCACATGGAGATGCAAAATTGAGGGAAATTAGCAGGGGCGTTGAGAAGTCTGTATTACTATTTCTGACTTGTACCTGTTCAGAAGAGAATGAGTATTTCAAAGAAGTAATTCTTCAGTGGCTGTTTCAAAAGAGCTTGAACAGATATTTAATGGCACTTGGGCAGCTAATTTTTAGGCTTCTTAAAAAAACCCAAAGCAGTATTAGCTTTTCAGATGGACATACTTAAGAGATACTTAAGCCATTGGTATAGGTAATGTGATTATAGCTTTGTTTTTTCATCATAGCATCATAACATCAAGCTGGAAACTTCCATATGCTTAATACCTATCAATTTATGACCTTTAACACGCAGTGGGAAAAACCATTTCCATGCTTCAAAGCCCCAGCAGATTTTTGATAAAATTTTAGTTGTTTTTTTGGCTTTAGGAATCAAAGCTCTATATCACTAGTAGGATTACGTTTTTAAAGGCTGAGTTGCAAAACTCTCATGAACAACACATTTCTGATTCAACTGCTAATAAAGTCAGGAAAGTAGCTAGTAGTGAATCTTAGATGCATTATCTTCTCTTTATACTGTATGGATGATTACATTGCTGAACCTCTCAGACCAACTTTTTCTGTAATGAACAATGAACTATGGTAATTGGATTGAATACTAGTGACTTGTATCAATTATAAATTTTTTAATTCCTGGCCGTTATGCCATGGAATAACTGCCTTTCATCTCAACACACCAAAGTGTTTTTTTTTTTTTGGAGAGTGGGGCTGCTGAAGGTTTTGCTAAGGGTAATGACTTAATGTGTATAATGCGGAGGAGTGTTTCCTAGCTCACTCTGATAAGATCTCAATTCTGTGAATCTAGTATGTGGCACTTTGTCAGTTAGTCCTATTCGTTATAATTTTCTGAGGTGAACAAAGGTGGAGGAATCCAAGTCTAAACAGATACTATTTTTTCTGATTGCAAATGACATCCTATAGGCAGCCACATTCAGAAAGCTTACATAACAGAACAAGTGAAGTAAACTGTAATCTCAGAATAAGGATTCAGGACCTTTAGTGCTGACCTTCCATGTAACAGGTTTGTTTAGGGCTACAGTAGCTTCTCTGATTTTTTTTCCCCTTCCTGTTGGAGGTAGAAGCATTTCAGCATGTTTCTTGCATAGAAAAATGTGGGAGGATATTTATGAAATAAGGGACATGTGAACAATCCAGCCTTTCCAAAGAATCTGAGCTGGAACGTACCAGAACTGCTGAAGCATAAACATCTTCCGGTGCAGGGGGCATGAACATCTTACAGGTGCAGGAGAAGAGACAGCCACCATTAATGACGCAGTTTTAATTTCTTGAAGAAGATGGGTGTGAACATTTGTGAACATGACTCACAATGTGGCCAATCAGGTTGGACTATGGGCTGTTATTTGCGATGAAGCCAATCAGTATTTATTGGATGTGGTCGAGGGTTATAAATTGCACAGGAAACACGGAAATAAAGGTTCACTTGTTAGATCACATTGATCGTGTCAGTGTCCTCACGCAGCTCCCGCAAAAAAACAAATAGATTCTTCTAGGACCAGGGCATAACTAACTTGTAACTCTAGCCATTCTTGTAACTGCTGATTGCCATCTGGAAGGCTAAAAAGATTTGATTGTCCCTGAGGTTAAGGTGTTGACTGAAGCCTTCCAGGAGGTCCCCATGCATAACTCATTCTCTCTTAGACAAGAATAGTGCTGCTCAGAAAATTTCTGAAATTTCTTAATGAAACTTAAGGGTTTTTTTTCTTTTCTTGTTAGTTTTTTCCTGATTCTCCTTTGATTCCCCACCCCTCCCCCCCTCCTTTTAGTCTGGAACTGCATCGTCTTTATGATATGGTTATAATACAGAGGGTCAGTTTCAAATTATGAGGGTGCAGAAGAAAGAACATACATACACGAAATTTTTAAGTACAGAAACATTGGTAACATTGAGGTATGTTGTGTTAGCACCCAGAGCACCCAGCTAAAGCAGTGGAGGCTTCTGTTTGTTCAACAGTGAAGAGAAGGCTCTGCTCATCTAGAAAAGAAACCTTCCTGTTGAATTGTGGATTGTGTAAATAAGAGCTGTAAAACTATACTAGGAGAGTAATTTAATCAAGATCATATTCCAAATACTGAAAGAATAGGAAATAAAAGAGAAATTAAAAAGACATTGCTCCCACTGTGTATAACAGAGAAAAAACCTGTTTGCTCAAGTTTGGAAGCATAATAGGACTGATGCAGCCAGTATGTGTCAAAAGTGTGTTTGCAGCTGTACTTTGGAAAATATACATCTTACAGTATTTGCAGGCGGGTTCTCAAGCCTGTGTTTCCCCTGCATGATAGGGGACTAAGTGCCAGAATCCACCGTTTCTACAAAACAGTAGTTACAGCAGTGGCTGGCCTTCTTTCCCATGAACACTGCAAGGCTAGAGAACGCTCCTAATCTGATTTCAAGTCCTCTATAGCTGTGTCTGCACAGCACTATATGGAGTGCCAGGGACTTTTTCCAGCATGCTAGCCTCATAGTCCTAGAGAATCAGAGGTCAAGGACTTAAGTTTTAAATGAGAATCTGAGAGCGATATAAGGTATTCCCATCAATAAAATCAGTTGGTTTGAAAATGATTCTTTCTTTTGCACTTAAAATCAACTTACAACACTTAGACAATTCTAAAGGCCATTTAAAACTTATAAAGTGTTTTCCAATATATTGTAGTAACACCTACTACATCTTAGGTGTGTAAAAAGTGGCATCCTATTTGTCTTTTTTCTATTGTTTCCACTCTACATTGCATTGGAACAGGTCAGGTAGGTGCTCCGTGTTAGTTGAAACCTCAGTGAAAATAATTAGTATTTGGGGAGGCCCTAGAAATTGAGGCTTTGAGATAGCATAGTCTGTGATGCTATCATTCATTGGTGAATCAGTACAGTCTAAGATGTCTTTCTGAATAGTTTCTTTAAACTTTAAAAAATGTGTGCTTTTATATGAAAGATCAGCAGTGTTATTTCAAAGCCAGAGGGCTCTTTTCCCCTTCTTCTTTGATGTGGGGTAAGAACTGGAAATTACCTGGAATTATCTTTTGCCCATAGCTGGCATTTAGCTCCCATTCTGTAGCAAATACTGAATTAGAAATGGTTTATAGTTTGGAAGAGGAACAAATCTTTCCAAAACTTCTTGGAAATGAAAATAATTTAAAAAAAAAAAAAACAACTTAGGATCAGTCACTATTTTTTTTAGCTTTCAATCTTTCATTCAGTTTTTATTACAATTGTATGCAAGATTTTATATACATATTTCATATATATTAAAAGTAAAAATCAAAAAGCTGAGAGTCAAAATTTTTCTTTGGAAGACTCACTTCAGGAATTGTTGCAGGAATGGAAGTTCTTAGACCTAGATTATATAGTTATATAATTTTAAGTACCCTGAAAAAAGACAATGGACAGAAGCTGCTAGTATATTTGGAAGATGATGCTTTTCCACGAGAAGTTCTGATTTCACTGAAATAGTGTACTTCACTGTAACATCATTCCATATGAAAAATCTTTTAGCATTATTATAAATTATATCATTTTGTATCTGATGCACTTACATTTCACATATACAATGCTACAAGTGAAGCATGAGCTCTATCACATTTACCAAGACTGTAAATCACATAAATCGTATGTTCAAGGTTAACAGCACTGTATACGGAAAGAAAAAGAAGTCTTCAAATTACAGCAATTATATCAGTTTGTTCTGTGCTCAGAATAAATTTGACCCATGGATAAGGTTGCAGGTTAGGATTTTTAGAAGAGCCTAAGGAAACACAGCGTTTGAATGCACTGCTGTTCAATGAAAGTTGGAATATATTTAAAATTCTTATCTTGTATAAAATTTTTTTGTGTAAAAATTTTGTTGCTACATTTGAGGTATAGAAATTAACATCTGAGATAGTACTGTTATTAGCTTGGAAGTACATTATTGCATAGAAGCACATAAAAGGGCTGGGAAGAGGAGGAGGATTTTTGGAAACGTGCTGACCCCACGTGTTGTTTTTTTATCCTATTTAGTTTATGAACTACAGAACTAACAAAGGAGTAGAGCACGGAAATAGTAGTGCATTCCACTTTATATTAAATGAGTGACCCTTCCAGTTGCAACACTGTCATTTATAAAATAAGACATGTGTGTACTCTCTATTGGACCTGCTGTTTGGTTTTACTGTTTGCCACTTGCCATGTTCATTAATATATCTGCCTGACATCATTTATGACCAACAGGTCTCTCTAGTATTGTTGCTTTTACTAACTCTGATCATTGTGTTTTCAGTTCTATGGTGACGACGGGCATTATAGGTGTGTGTAGTGCTCTGATAAGAGGGCCGCTTCCTTGCCATGCAAATGACAGGCAGGCTCGTGCCCTTTTTTTGATTTTGAATCTGTTGCAGTTATGAGTGTGACAGCTTCTAAAAGCATCAGGGAATCAACTAGAAATTCACTGATCTCTGCTGGAAATAATATTATCTGGCATAATTTCAGATAGCATGCAGAAACCTCCTTGTTTTTGTAGGGTATCTGAACAAATAAGAAGTTGTGCACATGGACGACTTTACAGATGTGCCCAGTTTGTTTCAACAGGACTGCCTATCTGAACAAATAATTCTTGCATGGAAGTATTTGCAGGATTAGGCTTTTGCTTTACATACGTAAGTCTGATTTCAGAAGTATTTGTTAAACTTACGTAGGGTTGATTATCTGTTTAGAAAACACAGCATTGATTTTTGCAAGTGTGAGGCACTGTAGAAGAGTATGTGTTGTTTATCCTCTTAATCAGACTCTTCTGTGTGGAAAAAGCTGCACATTTTCCATGCACTTCTCATCAAAACTGATGCATTTGAGTCTGTTCATTTGATTAATCTTAGCCTAACTTTCCCCTAGTATTGAATAGGAATAATAACCTTTGCATGCTGAGAATGATGTTTAATGATACTCCCTAAAAATCAAGAGTGACAAGTAAATATCTTTCTCGTATTTACTTATAGTGTTTCTTTTCAGTGCAAAGTGTGACAGTTGACTGTCTAGATGATAGCATAAATGTATTTGAGGAGATCGAGCATGAATAATATTGTTTTTACAAATCAGATGGAAAGCGTGAAGACATTAATAAACTTAGGGTTATTTTTAACGATACTCCACTCTGTGTGTATGTTTTATTTTGTATACGTAATTTTTTTTTCTCCTCACTGCAAATGTCCTGGATGGCAATTGTTTCAGCATCTTGGACAAGTTCTAAATCTGACCATATGAGGATAGAATCATCTGTATCACCCCATAGAATCATAAAGTCATTTAGATTGGAAAAGACCTTTAAGATAATCAATTCCAATCGAAGTATGATTGTAGCATTGATGAATGCAAGAGAGACAAGACGCAGGTGCGATAAGGGAGAAGTAGTAAATGACAGAAGAGAATAAATGAAATAAGTTTTTGGTAATACATATTTTTCATAGCGACAAAGAGTGAGTTGCATAGCCATCTTACAATGATATTTAAACAGGTTTATAAGTTTACTTACTCTATAAGATTTGACACACTGAGTAGCTACATAAATGCAGATGACTGTTGAAGTTTTAGCAACGACAATCTTACAAGTGTTAAACATTTTTCAATGTTTAGATGTTTACATAGCACTAGTGTATGTAGGCTGGCACTTAAACCTCAGATTTATTTTTATTAGAAGTTTAATAATTTTATAAGGAAGTGATATTTCGGTTGGCATTATTATTGGTTTATCATTCTTTCTCATACTTTCACTCATTTCAGTAAACTTTGCAAAAGACAAAATCATTGCGCTGCATTTGCCTCTGTAATAGTACAGGACTATCCATTAGTTGTTTCAGTGGAGCACTTGACGGATTTTAATGCACCCAGTAATTCTTCCAAGTGGAAGATTTTTTTTTTTTGGTGCATGGGGTCGAAGTCTTGACTCAGGAAAACAGCTCAGAAGTTCTATTATACTGTGTTACAGCATGAAATAAAAGTAATACATTTATAAAATACTTAAAAAGGAAAAAATATGTGAGTTCATAAAGGGAGAATACATTGTAAAAAATTCTGCCGTCATTGTAATCAGCAACAAAAACTACCAGGCAAGGAAATGTTATGATTATTGTTTTAATGCAGGTTTAAATCACTCGAGTTGGATTTGATTTTTATGTGGGAGTTTGTGTTAGTTTGGGATTAGGTTTCTGTAGAGCTTATTCAGGTCAAATACCAGTTGTAGTTATCTTGTACCTCTGAACCTGCTGACACCCAGTTGTAGGGCACAGGGTATAATAAAGGCTTTAGATTAGAGACAGAAGAAAAAGCATTCATGCAAGAAGCAAGTTGCTGTGAGGTCCATTCCTTTAAATAAATTATTGTGGTTTTATCCCCAGTTTCATAGTTGCTTCCTTGCAGTACAGATGATTTTCAAAAGTAAGAAGTATGAAGATACCACATCCTGTACAGACCAGAGGATAGTTTGGGTCTCAAATGCCAGCTACATAGAAAGTGCAAGCATTGTGGTCTAAATCTTACTCAGGTCACACTAATCTTTTCAAAACAAGATCCTCCAGTTTTCATGTGATCTTAAACAGGATTCATAAATAACCTAGGCTAGCTATTTGTTTGTGTGTAATGGAGAAGCATTGGATATGTCATAAAGTTCTTACTAGAGCATGAACTCTTTGTTTTACAGCAAAAGGAACTTCAAATGATGCATTCTGAATTCTATTTGGTACAGTTACAATAAGTACTCTATCCACTTTTTATTCTTAAGGCAGTCTGCTCACCCATTAAATTCCTTTCCCAATCACTAGCAAAGCTTCCTTTCTTGGTCCTGTATTGGTCTGTGAAGACTCATTCATAATTTGTGCTTCTGTTTGCCTTGGTTTCTCTGCCACTTGCACTGACACAGCTTGTTTGTGACCCTGATTTTGCTTTTAGCACCTAGTAACAGCAGTCATATTCACATGATACTCCTGTAAATACTGACCTTATGTTCTACAGGCAGGAAGAAAGGAAGAAAATATATAAATGCATACATTTGACTAACACACTATTAACTGGTGTAGTATCAATTGTAATCAGTAAAAATATAATCAAAATTCGTGATACATCATTTGCCTGAGCAAACCAATTGATGATGAATAATGACTTGCAGTATCCTACTGCTTGTCTGTACTTTGTGGAGCAGGTTTTTCTAGTCAAGGTGACACCATCACCGTTATAGCTCTCATCTCTGGTCCAGAATGGTATTTCAGCTGGTGCATGTCTTGGAGCTTGTCATGTGCTTAAAATCAGATACACAGTACATAGCTGAATGTGCAAATGGATCCTTCCTGTACTGAAGTTCCCTTTTATTCAAATGAGGCCTTGTTCTGAGGCATTATGATCACAAACTAATGCGTTGCATAAAGAGAATTGGGGATATATCTTTGGTACGTTCAATGTACATCATTAAAATATGCTTTTGCTCTATATTTAAACTCTATATTTAAATATCAGTCGGCAGCAGCAGAACATTTTGTAAAATCATTTGCCCTTTTATAGATATCAAAATGGCATAAATATTTCCTGTCTTTTTTTACAGCCCTTTCAGAATGGACTTTGTAGAAAATACAAATGTGTAGTTCTATAATGGTTTAAAAATGTCAGCTGTTGTGAACTTCATATGTCAAGAGTGTATAGTATGGGCAGACTTTTCAGTTTTCATGTAAGATTTTGCAACAGTGGTAGGCTTTTCAAATAAGGTTTCTTGTGTTCATGTTGTAAGACAATTCTTGTTTTGATGAGTATAATAGATATAAGTTTTCCTCTTGAAGTAATTTATTTTTAATGCAGAGGCTACAACAGGTACAATCCTTTCAGTTTCACCATTCTTTTGGAAAGCAGAATAAGGCTATACATTTTTACAAACTGTAATCGTGTTTATTTAATCGATTTCTTAAGTGACTTCTGAGTATTCCCTAAGCAATAAGCACTGCAAATTTATGAAGTCTTTGCCTCATGGTTTTTCATCTTTTCTGTATTACTCAATTGATATGTGGCACTTTGCAGTGCATGATAATGATTTACTTCGAAAGAAGTCCCCATAATATCGATAGTTTATTATAACTGAAACTGGGAAAAAAAGCTATGGAAGAACAAAGGCAAGTTGATACCGCTGGCTTGAAATAAGCAGGCATCCAACTGTTACTAGACACTGCCAGAGCATTCCATGACCATGGGCTTCATTTTTTTTATTAAAAGATAACCAGAATTTTAAAATTTTTTTTTTAGAAAACTTGAGAAAAATCTGTGTACAGAGCAGGTCATTTGTGATGCTTTGGTTTGGGTTGTGTAGAGTTCTTAGTTTTGTTTTAAATGCAATTTTCAAATCCAGGTACAGGCTACTTCTACATAGAGTACATACACTACAACATATTCTGCAGGAACAAATGGTTCATTTTAGCTAAATGAGCGCTTAGGGCAAGAATGAACAGAATACTGAGAATATGCTCAGACTTAGAAACTTCATGGTTGTCAGCTGCATCCTTTAGGTGAGCTAGAACTCCAGAATTTTCTTGACTCTTGTCCATGAAAGCAAGTCATTCTGTAATCTAATGTAGCTTGGATGTTAAAAAATGTGAGAATAATAAACACTGAAAATTCTGTTCTTCTAATGCTTGGAGTGATAATTTGGTGATGTCGGCTGGTAGTAGAAGGAGGTAGGAGAGGGTTTGGAAAAATTTGGAAAAGGTATTTTGATTAACAACTAGCTGTCCATGAGGAGACGTCAGAAAAAGCTTCAGCTGTGGTCTTAGGCTGGAATTAATTTCACTTAGCCTGAAAACCAAGGTGAGGTTGAAAGTTTCCCTGAGAATCTTACACAGCCGGTTCACAGAGCTGGGTGCATTCACAGGCTGATTTACCTCATTTGCACTGCAGCTCAGTGGTGGAAGAACATTTCTTTTTGCTCAGATTATATTAGGAGGTTGGGAATCACTGATTAACTCATTTACCTCCATTCAAAGTAAGATAAGGCTAACCAAGGTCTCCATCGTGTGGCCTCTTCTGACCATAAAAGGGATAAAGCTTTCTTGTGTCCCCCAGTCATTTTTGCCCATAATGAGTCCCTGGAGCAGGAGAGAGGATCTTGTTATCTTTTTTACAACTGGGGAGGTCAGGACATAATGGATAAAATCCAGGTAGTAACACAGGTTTCTGAGCGCTTTTTGTAAAGTTGCTTGGCTATTTCAGAAAATAACTGATGTTTTTTCCCTGGAGGCTGATTTTCATTGATGTTGTGCAGTAACGATTTCAGTGGCTTCAACCTACTCGTTAGACAAATAACATTAAAAAGATTAATAAATCAGAGGGGCTTTTTCAGAAGGAACACAAACTACAGTTGTATTGTTGGCATTACAATCATTGCAGCTACAGATCCAGAATAAACAGAAGTAAATCTGTGCAATCACTGAAGCCAATAGTGTTGTCTCATATACACAGTGAAATCCATGTGTCTGACAAAATGTGTTTTGAAGCCTAAAGCAATCTCATGTGGAAGAATCTGCTTTCAAACAGTTTTTTTTACTCGTGGTACTTGTATAATTATTTTGATTGGTCTCTCACTTCATCATTCTAAAACATATTCTTACAGCTATGATACTTATTGAAAAATTAAGATTATTTTCACTTTTAGGTCATTTAAGCCTACATACTTTAATGTGGAAGAGAAAATTCCTAATTCTGCTGAGTTGCTATGGCTTAGACTCCTAAATGGCTAAATTGCTTTTTAAAGTTCTATCCATAGAGATAATAGAACTCAAAATGACACAGTACTCCCTTACAAATCTGCAACAGAAACAATGTTTTTCCTATGAGTCTGTTCTTTTTTTCTTCTTCTAAGTGACAAAATAATCAAATGAGAAAATGTCAGTAAACTTAATTCCAGTGACTGAGCTTTTTCTGGTGCTTCTAGTTGAAATACAATTGATGATTTGTCCCACTGGCCTGAGGCATTAGCTAAGAAATCACGACTAACATTTCTATAGCAGCACTGGCTTTTCTCTCTTGATGTGATTAGCTCAGTTGATATTAATAGCCTTCTCAAACATACAAAATACATATGTTTTCTGTAAAACAGTGATGAAAGACAGCAAATGAACCTATGTAAATGTCAATGTTTATCTTTCTCTGCTTTTGACCATTTTGGATACTAGTATTATAAATACTAGCTTTATAGATGTTCCTTTTGCTGTACTTTGGGAGCTCTGTTAGTGCCTCGGCCCTGTTTTTACCAAGATCATTTCCTCTCCCACCTGCAGAGATGCATCTGGGGCCTCCAGAGGCAGTGATGGTCTCCTGTGAGAGGTCCTTCATTGTGTAACACGTTGTGGTGTCCCTGCTTTGATTCCTTCCAATCCTTTTGGATCTTCATTATTAGAGCTTGTCCGAATTTAATGACTGGTCAAAAACTACTGACTTCCTCAGCATTTTTGAATCATCACATTCATATAGATCCTTAGCTTAGTCACTGTTCTGTTTGTACTCCTGTTACGTGAATTGCCTACATTTAAAGGCTAAAAAAGGTGAATTACTTTTCAGCGGATTTTCAGTTATAGCATATATATATGCTTGGGAAGCTAAAGTAGATGAAGAACAAACAGCCCATAGTCAAGAACAGAAGACTTTTTAGATCCCATGAAACAGACTTCATAGCTTTTGGTGTCCTACTGTTAAAGAAACAGTACACTGTAGCCATTTTGGGGAATCCTCAGTGTGTGAAGTTATGAGTAGTCTGAGTAAAATTAGGAGAAGCTGGTCAGAGAGACATCTCTCTATAATTTTGGGGAAATTCAAAGTATCCAATGCTTAAAGAGTTTGGACTAGACTGAAAAATAGATAAGTGATTGCCTGGGCAATGCTGTTAGCATCTTGAATTTTCATATTTCATATTTTATTTTAAAGTCGTAGCCATATCTCTTCCTTTATTACTTTTCAGGGGTGGCATGATGTCCATCTGTATAGAGGTAAAAAATAATAATTACGAATGAAAGAACACTAAAGGTAAAGGCCTCTGAGTTACTGTGTAGGGAGTCTATCAGTATATATGTATGTATACTGTCTTACGATTTTTGCAGTGGTTGATCTTTTCCTACATGCATCTCAAGGTCCCTCAACATGGATGAACATTGACAGCTACATATGTAATTCATTCAGTCAGAAAGAAGCTTCAGTCTGTAAGCATTGTAACTGTTAGTATAGCTCTGTCCTGAACTACTGCATCTCTCTGGTGGAGTCATTACGTTTGGCTTAAGACAGAGTTCACGTGTTTACTCAGCTTCTGGGCCAGTAGAGGAACTCTTTAAGATGTTGCTTGTCTGGAGAGCTTTGACGTCCCTTGGGTTGTCAATTGGCTTTGAGTTGCTGAGTGGTTCAGAGTCTGGCAAAGCATTCCTAGGGGTGGATCTACATTAGCAATTCAGTTTTGCCAGGGAGCACCCTACTGAAGTCAAGTTCCTGGATGTCCTCACCTACTGGGCTTTAGTTTGCATCACAGAACCATTTGGGAGAACTTGAACTGTGCTTGCTTTTTGCGTGAATCTAAAGCAAAAGAGGCATATCTGGAGTGAGTTTGATGACCTCCAACTGCTGGTGAGTGTTCCTGCCCTGCAGCGACTCAGAGCTAGTCTGAAGTAACCTTCCCACTCATCTTCAACCTCTCACCCCCATATCTATGTAGTATTTATTTTAAGTCCTCAGCACCTATTGTTTCTCCAACACCCCTAGCTCTGTGGCACTACACAAGTTTGAAATGCAGACACAGTCAAAACTGCTATCTTCTGAGTTGTTTTATGGCTTTATTGCCACAAACATGAGGCTACTGAAGAGGCTTGGTGAAGTGGGGAAGAAAAGAATTTAGGGGAATGCATTGTTGATTTTTTAATTGTAGGTTCCAATTTTTTGCCTGGACTTCTCGACAAGATCTGCTCTTGCTGTGATGGGAAGACAGATGAACATTAAAATGAGTGCCCTAACTTTAGATTGTAAATTGTCAAGGTTGTGCTGTTTCTTATCAGTGGCTCAACCATCAGTTTAACTGGGATAAGCATAATTTCTGAATTACAGAAGATATCTGACAGTTAAGAGACTAAGTAGAAAGTACTAGTGGCTGCATACATGTGAACAGACAGTTTCAGTGATGGGAGTTTTCTACCTTAATTTGATCAGCATTGGGTTTTGAGGGGAATATCAGCATATGACAGGACTGCATAGGCTTCTTATATCATTTTCTCACAAGTACAAAGAGGTTTTCAATTCCAAAGACAATGTAATTTTTAGCTTTTATTGTCTAGAAAAGGTGATGTTCTGTGAGAAGCAGAGCAATGAGAGAATTTAATTTTTGGGTGAAGCTGATGCCTGAGACAGATTTGCCTAATGGAAACAAGGCATTTTGCTGGAAGCTGAGAAAGAAGAGATGACTGTTTACCTGTGGTCTCTGTTCCAGAACTGGGACATTTGGATAAATTAAGTCAGCCACAGAATGTATCTTGGGAGGTTTTTTTTCTGAATTGTGAGTCCAACAAGCAAGGCCCTAAGTTAAATTTATTTCTCACACTAGACACTAAAATATTATCACATTTTTTTATGTGGTTTTTCAATATAGTAACGGTGGGTTAGGCCTCAGTGTATGAATTGTTTATTCCCTAGTGTTTTTTTAATACTTTAGTATTTTGAAGTAATGTATGACTTCAGATCCATCTGGTATGGATTTTTAATATTTACAAAATGTTCCAAAGTAGGAGTTAAAAACATAATTAAAACTAAAACTCAGTTTTGACCTATTTTACGTTTTCATATTGACTACGTGTTGCTTTTTTTCTTCCTAATAACGGTAATGTTAAAATTGATATTTATTCTAAAAACGTACTAAGAGCTTAGTCAATTTATGTGTAAATATGTGTCAGTCTACATAAATAGATGTAAAAAAAAAGTGTAAACTGACTGAAATGTTGCATATTCAAACTTCAGAAAACAGAACCCTCTGTTCTCATGTCCTGTGTACTGAGGTGAGGAAGAAACTGAAGAGGTTGTTTACGTATTTTTAAAATAAATTTTGAATAACTGTGGCTTGTTTCACCTGGGTATTGATGACCTTTAATTATACTCCAGGACCACTCCAGTGCATTTAAAACAAAACCACTTATTTTGCTTCCTTTCACTAAGAAAATACAAAACCAAAACAAAATAAAAAGCCCTTAGATTCATAGTTTTATTACTTTATTCATTCAGAAACTCAAAAATAGCATCTTTTTGGCAAAAGGAAATAAAAAGGATTTCTATTATTACAGACGTTTTCTCATCTTCCTTTGTTTCCAAAGAAAATTAAGATTACTGTAGTCCACAATTTAATTCACTAACTGATTTCAAAGTTGGGTATAGCCATCCATTTTATCAAAGCTCCTGGTACCTTTATTTGAAATGTTGCAACATTTCTGTGCTGCCTATCATGTTCAGGTTTTTTTGCTTTACCAAACAAAAATAAGGAAGAATTCACTGAGTCTACAATATATTTTTGTCTGATTGTTCAGTCTGCAGTCATCAACTTAAAGAGCAAGTATGGAAGTTGGCATACTGTAAACTCACATTTAAACACATATTAACATAAGCACAGATTACAGTTGTACAGTCTTGACAAATCAGAATGTAGGCAGGGAGGGTGTTGAGTATGATCTACATAGACCAAAGGTGAGCAAACTTTTAGCACAAGATTCTTGGGAACTTACAAAGTGTGAGGCAGTATCTCAGCTGCCGTAAATTGGCATGGCTCGGCTTGCAGATCAGAAAGGAACAGAATCATCAGTGTATTTCTGGCATGAATGATTTATTTAAATGCTGGATATGGATGATTTATTAAAATACATGAAGTCACAGGAAAATGGTAGGAAACAAGTACCACATAGCAAAATCTGAGGTCTTTGTATGGGAACTCTGACAGGTGTCCTGGGAAGAGTATAGGGATGCTGACCAATTGTGTAGGGACGGGGTCAGGAAGGCCAAGGCACAGCTGGAGCTGTACTTGGCATGGGATGCAAAAAATAATAAGAAGGGCGGCTACAGGTATGTCAACCAAAAAAAAAAGTTAAAGAAATGATGGACTTGACTGGCAAGCTGGTAGCAACACACAAGGAGAAGGCTGAGGTACTCAGCAATATTTTTGCCTCAGTTTTCACTGGCAAGCTCTTTTCCCACACCTCTCGAGTGGATGAGCTGCACGATGGGAACTGGGGGAGCAAAGTCCCTCCCACAGTAAGAGAAGATCAGGTTTGTGACCACCAGAGAAACCTGAACATATATAAGTCCATGGGACCTGATGAGATGCATCCCAGAGTCCTAAGGCCACTCTCCATGATATTGGAAAATTCATGGCAGTCAGGTGAAGCCCCTGGTGACTGGAAAAAGGGAAACATTGCACCCATACTTTAAAAGGGTGGAAAGGAGCACCCTGGGAACTGCTGACGTGTCAGCCTCAGCTCTGGTTCTTGGAAGATCATCAAACAGATCCTCCTAGAAGCTATGCTAAGGCACATGGAAGACAGGATGGTGATTTGAGACAGCCAACATGGCTTCACCAAGGGGAAGTCCTGCCTGACCAAGCTAGTGGCCTTCTGTGATGGAATGGGTGCATCAGTGGACAAGGGAAGAGCTACAGATTGTCTATCTGTAAGGCCTTTGACAGGATCCCTCACAATATCTTTCTCTTCAAATTGGAGACATGGATTTGATGGGTGGACTGTTCACTGGATGAGGAATTGGCTGGATGGTAGCATCCAGAGGGTGGTGGTCAACGGCTCAATGTCCAAGTGGAGATCATGACAAGTGGTGTTCCTCAGGGGTCCATATTGGGACCAGTAGTGCTTAATACCTTCGTCAATGGTGTGGTGAGATTGAGTGCACCCTCAGCAAGTTTGCAGATGACTCTAAGCTAAATGGTGCAGTTGACACACCTGAGAGATAGGATGCCATTCAGAGGGGCCTGGACAAGCTTGAGAAGTGGACCCATGTGAATATCATGAGGTCCAACAAGGCCAAGTGCAAGGTCCTGCACTTGGGTTGGGATAATCCCTGGTATCAATACAGGCTGGAGGATAAAGGAATTAAGAGCAGCCCTCCGAGAAGGGCTTGGGGGTGCTGGTGGATGGAAAGCTGGACATGAGCCTGCAATAGGAGCTCACAGCCCAGAAGACCAGTCATATCACGGGCTGCATCAAGAGAAGAGGAATGGCCAGCAGGTCAGTTGAGGAAGGTGATTCTGCCCCTCTACTCCACTCTGATGAGACCCCACCCGGAGTGCTGCGTCCAGCTCTGGAGTCCTCCATAGAAGAAAAACATGGACCTGTTGGAGCAGGTCCAGAGGAGGGCCACGAAAATGATAAGGGGGCTGGAGTACATCTTCTATGAGTACAGGCTGAGAGACTTGGGGTTATTCAGCCTGGAGAAGAGAAGGCTCTGGGGACAACTTATAGAGGCCTTTCAGTACTTAAAGGGGGCTTATGTAATAAAGATGGGGACAGATTTTCTAGTTGGGCCTGTTGTGATAGGACAAGGAGTAATGGTTTGAAACTAAAAGAGGGTGGATTTAGACTAGGTGTAAGGAAGACATTTTTTGTGATGAGGGTGTTGAAACACTGGAATGAGATGCTCAGAGAGGTGGTAGATGCCCTACCCCTGGAAATGTTCAAGGTCAAGTTGTACGGGGCTCTGAGCAACATCATCTAGTTGTAGATGTCTCTTGCTCATTACATGGAGGGTTGGACTAGATGACCCTCAAAAGTCCTTTCCAGCCCAAACCATTCTGTGATTCTATGAAATCATAAAGGCCTTTAGATAATCTGGTGTTTTAATAGCAGAAATGTGTCGTTTGTATATTGCTGTTTACTGTCCAGTACTCTGTAGCACCCAGAGAACTGCAATGAAATAAGCTGCTTCTTTCTGCTCTCTTTATCAAAGGAAGCAAATGTGTCATTTTCCTCTGGCTTGAGCTGGCAATTTTTCCTTTTTACTACCATAAATAAAGAACTGGTGAATTTTCAAGAAAGCTGGATTCAGCACTCGTTGAGATGAATGGGACCATTTATGTTGACATTTTCAGTGGGTTTTGGATCATATAAGTGGTTCTTGTCTGAGATAGAGCATTAGCTTAGTCTTCTGTCTCTCAGTTTTGCTCACTCGTTCCCCTTTTCTGCTTAATACAAAAGTGTATCAAGCAGCTGAGAACCTACTAAAAAGAATTAATAGGAAAATCATCAAAAAATTGGCCATATCTTAAGAATGCTGTTTGACAGGTTGGAAATACATACTTTACATAGCTGGTTAAACTTTAGGGAGGGCAGTTGTTAGTTACTTGCGATGGATTTATTCACAGTGTCTGTGCTAAACTCTAGAAGTAGTGATTGCATTTGTTTATTTTATTATACCTTGAACTCCAGTCCTTCTCTACCGTGTTTCCAGATTTTAGTTCAATTTTGACTCGTAGAGCTGCTTTACTGCAAGGTCAGCCTGTCTTTGCTAGATCATGAATGAATTCAGTAGTGGACCAGATATGTTTTGTTAGAGGTGTTGATTAAACACATGTTTATGTCATATATGTGTGTTAATTATTGGCCCAGGATTTGAAGCTCACCTTCCCAGTACAAAATCTATTTAACACTGAATAACAAGAGGAATCCTAAATGCAGATTAGTATAAAACGTTATGCACATACGTCTCTGAGCATGTGTTGCTGCATGCCTATACATAATGACTTGACTTTAAATGCCGTCTTGCATAATGCGTTGTAGACCATTCTGCAGCAACAAATTACAGTTAGAACTTCTGCCCACATAATTATATTGATCATAGTCAACTAAGTGCATATTCATCTCCTGAAAGGAAGTTCTAAATTATAAAACGTACACAAGAAATGTGCGTTTTACAAAGTACAGTTGACGGTTAGTGTGACATATTAGCAGTAGTTTATATCTATTCTGGGGTACTTGCCTTCAAGCGGTCTGAATTTCACAGATTGCGAACCAAAAATTGTTGGGTTTCTTTGACCTTGTGTGTCACATGTAAGGTTCTGTGGCCATTAAAAAGGGGGAAGATAAAATTAAGATAAATTGTGTCTGTAATACATAGTTGGACTGTTTTCTTCCTAAACAAGCTGTATTTCTGTAAGTATAAGTTTTCTTGAGCAAGAATTATGTGCACATATATTTTGAAATAATATGTATAAAAGTAATATAATTGTACTGAACTTTTTCATCCTCTGGCAAATTAGAAGTGCTAGCACTAGTAACTTCATAAAATGTACCAGAATACTAAAGAAGTGGGATCATTCAATATGGTCAGAACATAATCTTCCCATCTGTATTTTTGGTACATTGATCATTTTAAACTTAAATTAATAAGTGAAACTTCTTCAGTTAGTAGCACTTTTTGAACTTCATCATTTGCTTTCTGTGGCACTCCCACATTAAGTCCTCAGGGGAAATCAGGGAATGCTCCGGTAACCAGGGTACAACTAATGTATTTAGAATTGCAAGAAAAAAATAGAACACACAAAGAAAAAGAGTAGAAAAGATAAATAAAGTTGTTCTTATGAATACACCTTTATAAAATATTGTGTATTTGAAATTTACATCCAGGCAACAAAATATGCAGAATAAATTGTAAGGACAGTTTACAGTTGCCATCCAGAGAATCCCTCTTGTCAAAGAAAAGATCAAATAGAGAATGAGCAAATGTTGAAATTGTAGTTTATAGACTACTAATACTGCTTTTTGCCATTTTGTGTTTCATAGCACAGCAGAGTGAGCAGCTCATTCTGACCGTTCTGTTTAATATAAGTTGCTTCTATCATGTGTATAAATAAATGTGGAAGATGTGATAGCTTTTTTTTTTTTTTTTTAGACTAATTGCAATAGCTGACGTTAGAAGGCAAGAGAATAAGAACAGACTCAGGTAAAAAGAAAAAATGGATCTAATTTGAAAATGTCTTCATCTCCAAACAACAGAAACCTTGCTTCTCTCAGAAGGGATAGACTTAATTCTATTATTGATTGTGATATACAAAAATAATGAGTGTATCTGCCTCCACTACTTTGAGGATTATAGGAAATGATTGCCATAAATCAGTAATACTGTTTGTGTTTCAAGAAGCTGAAAATAATACTGTCAATGACAGAAATTTCTTGTTTCAATACAGTGTATTATATGTTGAATAAAAAAATAATACTAACCTGATGTGACCAAGATATTCTCAGCCCAGTTCATTGAAAATCAGTGTAACACAGAGTAATTAAAATATTAGATTTTGGAATTCTCTTAGTTCAAGTCTTAATAATATCATATTGTGATCACAGAATATGAACAGGATGAACAAAAATGTATATTTTAGCTGAAGTCTTAAAAATGAAAAATGTTACTGGCATTACTTTAATTCAGATATAATGGTTGCCACTTAAGACACCTAGTACCATAACAGGATAACGGCCCATAGACAATTCGTGTGGCTAATGTCTTACCAGCACCATTATCTCACATTAAATAGGCTGATTAGTCTATATCTCTAACCATAACTGGAGGATTTCTCTATTTATTTTTGTTGCGCCAGTGGCATCATCTCTGTTCGATTTACAGTCATTCACAAGTGTGTTAAAGTATAAGCAGCCTTGATGCTGTTTTCATAACATTAAAAAAAAAAAAAATCGGCAGCATTTCTTTAGCTACTGTGTCTTCTACTGTGTTTATAGCTAAAAAAATTTAGGCTTGCTTTGCTTTCATACTAACAGGATCTTCAGCCTTATGTAACATCTCTGCTTTTAATTCTACTTCCATAATTCTCTGCCAATTAATTTTAATCAAGTCTGCATCAGGTAAGCATGATAGACATTGGCATACGGTTATTACTACTCCTAGTGACTTTGTGATAAGTTTGGCATCTTGTGGTTTACTGTGAATTGGTGTTTGCACCGCCTTCACCAAGTTGGTTGTACTAGTCCAGTGATTTACAAGATTTGCAAACCTCCAGATTTGTGGAGAAGATTTGAAAGACACTGACTTAAAGAATAGTACAATTTGCCAATAAGTTGTGATAAGATCTTTAGCAGAAAGAGCAAAACATGTTCATAACTCAAAGAATTGTGTACTGTGCTATTAACTTAATCAGCATGCCTGTCAGACTGGCTAGTTTGAGAGAGATTTGTAGTGAATGCCAGGAAACAACATTACCTTCTGTTTCTTTATTAGTGTAACCAGCATGATATACGTGATTTACACAGCTTCTTGCAAGCTTGGAATGAAGGTGGAGGGCAAAATATTACTTGGTTTGGAGAACTCTTGGAAAACTTAATTCCAAGTATTCTGTGTCCTCCCAGACAAAAATACTATCTTGGTCCTATCTTTTTAATGAAGTTCCATAAGTTTATTATTGCTGTTTCTTTTAGTTTTAGTTTAACATTACTGACTGCAAATCACTGCAATTTTATAGAAATGTGTCGAATGCTTTTAAGAATTAAAAATGAAATGCAACAGCTTAGAAATGTATTGCCATTCCATTTGTGCTCTAGTGAAGAAAAAAATTGAGAACATTTTATTCCAGTACCAATCAGAAAAATAAATAAGTGAGGCAACACAGAAACACCATCACAGCTGTTAGAGCTACTCTGTGAAATGAACAAGTTAGGCAATCCATTTTACATAATTCAAAATACTGGACCTCAAGCAAGATAGTGTGAAAACTCACACCTTGTTTTCTAGAGAAAGCTAAGGTAAATAAGAGAACAACTAGCTGAGAAAGAAATATTAACCAACACAATCGGTGATACTTACTTCCTCTAACAGATTTTAAGGAAAACCAGTGGTATAGAAGTACACTCAGAAACCCTGAATAAAAAAAAAAAAGAAAAGGTGCATGCTTAAGGAAATAGATATTTATATGTCTATGTGTATGGGTGTCTCTCTAGATATGTCTGTATGTAATTTTATCTGATATCTATGAACTGAATTCTGAGGTTGTAAAGTCCAATGGAGATCTTCTATCTGAAATACATGGGCATGCTCAAAGCTTTTTGTTGTTTCTTTTTATGTTTTCAATCCATTTTTTCTGCTTCATTTAATAAATCAAGAGAGACTTTTGGATCTTCAAGACAATTATATTAAAAAGCTGTGTCTTTATTTTTTCTATTTTCTTTTTAGATTTCCTGGGGTTTTTTCAAGTCAGCTTAATCATTATTTTATATTGCCTTAATATGTTGCCATTTTACAATACGAATCACCCAGCAGCAGAACCATGAGATCATGAGATTTCTGCTTCTAAATCAGGAAAGTGGAAAATAAGCCGACCTACATCTCAGAAAATGCTAACTTAAAAATAAATAAAAGGAAAATTGTACAACATCAACTGACTATATATTAGAGAAAAAAATATTAAGTATTGGATGAAAAATGGTAATACTGCATTTAAAAAAGAAAAAAAATATATAGATTCTTGTCGAATAAAAACCCCAGATTTTTTTTATATTTTAGGACGAGGAAGAAAATGATGTGTTCTTTAAGTTGAAATTGTCTGTTCATTTGTTCATCTTTTTTTTTTTTTATCTTCTTTGCTCAGTTTGATGAAGGAAAACACCTTAATTTAACACAGTTGGATCCCATCCCTTGTGTTTCACTCTAATTACTTTCTGTGTAGAAGCCACTCAGGAGACTTAAATGGTCTCATAGAGATACCAGTGAAGGCAACCAGATGGTGACATCTGCTCCAAACTGATATTAGAATTTCAGCACTGAAGCTGTTTTTAAAAGATATATATATTTCATTTGGTATATAAGTTATATGTAGATATTTATATATATATATAATGAGAACATTTTTATTATGCAATCTAAGATCTGAAGTTTGGCTATTAACGCTAGATGACATTTTGTGTATGACTTGTACAGAAATAAGCCAGTTTTGTTAGTAATCTTGATGACGTAGTTGACAGGTAGTTGTTAGTGTGAATGAATGCTCAACTTGTGGAGTAAAGACATGGAATAATACGGAAATATAAAGTCTCTCTTTTAACAAGATGTTTAGTTTCCTTTCTAGCCCATTAACACTACTCAAGAATGAAAGGCTGAGCCTTTAGAAACATCTGCATTCAGCTACTGAATCGAAACTGCAGGACAAGGAGTAGGCTTTCAAAGGCACTGTGTGGTTGCTTGCCAAGTTTACATTCCTTTCTCTGACATCCCTTCTGCTTTTGAAATTCCGTACTCAAACAATTTTGAGTTGAGAAAAAATTACACTACTTAAATCTATGCATGATAGTGCTTTTTACTTCTCATTTTTCTTCCTGTAGAAAACGCTTTCTCAGCCCTCTTAAATTTCATTCCCTGTATATCTGAGTACCTCACAATCTTTAAGATATTCATTCTCATAACACTAAGATGAAAGAGGATGTTGCAGAAAGCCAGATGATCTGAAGTTTGCACAAAAGTCAGTGAGCTTGAATCTTGATTCCCTGATGTTCACATCAGTGTTAAATGAACTTTCTTTCCATATTTTATAGATATTTACTTTGATAAGTTATTCCCTAGTCCAGCCCCTATGCTGTTTAAAAATAATTTTATCTTTTTTTTTTTTTTTTTTTTTCCCATTGACAAAAACAATATAATTGCTTAGAAACAGCCCTTCTAAAATCATGCAGTGATGGATTATGTGTAAGGTGTCCAGATGGTAATAGCTTTACAGATTCTTTCCAGCTCCTCTGAAAAATTTAAGAAACATCCAGAAAAAAATCTAAAAACTTTTTCATTGAAGAAAAGCCAGTGGATATTATACAAAATATATACTGCATTATGAATTGTTTTCAGGACAAAATTGTGAGGTCTAACCCAGACCATTTATCATTGGCTGAGATACAGTTGATTTACAAAGTTAACTCATACATAGAGGTGAAATTGTGACCATTTTAATCATTTAGCTAGCTAGAAAATGTTAACTTTTCCTGGTTGATAGGGAGGAATGTGGGAAATGATTAATTTGTTAGGAAAAAAATGTGTGTATGTATTACAGAAAGTTACACTACTTTCTTTGGATTTTAATAACGTATTTGATAATTTAAGAGAATGCAATCAGTGTTGAATTTTATCTGTTAAGTGAGAATTCTGAACAGAGAAATAAGTCAAACTGGTATGAATAAGTACACTGTTTAGTGGATTGAACTCTCTGAGAGAGCATAGCCATAAAAGACACTGTCTCTGGTTTGAATTTCAGGATTACCGTGGCACTCCTACAGGAATCAGCAGTGTGGGTCAGTCATACCTTAAACAAGAGCAAACAATAAACAGCTGAAAGTTGGTGATATTATAGTGGGCTGGACTCCACATTATGAGTGCACAAGAAAGCTGAAGGGAATAATGTTTGAAAAGGTAGAGAAGAGATTTCTTCCTTATCTTGGGACAGAGTTACCCAATTCCAGAGTGAAGTAACAGGTCAAGGAAAGAAACCAAAACCATATGGACAGCCAGCTGTCTCCTGTCTTCCAAGCAAGCTCTCAGAAACTTAGTTAAAGATACTGTTATGAAATTTAAAGTAATTTTACCATGTACAAGACTTTGCTATAAAACAGAAAAGGACTGCATTTGAATGACTGTAACATGAGAATCAATATATTTACAAATATAGTTTTGCCTTATGTGAGAGTTGACTTCTGTGGAACTTGGGAAGAGTGGGGCGGGGCAGGGCAAGGAGCAAGGTATTGTCTGTGTGTTCCAGGACATGCTTAATCTGAATTACGCCTAGGTCTTTGCTTTCTAAAAATTACTGATCTAGAGGCTATTTGTAAAAGATTAGAAGAAAACACTGGAAGTATTTCTAAATTACACAAAAAATCAGCCCTGTATTTCAAGCAGTGTGGACATCTGCTGCAGACACTCTGTAGATATGGAGTATTTGGAAAAAGAGTGATGGCGAAAGAAGTAATTCTGTTCATCCTGAATTTTGTGCACGGAAGAAAGTTTTTGCTTATTCCCTCTGACTCCAAAAGACTGCTGTGAGTACAGTAATCATCTGATAACACTTATATTCATAGGAAAAGGTATTGCAGTTTCCTCCCATTTCAATCATACACTGGTTCTTCCAGTGAATTAAAAAAAAAAATGCCCTGCTGGCTATAAACTCAGGAGGGAGACTGACTTTATCCTGAAAAGAAAGCTTTGTTCTGCTGTATTTGCAGAAGTTTCCTGTTTATTTGAATAAGATCTAAAAAAAAAAATCCACAGAATTTGCTGTCTTATTTGGAAGATTTCAGTGCTACAGATGTCAAAAAAAGAAAAAGCTTCTCTAATGTAGCTTCATTATGAAATGCCTTAAGGCACTCTCTGTGCAGTATCTTCGCTGTTGCCTCACCCACAGCCTTTGCTTCTGTGCTGTGGATCTCTTAAGAAAAGACTGTGGTGACCTGTAAATAATAGATACACTTGTTTAGTGCTGAACTGAGAAGTCTTTCTGAAAGCAAAGAGAGAGTCAAACACATAATTTACTTTGGGGTTGGGGGGGGAGGGGGTTTATATGTGATTTTAAAAAATTAAGGGCCACCTTATTAATCTGTCATTTGTGATATTTTGCAAAGCTTTGTATGCACCTTTCTCAGAAAACAAGGAACAAGTGCATTTAGACTTTTCCTGGGGGAAAAGAAGTTTAATCAGTATTCATCAGAAATGACTTTTGGGTGCATGTCTGTCTGCTCAGGCAACTCACAGTGGAAGGAGTAAATTGACAGAGCGGGAGCAATAGTCAGGAAAGGACAAGAGGCGTATTTCAGCTTGCAGAACTTGACAATGGGATTCTAGAAAAAGTGAGTGAACAAAATGGTATGGAAGTGAGTGAAGTATCTGCAAACAGCTCACTGGCTTTGGCACAAAAAGCTGCAAGCAAAACTGCCAGGTATTCCCAGTCTGACCAATTTCTCTTCTGCCTCTAGGCTCTATCCTCAAAGGCGGGCACGGGGATGAGGGACCTAATGAAGAAACTAAAGACAGACAACAATATGAGCCAAAAAGAATGGCAACAGTAGGGAGAGAAGAGGTAAAAACAATAACTGTGGTAATTACTATGGTATGATTGCTTCAGTAGAGTGGTTGTTTCATCCTATGATTGACTGTCTTTACCTATTACAAGACTCCTGTAGTAAGAGTAAAAAAAAAAACGGATACTGGCATTGAACAATGAGCTAAATTAAACATTTTCTCTTCTTGATCAGTAGCAAAGGTTGTGCTTCCCTTGTTAAGATTTGGGTTGCTTTCATTTGAAGTATACTGAAATTGACACCAAGTAACCTGTGCAACATAGATATTTTGCTTCTGGTTAAGGAAAGTGACACAAAACTTTAGGAAGTTAAGACAGTATCTGTAGAAATGCTAAGAATTAAATTATCTGTTGTTTGCTTGATACTTTTAATCCTCATAAGTTGCTGGATATAACAAATCAATGTCCTTTTATAGAATTGATATTTTCCCTTAACATATATAGCACAATAAATCTCCAAAAAAGTCTTTCATCTGTTCTGACAATTTTCTTTCCTTTAATGTATAGTCTTGCCAGAGGAAGACAGAAGAAATATAGTCCTTTAAAAAAGATGATGCTCATATTACTCATGTGAACTAATAAAGCTAATGTTGCTGACAGAGTCCTTAAATCAGAGTATCGTTCTGTTCTTTTCAAGACTATATTTTCAAGCTGAAATAGTCATTGCTGAGATGAGTAACAATTACTCCTGATACACTGGGAGGAAATTAGTGCTTGAAATAAAGAATATGAAAAGCTGACATTTGAAATGGGAACCAGAGTCTTTTGTAAACTTAGTGATGTGCAGGATGCAGTAGGGATCTTCACATAAATAAATAAATATGTGAGATCAAAGCCCAGGTAAGGGAGAATGCAAAGGGCAGATGTGTGTGCTGTGAAGGAGAGATCTGGTTTGCCAGACTGTGATTCCCGTGGTTACTGAAGCAGTTCTGCAGTCAGTGGCCTTGCAGGCGTCTGCTGGCAGGTGTGTTAAAACAGTGGCAGAGACACAGGAATCCCCTCTGCCCGACGGAGAAACTTGTTTTATCTCTAGAGGATGTCCATCTGTCACAGAAAAGTTTCTCACTAAAGCCCTTTCTCCTGTCTCCCATGTGTTGTCCCACCCACCTGTTTCCTGTCACAGGGCTGGAGATCACGCACGCAGGTGCACAAGTACTGAACCACCATCAAACAGGGATCTATCCCACGCTGAGCCATTGCGGGCCCATTGGAAAGGTGGTTTGCCAAAGCATGCTGGCTGAATGCCAGTGACAAATTACAGCCTTTCTTTGTGATGCCCCTGAAAGTTTTAGGGAAGAGTAAAATAGAACTAAAGGTTTAGTATGGGGACTAGAAGGAGAGTAAAAACATCAATTTCCATAAAAGAAACAGAGACAGGATAAACCATTTCAGAGAGATCAATACCATACACACTTTAACATAAATTGACTGGAAACCTATGTTTCTCAACATGGCAGCTAAGTTTCAATCCTGAGCTGGAGTAGGAATCTCACTGTTAGTAAAGTAAATCCCCTCTACTAAACAGACCACATACCTGAATAAACCTTCCTTGTTGTCAGGCCCAGAGTCCCTGGTTATCTTCCACAGCTTTTGAAGAAAACTTACCTCTGGAAAAAACACTGAACTTGCCCGTGAAGCAATGCTCTCATCAGCACAGAAGAAACAGTCAGCCTGATGTAGAAAATATATTAGGAAGGACCTGTACAAATGCATGTATATGCCTTTTCTAGAAATAGCAAAATAAGTTCCTGTTGCCTAATAAACAGGATAGAGCTGTTTAAGTCAAGGAAGGCTTCAAAGTTTCCTAAACATAATCTTTCGGCTCCAGACAAGTTTAAGCACTTTTCAATGATGTCTGTCACAGTAAGATACTGCTGTACAGCATTGTGATCCCTGCTGAGTTGTATGATTTGCACGATTGTATTCATGTTTTGAACAAAACTTCTGTGTTTGTGCAAGGCTGCAGCAGTCTGATCCTGGCTGGGTCCTTGAGCTGTTATATGAGCACAGTGCCTGGCTGCACATGCACATGCTACTTCCACTCCCTTCAGTTTTACACCTTCATTTCCTCCTCCTTATATTAACTATTTCCAAAAATAGATGGCCTCAGGTGATCAAGAGTAATCCTTGTAATTGAGAGAGCTATTGTTTCTTTCGTGAGTTTGCTCCTGCAAAACCCTTGGCAATACTCAATCAGGAGTTGTGTCTTCTGATGCTTTCAGGTTCAAAGGTGACCCAGCTGCAGCACATCTTCATAACAGTCTATGAAACCATGATAGCATGTTTACCCAGACAATTACCATTTGGATCACCAGTTCTTTGTGTCACAGAGGCTTTCTTTCCTTGGCTTATGGTTGCTGTTTTCTTCTTGCAGGGTTTGTGTTGCCATAAACTCAAGGACTAATTGATTCTTCAGAGCTGTTACAGCATTGAATAGGTGCATGTACTGACCCCTATTAAATTGCTGATCTTGTCTGTTAATTTTCAAAGTCACAGAAGAAAGTGTTGTGTTGAGTTACCTTTGCCAAACAAAGTCAAACAAATATGCAAAGTTTATTTATAAAATTAAACTAAAACCAGGAGAACTAGACAAAGGCCACCAAGCAGCAAAATTGCACAGGGAAACAGTGTTATGATTAAGAGCTTAATTAATGCTTTGCTTCAATTGCATCAGTTATGTTGAAGAGAGGAACAAAAAAAGTAGTTAAAAACCACATAGACAAATTAAGGTAAGAACTGAATGAATATAAACAGGCAATGAGTAAAGTTACTCTGTAAATGTAAACACCCCTCAGAGGGCTGAAAGGGTGCAAATATGCTTGGAAAATAAGATCTGAAGTGAAATTATCAGTGGTTCACCTACAAAATGGAAGGAGGAATTCAGCCCAGTTTGAGCTAAGATTATATGATTTGATTGTCTGGGATTGCACAGGAGTGTAGTCAGTGACCTAGGCTGTCTTTTATTCCTGTGTTCCTCATTACCCAGGTGATATAAATTGGTGTGAAGCCCCTTGAGCTTTTCTGTACTAATTAACTCTGCTCCAACACTACACATCTTTCAGCATATCAGCACAGCATTTTAGGTAATTAAGTTCAACAAATCTTGCTGCAGTGAGTGCTGGCATATGGTAATCTTTCCTTGTGACATTTCTCCTTTTCTCTAAACAAAGTATTTTTGAAAAGCCATCTTTCTTCAATATGTGTGAGTATTTTAATCATATAATCAGACTGATTGACCTCTGTGTATAATGTAGAAATAATTATCCTATAATATCAACATTGGTGATAAATGCTAAAAATATTGTTCTAAAAAGTTTAACTGTGTATATAGGATAATTACTTTCTGTCTCGAATTTATTACAGTCTGCACAATTCTTTTTGTGGTGATTCATTACATTTGCTTCACAATGGTACTTCTAATTGTACTACAGGGTTATTTTTATTCCAGTTGTACTTTCCAGGAAAAATATTTTAAAATAATGTCTCCTTTTATTTTCAGAAATACCAAATTTCCTTACAAGCAGATAAAGCTGAGTGCGGTCATATAAAGTACAAGACAGAACTAACACTCAAACCAAGCAAAGGATGTTTTAACTGTGCTTCCTTTGGAAATCCTGCCATAAAGCACAAGGGTGCATCTGATCATTGCATTTCACAAGAGGAAGTTGGTCAGAGAATGCTGTAATTCTGCCTCTCAGAATAGGGTGGTAAATATTACCAGCTGATGGGTCTGAGGTTTTAAAGCCCAGTGCTGAAGCTGCTGCTTCGTCATGGTGTTAGAAACTGGAAGCAAAACAAATAATTGTTTTACATATACATAGTTTGGGTCAGGAAATTCTTTTCTCCCTGTTTCAAGCAAAGACAGGAAAGTAGGAGACAGAGCTGAGGCTCTGGGTCCTGCAGTGGACAACACGTTCTGCTGCAGGAGACATGCTAGGTAGACAGGGCTTCATCCCATTAATTTTTTTCCTGCTTTGGGACAGTGACTGCTTGCTTCTATTTCAGGTTTGCTCAGAATGGTAAGTTCTTCATACTGCTATGGAGTAAATGGTGAACATTAAATTAAATCCCACGTTGTATAGATATACCAATGTACAGTATGAGGAAGGATGCAGTAATGAACACAGTGAGCCTGCAAGAGGCATCAAATGGAAAGCACTGCATGATTTCCTAGCATGTATAACTGTCAGTGATCTGGTGTGTAACTCTTGATGAATTAGACAATTTGACACATGCAAAAGTAAAATCGGATTAGAAGTATAGAGCTCCAAGATGTGAATTTGCTCCGACAAGAAAAAAAGCCTACTGGTTTTCTAGAATATTCTGAGTTTTTAATAGTGAAAATGCACATATTAAAAATATCATGATTCCCTCAGAATGCCGGGCTCAGTGAGAGCAAAACAATGTGACTGCGATTTTAAAAGAAATCTTTTAGAAATGTAGAAGAATTACAAGATTTTCTTGGGAAAGGCATTCTGACAGCTTTAAGAAGCCAGATCTTGCTGGTTTTACTAATGTTAATAGTGCTATTAAAATCAGTGTAACTCATTGTGTGAGTAGGGCAATCAAGATTTGGCCCCATACCTCTGCTTTGTAAACATCAGCGTCACGCAGATTAGTATAATACTGACTAGCCAATGACATGTTAAAGCTTTAGTAAAATTAACTGTGCTTGGAAGGCTGTTGCTTTGAAATGTAAAACAAATGGCTCAGATGAAATGTAAGACGTGGGGAGTGGAGAGCAAAATCAATAAACCAGCAAACCGTAAATGATGTGGAAATAACTTCTTTATGTTTTCCTGGTTTTGTAGTTTATAGTTAGCACCAGTACATAAACGTAACAGCTTTGTGCAAGGGAAGTAAAGTAAATCCAAATCTAGAAAGTGTTGTGATGAGCTACCTTCTCCTTGATGAATTCTGCTTTCTCCGATGAAACATTAGATTTTTTTTTTTTTTTTTTTTTAGATAGTAGTATGTGGAGATTGGTTTAGCAAGAGTTTGGGGATTTTATGATTATTTTCATGTTTTCTACATTGTCTGTACATTTCTTATACCATTACCACTAATTTTCCAAAAATAGAGATCACTGATCCTCATGATTTTCTATCCAATATTTCTTTTTGTAGGGATGAGATATATTTTAAAAATATGTGCTGAAAATCATTCAAATATGTCAGGCTGTTTGGATTCCTTATAAGGACATTATGGTGCCTTGAATTTTTATGTTCTAGAATGTGCTTTAAACAGTCGTTCTGCAATCTTCGTACTACTGTCATGGAATAGGGAAATTCAGGTCTATCTTAAAAGCGTTAACTGATTAGGCATTCATTTTTAGTCATGACTGCATAAACCTACATGGGGCGTCTGTAAAATGAAATGACATAGGAGAGTGGTACTTAAGAGATTTTCAGAGACCATTCCAGCGGCTGCTGATAGACACATCACTGTGAAAAGCTGTGTTATGACCAGGTAGATTGACACTTTCCTCATAATTTCAGAATACAAAAAGATGAGTGGGAAATGGGCAAGCAAGGTAAGTATATATCACTAGGTACAGGGCTCTAAATGTCTTTTCTCACCCAGAGTTTTCTTGATTTTCAGCTGTATTCAAGAGAATTGCTGTCTATGTCATGTCTATGCATGGAGCTCTGAGAAAGAAGTGAAGAGGGAAGGAAAGAGTTTGGTTTCAGGAAGTGGGTTTTGGATGAAAAACAAACCAGCATTCAGCTTCCTCAATTGTAAATTGGGGTGGAATGGTCTAGATTTCTCGCAGCTTCATTCCAGCCTCTTGGTAGAAGGAAATCCCTCCAAGTCTGAGGACAGCTTCATAGAAAGTTTTTGGGAGCTGGCATGCAAAAACAGATCAATGTGACTGGACTGATGCAGAAAAGTTGTTGAGTAGAAGATAGGCAGTAATGCCAGGGCCGTTTAATGAACAGGGAGGATGCTAGAGAGTGGGGGCATTGCTATCTCTAGGAATAAAGTATGTATGTGATACTAAAGCTTGGTCAGCAGGTTTGTCACAGGGAGTACATGCTCCAGGCTGGTAACAGATCATCCCAGTTTTCTTCTTCTAATCACACAGGAAAGTGTTTTAGTCACAGCTACAGCACTGATCTTTGCAGTCTCCATCTCTCTTAAGACTTTTGTGGGAGACCTCCAGAATGAGGCTGTGGTGAGGCCCAGAAGGATCAAAACCTTCCACAGCAAGATTAGTCAGTGAATCTGCAGAGGAACACTACATTTATATTCTTAACCTGTTAATAGAGAGTTAGGAATAAAGTAACTGGATGAAAAATTATGTTACGTCAAAATGGAGTGCCATAATAAACTAATTAAACAGTCATGACAGAGATTTTATTCTTCACAGGAGCAGGTAGGGGACTTCTTTTAAGTCTAAAGAATCTGCAAAGTATAGATCACAAGTAGGAACTTCTGCAGTAAATTTAGCTTACTTCACTAAACACAAAGCATCTGGTAGCAGATCAAAGTCTTCTCATATTTATTCACTTTGATAGTTATCGACTTTTTCTTCATGATTTAATTCCACAGAATGGCTATAAAAAATTGTATAAGGACAGGTAGAAGAAGATCCTCATGTGGGAAGATGAGTGAAATCAATGAAGCTATGTCTCCGGAGATCATCTGATGCCCTGACCCATGACTTCATCTGAAGTGGCATAAGACACTGGTTATAAATACTATAATATTTTTTTCTGATCTCTGATTAAAGTAGTATGCAGGTGTATGAAAATATTCACATACTTAAAAGCTGTGTTTTAAAATTCTGGAGCTCGAGTTATGAACAGACAACTCAGTTGCACAGACAGCAGTGAAACTTAAATCAAAAAGGGTTACAAACATAAGGAAAGAGGACATAATTGCAAAGATAAGCACACATTTTTACAGACACTTGTTCCTGAAGAAGAGACAAAAATTGAAAAAAGAACCAGGAACTAATTTTATACAACAGCAGTGCCAGAAGTGTTTGGATTAGTGAAAAAAAGAATGATTGATTTTACAAATAAACTTCACTGTCATAGATGTGTTAAGATGGAAAGTAATTGGAATCTATGGAGCATAGATAACTGAGAAAATTTTACCATTGAAGTCCTGACCCTACAGAATGGGAATTTTGCCATAGCTTAATTGGGGCTGACATTTTATACAGTGCTTCATCACTGTATGTGCAGGGATCTGATTCACAAGTGACTTGGAGTTTTTCCATTGTTTTCACCAAACTTTGGATCAGACCCATGCTGCATTGTTCTTCTGTCTGAGGGACAATTTCACATGTAGTTGCTAGAGCTATCATAAGAGCCTTAGGCAAGGTTGGGAAAGAACATCTATGTCTGGACAGAGACTTTGAGATGTGAGCAGTACAATGATTTTTAAAACCACCACTATGAGTTTTCTTGGTCTTAAAATTTGAAAAAATGCATTGCTTTATTGGTAAGTTGTAACAACCAACTAGAAAAAGTAAAACTTTTTGCTGTGCATTGAACTTTTGCATGAGCTGTGTCCCACATAAATCCTATTAGGCTATAGGTGGAGTACTCGTAATTTTCTTTCATATAGGGAGCATGTGTTACCTCTATGCAAGCACTGCTTTTGTAAGAGTCACTGAGCTAAGCTTAAACATGATGAACATGAAGTATCACAGTCCCTTGAACACTGAGAGGCTTTTGACCTATAAACAGTTATGCAGAGCTCAGACATTTGGTGGGAGTAGGGCAAGGGTGTTCATTAACTCTCAAGACAGAGGCGAGATACTTAATTTGACAATGAAAAGTGTGGCTAGTAAATCTCAGACTTAAAGTGTATGTTTATTCTGGAAAAAAATGAACTACTTTGTGAGCCTGATTGCTGGGTTTAGCAATCTGGCTCTTTTTAGGACTAGAAAGAAAATGCTGCTACCACCTAAGAAAACGTAATGTAACGGCTATTACTGCATACTCAGTCATTGTCGCTTTCCTAGTAGTCTATGAACACTGTATTTTTCTGCTCTAACTTCAAATAGATAGAAGATGCCAAAATAAGCTGCTTGGTTTTATGCAATAAAGTGACTTTTAAAATTCATTAATGCAGTCACAAGATGTAACATTAAAATATAATCCTGCTAGTGTCCTCTAAATAGATTAGTTCACAAAGATAACATCCAAAAAAGTCTTTTAGTTGCTGTTGGGGAAAAAATTAAGTTAGTTTTATTTCTGGTGTCTCCAAATGCTGCCCATCTCTCTATAATTGTACAGCATTATCACTATTCGCTATTCTGTCTATTCTTGCATAGAGAATTGAAACATCGTTCAAGTTTCCTCTGAGGATGGATTAACAAGATCTGCTGTGACATGACTTGATTAATTAATGAGACGAGAGTATTCTTTGGTCCTTATGTGATGTTCTTAGATGGGAAAATTCTAACCTTAAATATTTTAGAAGTCAACTGGGTAAAGCAAAACTCTTGTATGACCTTCACTAATAATGAAACTAAAAATCCATTATAGAATGTACCTGAATAGTTGCTCATATTCAAGGTGATTTAATTTTTTTTTCTTGTTTGAAGAATGAAAGTGCACATGGTTAAAATACAGAGTACAGAAAAATACTTCACAGACTGTTTAAAATATAATTAGATACCTCTCTGCTTTTCTTTTAGCAGTCTTCTACAAAGAGAAGTATGTTTTTGTGAGTGTTGCATTGCAAAAAGTCATCCCACCCTGTGTATACACACCTGGGGAAACAGAGAAGGTTCTCAAAATGCAAATGTAAGATGACAGCTAGCATATGCCATCCATTGACCGTGTTTTAGAAAGTCTTATCCATGACTGAGTACCAGGCTATGTAAGGAAGTGTTGAGAGCCATGGCTGTGATATACATGTGAGATACAATTCTTAAAGTGCCAGGTCTGCCTTTCTCACCAAGAGAATAAGACTAATCTAAGACAACCAAATTCCTGCCATTTTACCGATGACATACTAACACTAGAGAAGTTCAGATCGAAGCAACAAAAAATAGATTCCTCTTTAAAAAAATCCTGACTGAATCTGAACCCTGAGTATCAACTCCTACTAATAGGATATTTCTTGCTGTAAGTAATGTGAAACTAAATTGCCTTAGAGTTGTGGGAATTGTGTCAAAAAATCAAAATCACTGCTAAGCTGGGGAATCTGTCAGCATTTTTCTTTTCCATAGCTGTTGACAATTCTGGCTAGGTAGAAGCGATTTTAACTGCAAAAGGAACTGAAGAAGTTTCAGAGCAAAAAAAATCGGACTGCAAAAAATTGGAAGCAGGCTAGTTAAACATTCACTGACCACAGATCAAAATCCTACAAGGCAAAACTTTCTAGAGACAGTGTTGTAGGCAAAGAGCCTTTTTCTCACTTTTTTTCAGCTATAGCAGAGTACATTTGTAATAGAAACTATGTTCAAAGCACTCTAAGCACTGACCTGTTGAACAGAAAAGAGGTGGAAAGACCATCGTTGTATTCACTGGCTATATTCTGAGTACAGTTCACTTGATTAGTTGCATTCTGTCAAAGCCTCCCAAATCAGGCACTCTGGAACCAATAGACAAGAGAAGTCCTTTCTTGCAGTTCTGGACAGGACAGATGTAACCAACAGGCTGCAAGCTGCTATAAACTACCAAACACCTGCAGAATGATAGCATTTAGGCTACTTCTGGCTGTTAGCTTATGCATAAGCTTAAACTCTCTGCCTACGTAGCTTCTGAATTGTTTTTCAAAATATCCAACTAGGTTCTAGGGACAGGAGACCTGAGTCATAGGGATGTGATGGGTGTACCTGTGCTCGTAGGCTTACTTACAATCTGTAATCTTCTTAATAAATTCGCTGTACAAGTCTGTAAATGTTAAAAATTTCTTGTACAGGGAAAAGCAGTGTTGAAAATTAGATTTATTGTCAAACAGGGATCAAAATGATTGTTGCTATTGCATACAAAGAAAGGCAATAACTATGCAAAGTATGTTTCCTTGTCAAAGATCTTTTGAAAAAAATTAATAAGATTAACGTCGTGGATGTCAGCTGGTTTTGCCTTCACGGATGCCAGACAGCGTTAGCAAAAAGAACCAGATGTAAGTTCTTTACCTAATATTGTTAGACCGCTTCCTCCTACATACCACCATGAGATTCATTTTAATGAAATTAGACCTGAACACATTCAACAATCCTGAGTCAGTAGTAGTGCTGGGAAATAATTTATTGTAGGTGACAGAGAACAGCTATAAAATACAAAATACATGTAGTGAGATGGGAAAAATTAATTAGCCACTGATGGCCAGTACTACTCATCTTGGAAGGATATCACTGACAGATATAGCATCAGTGGAGGAGTGGGCACTGCATGGACCTTCTGAAATGAATCTAGACCGTTGTAATATGGAAAATCTGAATTTGCCTTTGCCTATCTTAATTTTGGAGTACGAGAACTACGCACTGCTACTACCTGGTCTTGTTATCCCTAGTTAGAGAGAGATCTTGGACTCAGGTGTCCACAGATACTGAAATCAGCTGCTAAAGTTGAGATGATAACTGCAGGCTGGAAAGGAGAATAAAGAATTTCCAAGGTAGAAGAGAGATTAAAGAAACATGAGGTGAGGAGGAGGTAAATAACTTCTTTCTTTTCTTAACATAAGAACATCAATTTTTAGATTGAGACTAGATGAACCACGAATCCCACAGCTCTGCCGCTCTCAGGAGAAAAACAATAATTGTAAAGGCCTGTGGCAAATAAATACATAAATGACCTAACTTCTCCTAATCCTCAGATGGGATGTCATATTAAGCACAGTTTCACATTATTTGCTTCTATATAAATGTGAATGCATACTATTTGTACCTGACTCATTTAGAGCATGGTACAGAGTCTGAACACAGGAGAGGAAGTGATATTAGCCCCACGTCACAGGGCATAAGGAAAGTCACCAATTGGTTTACATAGTGTCCACTGGTCTCAAAACTGAACTTCAGACTATGTACACGGAAGATAAAGACTATACAGCTGCTCACTACTGTAAAAAGTGTAGCATCAGGATTCTTGATAGATCAGCTGGGCTGATTTTTGCTCACCTCAGGAGATGAGCAGCAAAATGTTACTGCACCAAGCTGTCCACCCAAAATGTCCCTCCTCCAGAGGAGTCAGCAGAATAAAACATCTGCTCCTGCCTTAGACATTGTCATTCACAGTGTAGTGATTTCATTTAAATCGCTGAGGAAGGTAGGCTTGCATTACCATTGTCATCAGTGTGCCCGGGCTGCTGAGTCTGTTTTGGGGATGGCAACCTTCAGAAAGGCAAAACAACAAGAAGCTCAGTAGGGTAGGAAGGAAGGCAGAAGCCATAATGATTTACTCAGTGACTACAATTCAGCAAGCCTTGCATTTTGCCTCTTGTTGGAGAAGATCTCTGTACCACAGAAAGACAGGAAAGCCAGCTGATCAAGGCATCCTTAATCTGAGACCACCTTGAAGTCTTCCAGCATCTCCACTACATACATTTTAGGTTCAGTTCAGGAGCTGAAATGCTCTGGTCAAGTGTCGTTTAGGACATAGTCTCATTCTAACTGATTATGGGTCAACATTCAGAGTATGTGTTTTATGATGCAACCTGTTACTACATAGTAACATAAAAGCATGGAGAAAGACAAGACCTTGGAAGGATGTCTAATCATCCTCCTGCTCCAAGCAGAAGTCTATTCTTCCAGACATTCAAAGACAGAGAAACTACAAACCGTGCAGGAACTCTTCCTAGTGCTTTATTATTTAGAAGTGAAAAGGAAACCTGCAGAGTGTTTTCTCTAATGCCTTGTTGGGTGCTTCCTGTCTTTACTGCCCTATCTGCCCACAACACCAGCAATACAGTGCTGTTTACTTTGTAATAACTGCCTTTATATATTTGAAAATATTATAATCTCCTCTATTATTCTTCTCTTCCTTGGTTTACATAGCCTGGCTTTTTCAATCTTATAGGCTTGTCTTTGTTTTCTAGATCTCTGATCAGGATGGTTTTCTCTTTTAGCCTTTCTTCACTTGATCAAAGGGCAGAAATTGTACTAGCCAACATAATTTGGGCTGTGACTAATTTTAAATGCGCATCCTCACAACCGTAAAAGAAAGATTTCAGTAGTTACCAATAATGTAAATAATACTTGCAGGATTAAGCTCTGAAAGTGAATGAAATTCACCTCAGTTCTAGCGGACAGCGCGAAACTTAAGCATTACTAAAACCCCATTTTACCATCTTTGGTAGTGCATGTGTGTTTCATGGAAAAACAGCTCTGCTCATGTAATTAAAGCCGAAGTAGGATTGAAGCAATCTACTGATTTATTAACAAAATGTAATTAACTGGCAATCACTGAACTACATTCAGGACCAGTATCAGCAACACAACAGATAAACCATGTCACTAGATAATAAGAAAATGTTAATAAGCATCTTTCTGAACATTCGGATTAGTTATAACTAATCCCAAAACATTCTAATCGTGCATATGCACACAATTAAATGCATGTTACCCATCTGCCTCTAGGCAGTTAGTGTTACCAAAGATGAATGGCTTTTTCTTTGATCTCCTCAAAGGCTCTATGAGTAAAGGAACTGACCTTCTGGGAAGTTGGCCTTCGGTGGCTATGCACAACCAGAAGATCTGAAGGCAGTCTGAAGCTATAGCATAGATGAGCGAGGAAACTGGGAGGGCTGAACGCTCCATGCACAAATGCGGGATTTTATATTCAGCTTGGGAGAGTAGATTTGGAGAAATCTACTATTTGTTCAGCAATGGATCTCAATGCTTCTTGCTCTTTCCCCAAAAGATTTAGCCAAATGTTTTCCAGAGAAATATTTTCTATTGAGAAGCCCTTTTCCAGCAGAATTTCCTGGAGGAGAAATTCAGGAGAATTTCCTAAACTCGTCCTTCAGTTCGGAATTAGCCTACACATGCTTACTTCAGTAGATGAGTGAGTTTTCTGACACATGACTAAGTAAATATTAAGTAAAGGTTTCACGGTCTTTGTGATTAATTAATGATTTCCTCAGCAAGATTATTTCAATATAAATTTTTTCTAAGGAAATTTGTTCTAATACCTAAATCTCAGATATAAAGAGACAATCTTATTAGGTATTGGATATCCTTAGATCCTGTTGGGAATGCTCAGTGCTGATGAAGATCAGGTTAGAAGTTACAGGCTTTGAAGATTATTTAAGTACCTCACTATCTAATTATGAGGTTAATATTTAGATAACTTGCAGCATTAGGATAATAGAGTTAAATTTTAACATCCTAAGTTAATAATTTTAATATTAAATTTGTATATTCTAAGCAACAATACATGTGAAATACATATATTCACATAAACATGTAAAAGTTATGTTGGATAAGAATTAAAAGTCTATTAGCATTAAGAATTTATGATTGGCCTGCTTCTTTCAAATATGTTCATTTGAAAAATAACAATAGTCATACTAAATACAGCCTTGAAGTTCAGAAAATGTACTAAAGACCCTCAAGATGCTTTTGAATTGGCAGTTTAGTCCCTGTGCAGAATCTGAGATTGTTGCCGCTTTGTTTCTTATTTTTTAAAGTTCTTCATCAAAATGCCACACTGATAGCTTTTTTAGCTCTCCTAGACATAGCAAGTAACTGTTTTTATTATATATGGCAACACTAAAATACAGATGGAGACACACCCACCCCACTCCCCCCATTTACAGAAAAAGATGAAAGCAAACACTTCACAAGTTCCCAGTGTGAAGACTCTGATAATACATGACAAAACTCAGTTACCTCATGCAGTTGTGTGCATGTGCATGGTGATGTACTTTATGGGGTGGAGGGGAAGGCTCTAAATATCAGAGTTTAAGTTGTTGATTTTATTATCTCTTAGAGGAACAAGAGCTCCCGCCCCACTGCTGTGTGGCCTGGAAGCCCGCTGCAGCATCAAGAGTTAAACTTTCACCTCCTGCAGAGATGCATCTGAGTTGTTTTTTCCAGTTCTTCAAATAAACTAGAGGCAGGAATGAAGACTCTGAAAGTTAAGCCACACAGTTAAATGAAGAGCAACATTTCTTTATCCACATCCATAGCTGTGGATTTGAGACATAGTAAAATCTGAGATAGAGCCCACTGAAGTGAGCTGAGGTTCTGTTGCTGTCTTTCGTGGGTTTTTGCCTCACCATCCTCGATATTTCAGCATTACGAACAATTGTGTCTTTTATAGCTTTTGTGTAATTTGCATATATAAAACTGTCCCTTGAGCATTATTCTTTTATACTGTAGAACAAAGGTGGTTGGTGGCACAGTTATGGGGTGAATGACAACTTGAGTGCATTATACTATAAACAAAAAATAACTGCAATCTTTAAGTCAGAATAATGGCAATTATTGCTTAGCCCTGTGGGGTTAGCGTTCATTATGCTCAGCACTTCAGAACTACTGAATTCTATGGCTAGTAAAGTAGGAAGGGTAAATTATTTCTCAGAAAGTTGTTTTATTTAAATGTGTATCGCTTCCATCTACAATACTTTCTTACAAGCTGTCTCCTTTTGGTAAGGGAAAACTCATGCAAGACATAAGTAGCTGGATAAATGTTATACAAATGACAACAAAGAACTATATTTCAACTGTGACTTTTTTGTGAATACATCTTTAGTGATAGTGGAGGAATAGTTAGCTTTTGCAGAGGTAACATAAATTTTATCTGGGCATTGTTCTCCATATGTTGAATTGCTGTGAGTGAGCTTGTCCTATTATAGATGTGAGAGTATCCGGAGAGAAGATAGTAATATCTACTGCCTTGCATGCTGATTTCAGAATGCTAGTTTCTGTGCACTGCTGTAGATCTAATTAGCCAGAGAATCTTGAACAAATCGTTTCACCTCTCTGTGCTCATTTTTCCTCCCATCATTTTTTGTTTTCTTTGCCTGGATTATAAAAGCCTTGCTAGAACGTTTATTTATTTAACTATGACGTGGAAAGTGCCTGTAACAAGCACTCTTCACTCAGCTCAGGTAGTATCTTTAGGCATAAAAAGGAAAATTATGGTCCTGAATGCAAATAATTGTATTTCACTAAGTTCATAAGCGCCTGATGAAACTGGGCCCTCTTTTCTCTGGCTGATTCCTCCACTGATAGCAGAAGTGGTGACTGAGGAAACAGTGATTTTTAGTGGAAAATTTTGCCCTTCTTTTCGTCAAATTAGTAGATTTTCAGTGATACTAATCAGGGTTATATGCTCAAAGTCTCTGAAGGAAGGTGAAATTATAATGTAGGAAGAAATAGCATATTTACTCAGTCAAGCATGTACAAGCTCATTTGCTGTTCTAGGCTTGAAAAAGATGTAAAGGAGGGGTTTGGAAAGTAAGAAGGAGGATGTGGTTAAGCTGAGAGGTGCCACATCTTGAAGAGTTGAAAGAAGAGTATTTGCAATGAAATCAACAAGGTAAACGTCCAATTCTAGACATGTTCATTCTAATCAGTCAACACAAGTTGTTTGTATACACAGTCATCTATAAACCTGTCATTTCTCTAGGAATCCCAACATATACTCACTATGCTGTAAAAAATCCCATAAATCACATTAGCAAGATAGCCTGGAAAACTCTAGAGGCAATGGTCTGCATTTCAAGATTTGTGTTATGTATATATGAATGTTATTAGCATCGTTTTAACATGAGACAAAACTTATATATATTTATACATATATATAATATCAATAACCCTAGTTTTAGCCCCAAAATTGCAAAGAAAATAGAGAATTTTACTGCCACAAGAATAGGAAAAAACATTCAGAATCTTTTATCCAAACCACGCACTCTATCTATCCACATTGCTCAGCTGTGTTTCAGCAGAGGAATGGCCAGGTGTTTATGTGTAAAAAAGGATTTTTTACAAGAAAGAATAGAAGTTTATGATCTATTTTGTGTGCTCTTATCTGACTGACATCATCAAAACTGTCTTTTTTTTTTTTTAGAAAGCGTCATTACTGCTGCATTTCATAGTTGAAGTATCCTGAGTACTTTTTCTTGATAGGGAGCAACAATTATTAAGACAGAGATGCAAGCTTTCATTTAGTCTTACTGGTGCAAGCACAAAGGTAGGATTTGGTTGTGATTGTTACCAATTTTTTCATCTTAGAATTTAGTTTTCTAGATATTTCTTGGTGAACATTCAACTGCAGTGTTTAATGGATAGAATAAAATTTTGTATCAATACAAGATATCTTTATCCCAGAAAGCTCTTGGCAATTCAGGCATGAAGATTATTTTCGTTATATGTTTTGCATTGCAAAGTAAGCAGTAACTGTCTTCAAGGCATTGCAAATGCATCATCCTAAACCTTTGTGGAATACTGCTAGTTAACAAAGAGAGGAAAAGCTATCTTTCAGTCATTGTTGCATTAGCTTCTTCCTTTGCCTTTAGAAAAGCCAGAAGGCAGCCACTTCTTAATTTAAGCTCTCTTGGGAAACCATGATGTAGTCCACGTAAGGTATACTGTGACTGCACCTTCTTTTTCCACATTTGATTGCTCAATCCGTCAGTGTTCTTTGTAAAATTCATTGAGAAGAAGAAACTTTTTTCTATAAGAGTCCCTAGAATACTAATCAAAGTTCTATACTACATTGAAAACATAGGGGCTTATTCATACCACTGCTGGGAAGTTATCGTTGCCTCCAAAAATCAATCTGACAAACTTGAGATACATCTCAAATTCTACCACTTAAGCCACGAATCAGGAAATGCTGAGGAGAAACATGTATCTCAGATTCAAGTGAACAACGAGAGGAAAGGAATGCAAATGGCTTTGTAGTTTACAGCAGTCCTCTTTTGGATGGGTGTAGGTGTTAGGGTACCTTAAATAGGGTGCAGAGTTGGACTCCCTCTATTTCTTGCTAACTTGTACTTCAGTAATTGTTTTTTGCACTATGGTCCATGCACCGTGGACATGTGTGACAAATCAACTTTGGTTTCCTGAACTACATTATTTGGGGAAAAGCAGGTATCTAGCAATGTGGGTAGGTTAATTAGGGAAATTGTTCTGTTAGTATTAACCACTGAAATTCCAGCTCAGGTTAAATACAAGCACTGAAGTACCTTTTTGAATAAGAGAAGGAGTAAGAGTCCCAGTCACCTATCTTGCAGTCCTCACTCAAGAAAAGACCAGATCTACTTGCCCAGATATGAACTTCCTGCCTGATAAGAAAGTGAGAAATGATAGTATGAATCCTCGTAGCTGTAGATTCCCCCTTATGCAACAGTATTTCCTTAAGCCATGATTGCTGAAAGATGTTTGCATACAACTTTACATAAAGAAACAAAGCAATGGAATCATTCACAGTGCGTAAAGCTGACTACGGATGAAGTCTGTGCAGAATGGATGCCAGAGTGAATTGCTGTGCTGAAGGTGCATAAGTCTCTGTAAACAAAACTAATAAAAAGCTCGAAAATATTTCATGTACCATAGGGTTTGTGGCTTATTTTACTTTTTTCAGAACCATCATCCTTTTTTTAACCTGTCTCTATCTCCTCTGATGTGGAAACGAAATTTTTATGCAAAACCTCAAAACTTTATCAAGTTACCTTCAAAGAACCATAGTGCTAGAAACAATTTGTCTTGCAGCTCTTACAAGATGTTTTTAGCAAATACTGGACAACTTTTGTCTCACTGATCGTATAGTTATAATCTTCCCTCAGGTTATGCCACTGAGGGTAGAAAATCTTTAATGCTAGTTTTGATAACAATTTTAAGAACAAGATTTACAATAACAAATTTAGTTGCAAATCCACATAATATTTTCAGTATTTTTTAATTTCAAAAAAGAAAGAAATCTTGTTTAAAGATCTGTTGCAGAAGAGCTATCTCCCATCTTCTTTCTTTGTTCCTCTGCATTTCAAATGTGCTGATGTATTGCACATTTTTAATAAAAAAACCTTGTCCTGTATCCTTACAGAAACATCGCAGGATTTTCAAAAAAAGATAGTAGAAATTATGTTTGTTATTTTTAATACTGCATTTCAGACATGGGCATTATTATCTCGTGAATAAAATAAATGAAGTCCCATATTAGGAAGATCAATTCTTAATTCTATTTTTAATATTAGATAATTTCCTTAGACAAATACTGACTATTGGCTGAGGCACAGTGTACCACCACTAATGAGAAAACATGATGGTAACTGTGAAGAACACTGCTAAATAAGAAGAATGTTTTTAAGTATTTTTGAAAAAACATGATTTTTTATATATATAATCCATACAAGTGAAGAGAAATTATAAAACTTATCTATTCATGCAGTGTTTTCAGGGATAAAAAGGAACTATGTAGATGGTGATACATCTTCTGACAATGCTGGAAAACTCATCAGTGTACTGCGATATCCATTATATAGAACATCGTAAAGATGAAAGCTATTAAATGAGAAAGTGGTCTTGAGTTCTGTCTCATTAAAGGAACTATGATTTATTATTGAAATTGATATAAGTAAAGTGAAGGGTAACTTACAATGCATAGTGGGGAAGCTCTAAGCCTTGCTTAAGTATAAGTCGGCACTCTGCCAGGTGCTTCAATGATAGCGTGACGATACCATCTGAAAGGTAGTTTCGGCCTTAGCACGTTTGCTGACTGACAGAGTTCTATTGAATAGGATAAACATGCAAAGAATGGAGAAGGGAAAGTGCTGGTAAATGGCACTGCACAAACGATGTCAACAACCGCCTGACAGTGTGATGTGCAAAGGTTCACCCTTTAAAGAGCCTTCAAAATTGTCAATGCAGTACAAGAGCTGTAGAATCGGAAACTTATGAAGTCAGTTGAACTTGACAGTGTTTCCTCTAATCAGGAAACACTGTTTTCATCCTTATTTATTTCCTAATTATTCCTACTATCTGGACTCTGGAACTATGTATAGTTATTAAAAATCACAAGCTTGTTACTGTCTTTGTTTCATTTTGCTTTTTCCGTCAGTATCCAGCATCTTTTCTGCTGACTGCCCATGCTATTGCTCTCTCCATGATCAGTAGAAAGCATCTGGTACTCAGATTCTCATCTTCTGCTGTGACGTACTGTGTGGCTCTTTTCTGTCATGTCAGATACTTAGAAAATGTGCTTTTCATTTCCTAAGTGTTTTCCAAATTCAAATGTTTTCCAAATCTCAAGAAATGTACCAGTAACCTTACAGTAGCTATGCATTACTTGTCACTCAATATGATGTTGCCTTTTCTCAGTATCAGGTCTGTAATTTCAGCAGCTTGTAGAGCCTTGCTCTTTAATCAGTCACCTTCCCTTTTGCACACCTTATTATAGTTTATATATTGCATCTGACTGTCAAACCTTACCAGTAGTTGCATACTCTTGTGTTTAGGTTTCAGCTGACCTTCTGTCCCTAGGTATATAGATATAAAAAAAATCTTTAAAATCTTCTGGGTTGTTACTCAATGCTCATTTAAATAAAATCTAGTCTTGCATAAACCCATTTCTTCCCATTCTTTTACAGCAAAATGATCATTTATGTCACTTCCTTCTTATGATCTGATAAATCCTGAAATGCAATTTTTAATTTTTAAATGCAAAAAATTATTATTTTTTCCCAGATCAAACTATTCTACTTCTGAATACTGTCGAATTGTCTGGAGACTTTGATGCAAGGATGCAAAGACATGTTGGTAGGCATCTGTGTGATAATTGGGATTCTGTGTCCTGATTGCTGTGTATGGCATCATTTTTGACTGTTCAGTTGTCTTATGCTCACCTTGCAGTGCCATGAGTCACGGCAGAAGTGTACAGTCATCAGCAGCAGTTTTTTTAAAATGTCATTAGACACTGAGTCAATAGCTCATTATCAGAGTGCTTATCAGTCCCCTTTAATTGTGGAATCATTTCATTTCAAAAAATCCACAGCCAGCTCCTCTAATAGCTGAGTGTTTTCTCCTATTTAGCTGTCATGGGTCTAAGCAGCATGTGCTTCTAGCTGCACTTCAGTACTCTACTGAAGCATTCTGACATTGCTATTAAAGTAGCTTTTCTGTAGTACAGCCTTGGTTAATAGTTCTCTTCACTCTGTCAAATGCCTTCTTTTGGGTTTTTGATCATTTTCCATGCTGTTTCAGTGTGCACACATTCTCTCAAAGACTCACAGACCTCAAGAGGGCAGGAGCAAAGCGGAAGAGGGAATGCACTGTTCTTAGAAATCCTTGGTCAGCCTGCATGTTCTTTGGCCTGGCCTTGTTCTTACAGGGCACAGTATTCACAAATTTATCACTAATTATGGCAGAACTGTAACCATGCACATGCAAACAGTATATGCATATACATAAGGATTTATTTGATTGCATATCTTTCTGTCCTCCTCAACAAAGTTCCATACCAGTAAGTGCAGTTTTCAAAACCAATCTCTGCCATACCTAAAGTTTTCAAGTTTTGTTGCTGTTCTGTAATATTTCTAGTCTGTTTTGACACCCCAACTTGCTATGAATGTTATTTGAATACAGAAAATTGAAATAAGAGCAATTTGCAAAGAAAGTTTTCTGGTCTGTGAGTTGACAGAAAAATGGAAAAAAGTGTCGAACAAAGTTATGGCTTTTCATCTACAGAATTGTCTTTACTTCCAAACAATAATTTTCTCTACACTGAGGAAACACATTATATGGAGACTTTTTCATCTGTTACGATACTTACATAAATAATACTTGAGATTAGTTTCACATCTGTCTTAATTATTTCTTTATATTTGGTACTTTTCTTTTGCAACGATGATTGCGGCTTTTTGTAATTGCGAACTTACTCATTTTCTTAGAGTAAGTTTTTTGTTTGTTTACTTCATTTTCTTTAGCATGTAATGTGATAGATCATGAGTCCTCCCAGGGCTCAGTATTTGGGTCACTCTTGTTTAATAACTTTATCAATTATCTAGATGAGGGGATTGAGTGCTCCCTCAGTAAATTTGCAGATGACACTAAATTGGGTGGGAGTGTTCATCTGCCTGCGAGTAGGAAGGCTCTGCAGAGGGATCTGGATGGGCTGACTGGACGGGCTGAGGCCAATGCTATGAGGTTCAACAAGGCCAAGTGCTGGGTCCTGCACTTGGATCATAACCACTCCATACAGTGCTACAGGCTTGGGGAAGAGTGGAAAGCTGCCCGACAGAAAAGGTTGGTGGCTGAAAACTGACTGAATACGAGCCAGCAGTGTGTCCAGGTGGCCAAGAAGACCAATAGCATCCTGGCCTGTATCAGCAGTAGTGTGGCCAGAAGGAGTAGAGAAGTGATCATGCCTCTGGACTCGGCAATAGTGAGGCTGCACCTCAAATACTGTGTGCAGTTTTGGGCCCCTCACTCCAAGAGAGACATTGAGGTGCTGGAGCGTGTCCAGAGAAGGGCAACGAAGCTGGTGAAGGGTCTAGAGCACAACCGTTAGAGGAGAGGCTGAGGGAATAGGGGTTGTTTGGCCTGGAGAAGGGGAGGCTGAGGGGAGACTTTATCTCTCTCTCTACTACTACCTGAAAGGATGTTGTGGTGGGGTGCGGGTTGATCTCTTCTCCCAAGTAACAAGTGATAGACAAGAGGAAATGGCCTCAAATTGCACCAGGGGAATTTTAAATTGGATATTAGGGAAAATTTCTTCACCAAAAGGGGCGTCAAGCATTGGAACAGGCTGCCCAGGGAGGTGGTAGAGTCACCATCCCTGGAGGTGTTCAAAAAATGTGTTGATGCTGTGCCTCTAGACATAGTTTAGTGGGCATGGTGGTATCAGGTTGACAGCTGGGATCAATGATCTTAGAGGTCTCTTCCAAATTAATGGTTCTATTATTCATGGAAAAAATGGCCAGGGAATATGACACAAAATTCTACAGACCACACTGGCTGGTGTGGAGGACTCACTGTCTCTACATTTCATCCTTTTTTTAAATTTTCTTCTAGCTCTAGTCTGGTACCATGCAATAAATGCGTACTAAGAGGTGGTTTGCATTGGGGTACCTCCTGGACCTTGTTGTGGTTTTTTTAGTTTAATTCAAAATGATGAAAGAATAGTTTGTGTGGTCTGAAACCGGCCTATAAAATGGTTTAAAGCACAATAGGTATTATCAACAGATTCATTTTAAAAGCGCAATTCAAATCCTAACTGAAGCACTAGATGAATTCACTTTGGGAAAAAAATCCAAATACGAAAACCCTGGAATTACTGTGTTCCACTATCAGACTGAAAAGCCAGATTGGCGTTGAAGCTGCTGTTGTCAATGTGAGATCCCACCAAAAGCCACATAACAGGGAATCAGTCCCCAAGGTGTATATTATGCTACATCACTCTCGGAGGGGGCAGACAGTGGCAAAGAACCTAACAGCCTTATTACTGTTTCATAATTTTCAGCATGCTTGTCTAGGTAAGAAAATACCACAAAAGACAACCTACTTGCTATAGAATTAAGAGGACAAAGAAAGTTTCTTGTACTAATAGACCAAGTTAATATGGATAGAATAACTGTTCTCTGAATTTTATTGTGCCTGGATCACAATACATATTTTTGCATGCTAATTTACCCGTGTTCTTGAACAGTCCTGCACCCATCCTGAGATTCAAACCAAAGCCTGAACGCATATCTAACTATATTGTAGTGTTTATACAAGTGTTGGTAAAAGCGAAAGCAGTTGGGTTGAGGGGGGATTACAAAAATGAATGGTTCATGTGAAATTAAGCTTTAAGATAGGTTAGAATTGGGTTGGCATTGTAGAGTCTAAAGTGATAATTAAACCACCAGAAGCTTTGCTTTTGACTTTTGGTAGTTAGGTTTTGAAATTTCGTTTGATCACAAAAGCAAACTATAACTCGGGCATGAAAAAAATACTTGTAATTACTTAAAAATTTTGGTTAAATGAATCACCTCCATGAGTTCAGTCAGTCCAGGTAGAGGCCATGTTTCTTTTTTGTTTGAAAATGGTAAATCTCCATCTGTGTATAATATTTGTCTTATTCTCTGCAGTGCAAGGGAACAGGTTTTTTTTCTCATCAGATTCCATCCTTTCCCCTCAAAAAAAAGTTACATCATTTCAGGTTTGAGTGCTTTGTCAATATTTGGAGGAACAGCAGGATAAAACTCTTAGAATTTTATCCTTTAAACACAGAACTATTTGATGTTTAATGCATATTTCTAGCATACAGTAAGGAAAGATAATATTCCTCTGGTTCTTAAATAATCCATGTATGTTTCTTTTCAGACTGGAAGCCTTTATTAGCTGAATAGAACACCATAATATCTTCAGACAACTTGTATTATATATTCAATGACTGTAGTTTAAGCTAAAACATCAAGATTAAGCTCTCCAAAACAGCCTAAGGGATTTAATTTCATTACATTCAGGATGAAGAATTTCACTAGAATCTGGGTCCCTAAACCCTTAGGTATGTTTAAAATACTAGCCAAAAGTCCTATTTTATGAAAATCAGTTGGAAAAAGAAGTCACCTTAATGGCTCCGAGTTTATTGCCTACATGGTTTCTAGGTCACATCTAATAAATTGTAACACAATTATCTTCTTTTCCTTTAATGTCAGCTAAATATTCAGTTGGCCTTTTTTGTCATCACTAGGAAACTTCTTGCAAGTCAGGCATCCAACAGGTTTATTTGAGACAGAGCTAAACTACAACTCCAACTTAGATACCTTTACCTTGCTCACACTCATAAAAAAAATAGAATATAGTCAGGAGAATTATCTTATCTTGTTTTAAACTTAATAGGGGTGATATGTTTAAAAAGAAATTGATTTTTAAATTTTAAATGTGCCATTTCCCTGGACAGGTGATCATGTTTAAAAATCAGATACTCTAATACGTGAGTAAATGTAGAAGAAAGCACCAGTCCTTAGGTTTGTGCTAATGGCACTGCATATCTCCTTATAGTTCAGAAGTTTTTAATATATATTGATATCAGCTAGCCATGAAATTACGGTCTGTATTCTGAAAAGGCTCCTAGGCTGACATATGTTTAATGTTACTCCTCTGAAGGTGAATGAGGACTAGCTTCTGGTATAAACAAGAGAGGAGAACAAAACCAATCTACAGCCTCTATACCTGTAGAAAGTGAACGTAGAGAGGTAGACCGTTTGAGCAGTGAAGTATATCACATTTCTTTCATCTAAGCTACCAGTTAGTTCTCTTATGGTATTGCATTTGCTAGCTCTCCTAGTGTCTTGGTTTGAAAAGACAGGTGTCTGTGGAGGAAGGCAGGAGCCTCCCTTGAAATGGAGAGTGCAACCCCCTTCCCTCCAAACTACTATAATTTTGAAATTAACGGGCCTTCAGGCAAAGATATGGGGAATAGGAATAACAGTTCTTTACTAATATATATATATGTATATAACACAAGGCAGGGAAAAACAAACAACCCACTGGTTTACACTGACAGAGTCAGGAATACAACCTGACACCCTGTTAGGGTGGCAGTAGCAGTCCGATAAGATGCTGGCTGCAGTCCTCCTGAAGTGATGGGTGTAGTTCTGTGGAAGCAGCAATCAGGTAAAAGAGTCTGGTCTTCCTCCGAAGGTCCAGTGGTCGGCAGGTAGCTCTCGTCCTCTGGAACTCAGGTGGGGGGAAAAGCTCCTCTGGGAATCCAGTGGAAGAAAGGCTGCTAGGGTGTTCAAAATCTCCGTTTTTATTTGGCATGGACTGCTTGGCTCCTTCCCCCCCCTCCCCGGGCGGAGCATCTCACAATGGGATGGGGAGTCGTGAGGCAGTTCCTTGATGGGCCATTAACAGGAGATAGCCCAGGAGCGAGTTACCGATGGGTCAGGCGATAAGGCATTGTTGTGCCCAGTAACAGGAGATAGTCCAGAGGGGGGAGGCAGGGAGCACCGCCCCACCTGGTCTCAACAGCTCCTGAAGATGGTAATAGAATATATTTTTTTTTCTTTTGGCACATTTTACACTGTAACCCAGGACATAATCCACCCCTTATTCTATTACCATCTACACCATACCCAACCCAATGCCCCCTTACAGATACATATATACATATATACACAATGAAACCTTACACAGAGTTCTCACTTAAAATTAGGTCTCCTTGTGGTACACAACGGGTTTCCCCATTTTTCTGCATTACCCACCAAGTGTAACCAGGTCCTTGAGCAAAAACAACCCCACGGAGGGGTGTGCCTTTGCCTGATGTGGGATTAATCCAGACAGTCTTTCCTAACATACCTCTCGTGTGTACCACAGGGACTTTATCTCCGTCCACTGTGTGCAAGGGTCCAGACTGGGCGGGACCAGCTCGATTGATGGACCCTCGGGTATTGACCATCCAGGTGGCCTTTGCTAAGTTCAGTTCCCAATTTTTGAAAGTCCCCCCTCCAAGTGCTTTTAGGGTAGTCTTAAGTAGCCCATTGCACCGTTCAACTTTCCCGGCAGCTGGTGCATGATAAGGGATATGATATATCCATTCGATTCCGTGTTCTCTGGCCCAAGTGCTTATGAGGCTGTTCTTGAAATGTGTCCCGTTGTCTGACTCGATTCTCTCAGGGGTGCCATGTCTCCAAAGAACTTGCTTTTCCAGGCCCAAGATGGTGTTCCGGGCAGTAGCATGAGGCACAGGGTAGGTCTCCAGCCACCCAGTGGTTGCTTCCACCATGGTCAGCACGTAGCGCTTGCCTTGACGGGTTTGGGGAAGAGTGATGTAGTCAATTTGCCAGGCTTCCCCATACCTGTACTTCGACCATCGTCCACCGTACCACAGAGGCTTCACCCACTTGGCCTGCTTGATTGCAGCGCAGGTCTCACAGTCTTGGATAACCTGGGAGATACTGTTCATGGTTAGATCCACCCCTCGGTCCCGTGCCCATTTATAAGTGGCCTCTCTGCCTTGATGGCCTGAGGCATCATGGGCCCATCGAGCTAAGAACAACTCTCCTTTATGTTGCCAATCTAAGTCTATCTGGGACACCTCTATTTTTGCAGCCTGATCTACCTGTTCATTGTTACGATGTTCTTCGTTAGCCCGACTCCTGGGGACATGAGCATCTACATGACGGACCCTCACAGGTAGCTTCTTTACCCGAGTGGCAATATCTTTCCACTCATCAGCAGCCCAGACTGGTTTTCCCCTACGCTGCCAGTTGGCCTTTTTCCACCTTTCCAGCCAGCCCCACAGAGCATTGGCTACCATCCACGAATCAGTATAAAGGTAGAGCTTTGGCCACTTCTCTCTTTCAGCAATGTCCAGGGCTAGTTGAACGGCTTTGAGTTCAGCAAGTTGACTTGATCCACCTTCTCCTTCAGTAGCTTGTGCGACCTGTCGTGTGGGGCTCCATACGGCTGCTTTCCACTTCCGGTTCATCCCTACGATGCGACAGGAACCGTCAGTGAAAAGAGCATATCGTGTTTCCTCTGCTGGTAGTTGGTTGTACGGTGGAGCTTCTTCAGCCCGCGTCACTTGTTCCTGCTCCTCTTCGTCAGTGAGGCCAAAGTCTTCACCTTCCGGCCAGTTCGTAATTATCTCCAAAATCCCAGGGCGATTTGGGTTTCCAATACGGGCGCGTTGTGTGATGAGGGCAATCCATTTGCTCCATGTGGCGTCAGTGGCATGGTGGGTGGAGGGAACCTTTCCTTTAAACATCCACCCCAGCACCGGTAGTCGGGGTGCCAGGAGGAGTTGTGCTTCGGTGCCAATCACTTCCGAGGCAGCTTGGACTCCTTCATAGGCTGCTAGGATTTCCTTCTCTGTGGGAGTGTAGTTGGCCTCAGACCCTCTATAACTTCGACTCCAGAATCCCAGTGGTCGGCCACGAGTCTCTCCAGGCACCTTCTGCCAAAGGCTCCAGGACAAACCATTGTTCCCGGCCGCAGAGTAGAGCACGTTCCTCACCTCTGGTCCCGTCCTGACTGGGCCAAGGGCTAGCGCATGAGCGATCTCCCGCTTGATTTGGGCAAAAGCTTGTTGCTGTTCAGGGCCCCAGTGGAAATCGTTCTTCTTGCGGGTAACCAGGTACAGAGGGCTCACAATCTGGCTGTACTCAGGAATGTGCATTCTCCAAAAGCCTATGGCGCCTAGGAAAGCCTGTGTTTCCTTCTTGCTGGTTGGTGGAGACATCGCAGTGATCTTATTGATGACCTCGGTGGGGATCTGACGCCGTCCGTCTTGCCACTTTACCCCCAGGAACTGGATCTCTCGGGCAGGTCCCTTGACTTTGCTCTTCTTGATGGCAAAACCAGCTTCCAGGAGAATCTGGATGATCTTCTCTCCTTTCCCAAATACTTCCTTTGCTGTGTTCCCCCACACAATGATGTCATCGATGTACTGCAGATGTTCCGGAGCTTCACCCTTTTCCAGTGCAGCCTGGATCAGTCCATGGCAGATGGTGGGACTGTGCTTCCACCCCTGGGGCAGTCGGTTCCAGGTGTACTGTACGCCCCTCCAGGTGAAGGCAAACTGAGGCCTACATTCTGCTGCCAGAGGAATGGAGAAAAAAGCATTGGCAATGTCAATAGTGGCATACCACTTTGCTGCCTTGGACTCCAGCTCGTACTGGAGTTCCAGCATGTCCGGCACGGCAGCGCTCAACGGTGGAGTCACTTCATTCAAGCCACGATAGTCCACAGTCAATCTCCATTCTCCATCAGACTTGCGCACAGGCCAAATGGGGCTGTTGAAGGGTGAGTGGGTCTTGCTGACCACCCCTTGACTCTCCAGCTCGCGGATCATTTTGTGGATGGGGATCACGGCATCTCGATTCGTCCGATACTGCCGGCGGTGCACTGTCGAGGTGGCAATTGGCACTTGTTGCTCTTCCACCTTCAAGAGTCCTACTGCAGATGGGTTTTCTGATAGTCCGGGCAAGGTGTTCAATTGCCTAATGCTCTCTGCCTCCACAGCAGCTATCCCAAATGCCCACCTGAGACCTTTTGGGTCCTTGTAATAGCCGTTCCGGAGGAAGTCTATGCCCAGAATACACGGGGCCTCTGGGCCAGTCACAATCGGATGTTTCTGCCACTCCTTCCCAGTAAGGCTCACCTCGGCTTCCAACAGAGTCAATTGCTGCGATCCCCCCGTTACCCCGGCAATGGAAACAGGTTCTGCCCCCACATGTCCCGATGGCATTAGGGTACACTGCGCACCAGTATCAACTAACGCTTTGTATTTTTGTGGCTCTGACGTGCCAGGCCATCGGATCCACACCGTCCAAAATATCCGGTTTTCCCGTGCCTCTCCCTGGCTAGAGGCAGGGCCCCTCTAGCACTGGTTACCATTCCCTTCCTGGACATACATACTAGAGGTTCCTTCAAGGGGATCTGTCAGATCATCCTCCCTTCTGTAATATCTGGCAGCTCGGTCCTGGGAGGTTGAGGCTACCTTCACTTTAGTGTTACTCCCCCGGTTAGTGTTTCCCTCCTTGAGTTGACGCACCCGTGCTGCCAGGACAGAAGTGGGTTTCCCATCCCACCTTCCCATGTCTTCCCCATGGTCGCGCAGGAAGTACCATAGCTCAGCTCGTGGGGTGTACCCTCTCCCTCTAGCTGGGGGACGTTGGGCTCCGACTTTGGGGCCTGTGACTTGTACCGGTGCCAAATGGGAACTGCTCCTCCTCACCTCCTGCTTTATTTCCCTCATCTCCTCTTGTAGGCTCTTAATCACAGCAGAAACGTTAGCCTGCATTGGGCCATTGATCATGCTTTCAAAATTTCTAAGCTTGCTCGTGACAGAACCCACTGTCTCTCGGTCGTTATCTGCATTAATCATTGCAATGAAGGTGGAGTATTCGGATGGCCCTAGATTTGCCAGATTCCACAACATTTGCCCTGCGCACCTGACTTTGTCAGGGTCATTACCATGCTGTCCATCCCTCCCAAAGAGTACCTCCAATACTGCCACTTCTCTCAGCTGCTGGATCCCTTCCTCAAGGGTCTTCCAGCGCATTCTGTGATGGTGCTCCTGCATTCTCTCTCTGTGGACAAACCTCTCTCTCACACTCATTAAAAGCCGCTCCCAGAGGGAAAGGGTCCCCGGCTCCCTTACAAATACCAGATTGACACCTGAGTCCTGAGTCAAGGGTCCCAAATTCCTTGCCTCACTGCCATCCAGTTGCACACCCGTACCCATAAGATCCCAGACCCGAAGTAACCAGGTTGTAAAAGCCTCACGCCCCCGCCGTACGATGTCTTTGTGCAGATTACGAAGACTGTCATACGTCAGGGACTCGGTGATTATCTCAACCACTGGCTCGCCTGCAGGTTCTGAGGGCCCTCCTTTCTTAACTGAGTGGTCTGATTTCATCTTAGATTTCCTCGTTTCCACAGGGGCGACTGCTGCTGGCTCTGACTGCCCTTGCATTTCAGCTGGAACCTGGACGGTTGTAACGTCTGTGGGTTCTACTGCTGCACCATTAGACTCTCCCTCTTCAAGGCAGGAGGAGGGATTCCCAGCAGCTGAGAGAATGCACTCCTTCAGCATCTGGCCCATCTCACGTATCTCCTTCACCCAATCCGAGTGGTTCATTTCTGATGTGAGCTGTGAGGCAGGGTCAGATTCTGGAGCAGCATTCCTAGTCAGGGTAGTTATCCAAGCCAATCTCCCCTGATCTCTGAATACTGAATAAAACAGGATTATCAGCAACACCAGCCACTGTATGATATCATTAGCACTTAGGAAAGCTCTGAATCCTTCGAAAACTGGTGGAGTAGACCCAAAGAGCTGGGTTAGGGGTTGGGAGAAAGTTTCTCCCGGTGTCATTTCCTCACAGTAGGTACCATTATTAAAGTAACCCCAAAAGCATACATTTAGTGTTTGATAGCTCCGAATCCATGTGCCCGCCTTCCAGAGGAAGTTAATAAGCCATGAATTCCTCACCTTATTAATCCATAAAACAAACTGGATAACAGTCACGGTAGCCTTAGTTATAGGACCCATGTTTAGATAAGGGCCTGCAAATGGGAGAAATACAGCCACCACCACATGCCACACGAACCGGGATAAGCTAGCCCACATAATGCCACTTAACAAGGAATCTATATCCAACGCACAAGAACCGTTATTCCTTTTATCTCTCGATACCCTCGGGCCCCACGTTGGGCGCCAAAATCTGTCTTGGTTTGAAAAGACAGGTGTCTGTGGAGGAAGGCAGGAGCCTCCCTTGAAATGGAGAGTGCAACCCCCTTCCCTCCAAACTACTATAATTTTGAAATTAACGGGCCTTCAGGCAAAGATATGGGGAATAGGAATAACAGTTCTTTACTAATATATATATATGTATATAACACAAGGCAGGGAAAAACAAACAACCCACTGGTTTACACTGACAGAGTCAGGAATACAACCTGACACCCTGTTAGGGTGGCAGTAGCAGTCCGATAAGATGCTGGCTGCAGTCCTCCTGAAGTGATGGGTGTAGTTCTGTGGAAGCAGCAATCAGGTAAAAGAGTCTGGTCTTCCTCCGAAGGTCCAGTGGTCGGCAGGTAGCTCTCGTCCTCTGGAACTCAGGTGGGGGGAAAAGCTCCTCTGGGAATCCAGTGGAAGAAAGGCTGCTAGGGTGTTCAAAATCTCCGTTTTTATTTGGCATGGACTGCTTGGCTCCTTCCCCCCCCTCCCCGGGCGGAGCATCTCACAATGGGATGGGGAGTCGTGAGGCAGTTCCTTGATGGGCCATTAACAGGAGATAGCCCAGGAGCGAGTTACCGATGGGTCAGGCGATAAGGCATTGTTGTGCCCAGTAACAGGAGATAGTCCAGAGGGGGGAGGCAGGGAGCACCGCCCCACCTGGTCTCAACAGCTCCTGAAGATGGTAATAGAATATATTTTTTTTTCTTTTGGCACATTTTACACTGTAACCCAGGACACCTAGTTTTTCAGTCCCTTAACATCTGTAATTTTTTATCAACAGGTCATTAAAAATAATCTTCTTGTAATTTGTTCTGTGATGGACAATTCCTAAACTGTGTAGACAGATGAGTTTGAAGAACTTTTCCTTTTATTAGAAGATAGACACTGAGCCAAGAAATGTAACATAAACAACTGTTTAAAATGTAGGGGAAAACAATTTAAGTAGATATTTGATTAAATCTTACTCATGTAGGAACATCTAGGCAGTTGTAAATTTTGACATTGTTGTGGGATGGAAGACAGGTATTAGCTATTAGATATAGTTTAGGAATAATCACTTAGGACATATCTTGATGCAAAGATAAAATTTAGGTCACCAGATATATTGTCATTATGTCTGACTTTTTTCCATTGCTGCAATCAGTTGTGAAGATGTTCATACATAAGCATAGAAGCCACAACTTTCAGATACACCAGATAGTCCTCTTTAGATCTGACAGAATAAAACATACTAAAAGTAAGTGCAATTTGTCATTTAAGGCTCAGATATCAAAGTACGGTGTACTGATATTCAAAATTTACGTCGCTTGTACTGCTAAAGGTAATTATCAGATTCACTTCATTACACTTCATTTAGTATGTGTACTAAAGAAAAGCTTTAGGTGACATTTCCTTTCTCACTATATCCTTTTAACAGCAAGAGAACTGAATACAGATAACCTAACATCTCCCAAATGATAAAAAGTTTTTCAATTTGTATGAAAAAAAAATGTTATGAGGATGTAATAAATGTAATCATCTCTCTGTCTTACAAGCCATTTAATGTTTGCTGAGGTCTAATTCAGAGGTTTATATTCCTTTCACTTTTCTTTTTAAATGAAGTAGTACTGTTTATTCTAACTATATAACATTGATATTTATCCAGAATAAAAATAAAAACAAAATGAAATAAAACTTGATCAGACACGCAAAATGAGGTGCTCCACGTTTTTTTTCCAAATTAGAGATATGTGTTAGTGATGTTGTTGACATTTCACTTGGGACTTGATCCTGGACAATATTTTTCCATATTTTCATAAGGACAAGGAACAATTGTGGTGTTATAAATGTCAGCACAGTTTTTATGAGGACAGTGATAAAGCCACAGCTTTTATCCTCATGAAATGGTGATCTTCACACAATGACAATTCTGTTTCAATAATCCATCACACAGTTAACACTGAGAACAGTTGGAATGTCCCATGGTATTCAACATGCCTGGTTTGGCTTTGCTCTTTTCATTGAGACTGTGTGGTGTAGTGGCTTTCCTCCATTTTTATGTCACAGAAACACTAACATGAACATGATTATCTTTAAGCGCTTTTAGTGTAACTTCATGTAGCACATTTTTCATGTTCTGCAGTCTTACAACTACCCCACAGTTTTTTCTCAGTAGTATAATGGTAAATCTAACGCACCTGCCCATCAGCACAGGTGAAAAATTCCTTCTGTTTATTGCCTTTCTGAATAGCGCTGCTCATCCTCATGAATAGATGTAATTTCTGTTGTGCAACTTTTCCAGGCACCAGCTACACTTCTGAAGTATTTACTCTGTTCTGGAATTTTTATCATTCGCCCTTGTTCAGCTTATCCCTTTTTCTTCTTTCTTTCCATTTCTTAGTCCCTTTTACTTAAGTAACTTAATTAGTAGTCAATGGAGGTTATTACAGATGCAAGTCAGAACTACATATCAGCTCTCTCCTCTTCATTGAATCCAGACATCCCTTCACAGGAACCAGGACAAGCGGGGGCACATGCAGGTAAAACAAGCTGTGAGTGTGCACCTGGGGTGCAGGGTCTTGAGGTACATTACAGAGTGCATCCCTTCAGTGTAAACTCAGCTGCTGAGAAGTCAAATGTCGAGCTTGCAAGGACAGCAAGTGTTCAATATCATTGTTATTAAAAAAATGTCTTGTGATATAAGGAAGAGAACAGGATGGTTAGTCAGATTACACAACTCTTTTCTGCAAATCTTGGATCTCGTGGTGCCTAGAGGAAACAGAATCCCTTCTACCTTTTCTAGGGAAACTGCTGAAAAGGCAAAGAAAGAGATTGAGAGGAATCTCAAAATGTTTGGTTGGCAAGAAGCCACTAATGGAAATTGCTGAAGACGAGTATATTTTCAGTTTTACCTAAGTGTTGGATTTATTTCTCTCCCACAAAATAACACACCCTTTTGGCAAGAAGTACTTTTCTTCATGAGGGCTATGTTGTTGAAAATCTCCTAAGACATGACTGTGTGATATCACATACTTTTATAATAAAGCTCAGTTGGTACAGCACTTTTCCAAACATGAAAGACTGAAGCACAAGTCACACCTTCTGTGAACATCTCTATGGATATCTTTTCCTCCTATGTAATGGTTGATTTGAAAAAATCAGATACTTATGCTTGTGGAATAGAATAAGGGTGGGCATATTCTTGTTGAAGTTTTCAGCTTTGCATGATATAATTAAATATTAATTGAATCACAAAGACAATAAGAATAACTTTGTTATCTACTGGTTATGGAGGAGTAATAAGTATTGCACTATAGTCCTTTGCTTCAATAAAACATTCATATGAAATCCATAAGCATTCATTAGAAAAGAAACTGTAACTCAGGTCACTCCTTCTATTATGAGGCTAGAGTAATTCTCACAACATCAGTCTATTTTCAATCCAATAAATATTTAATTATATATGCATACTGAAAATTTCAACAAGGTGGAATTAGAAAGCCCATTCCCTATCTTCAAAATACTCTGCAGTTTGTTGGTGAGCACATATACATTAGAGATTCAGGTGACATGCAGAAAAAAATATTTGAGCTACTTTCCCAAATTCCTGGGCACTGAACTCCCGGATTAAACTACAGATCAACAGATCTTGCTCAGGTTTTTTTCACTCTGATCCTGCAGCTTCTTCAGTGTATATGCAAAGCAAAGTATCATGAAGCCCATCTCACTACAAGAACTAGTTCATAGTTGTCAGTGAGGTATGTAACTGCTCTAGAGTTACACAATCAGTTTGTTTGTTAGTAGAAACACAGGGAATTGCACTTCACAAATGTGAACGAAAGAGATACTAAACTCAAAAGCTAACCAGGCTACATTCAAACAATAAAATAAAGCGTATAAAAGTTTTGTCTTCCTCTCTTTCACCTCTGCTGCACCCCCCCCAACACCCCAATGCTTCTTTCAAAGATCTTTGTTAGGTTTCCAAAGATGCAGGTTTTGACTTTAACAGATTCACTTGAAGCATTGAGTTCTATGTTTAGGTAGTGGTTCAGTATTTATGGACATGGACTTCTAAAGTTTACTTACTGACAATAGACACAATCAAAAGGAATTCTACTCTAGGCGGTCCTGCTCTGGCAGGGAGGTTAGAATAGATGAGCTTTTGAGGACCCTTCCAACACCTGACATTCTGTGATTCTTCCGTAATATGAAATGCATTTCAATGAGTTTCTTAAGCGTTCCTCCTTTGTAACAGTTACATAGCTTGCTTCATTGTCTTTAACCAGGTTATGCTTTTACTTGAAGTTAGACAAGAAATTAGGTACTTGGCTGAATCAGGACCATAAATCTTAAAAGAAATTCAGTATTATTGTCATTGGTTAAGGACCTGATTGTTACCCAAGAAGCATTAACTGTATTTTTTTATGCTGATGGTGATGCACTTTATGCAGATAATTAAAGAGCTTCAATTTTCATTACAAGCTTAAGTATGTTCTCGTCTCAATCCAGATTAGATTTAATAGAGCTATTTGCATGCACATTTGATTGATTTGGAGGTTCGGCATGCAAACAAATTAACATTGTTAAAGTTATTGAGTGACTTACCCCGCATTTCCTTATTTTATTGACTTATTGAAATATTGTCAGTACTATAACAAGCCTTTTAGCTAAGTGCTAAATTTGAATCAGTAAGTATGTTACTGTACTATTCATAGAATGACTAAACAATATAGATCTTAAGGGGCTTTCAGTGAATTTGTGAATTACTGGTATAAGGTTTTAAATGACAAGTCACTGTTTGAATGTTAAAGCAAACAACAAAATCTTACGTAAATAGATGTGTAAACCAAATTTAAAAAAAAATTGGCAGTTTATGATTGAATTTAACAAATAGAATAATTTTTATACCAACAATTTACAGTTATGCAAAGCTTGCATGAGATTAGTTTAAAGAACTGCTCATCCATGTGGCAAGTTCGTGGTACAAAAAGTAATAGGGACATCTGTACATCTCAGCTGTACAAAAAGGCTTTAGCACTGGATTTAGTCTGATGCATGCTAGTGGATGAGTTGGGCTCTTGGTTTTTAAGATATTTCTATTTCTGTTTCAGTAGTGTAAAATAGTGATGATAAAAAGAAAGGCTTGGACAAACCCTGGATAGTAGGATTTACAAATTTATCAAAGGAATAGAAATGTTTAGTACTCACTGGTTTCTCACTGATTTAACAAATATTGTTTGTAAGGATCTTGTGCTTGTTGGTATTTTAGAAAGGTTATTGCTGATAAGAAAAAGGAGAAGTTGCTGAGCGAAATCAAGGAGATGAAAGTGAGATGATCCAAACCAAAGGAAACTGAAATAAGGTAATGGAGGCACACCTCATGGAGGCAATTTTTTTTTACACTTTACAAACTGATCTGTGCAATTCCCGGAAAGTGATTCTTTCGCTTGTCATTCTGAAAAAAAAATGGTTTTATTTCAAGAACAGAAAGTTGTAAAGTGTGAGGGGATTTTTCTTTGAACTATTTTACCTAATTATCTTTACAGTGAAGTGAATTGGATAAATCATTTTTCTGAACAAACACTGTAAGATACAGATGCAGAATTATCTCTGAGGAATATCTCCATGTTATAACTCTTCAGCAGCGTGTTACAGAAGATTAACATCAAACTTCAAATGACAAATGGCAAACTTTTTTTTGTGTCATTTTCCAAAATTGCTTGAAGTTAGGACTTAAAGAAAACATGAAGTTTTTGTCATTGCATTCAATGAATGCAGAGTTTCATGTGTAAATCTGGAAAATAATTCTGAGTATAAAAAAAACAAAGCAACAAAGTGGTAGATAAAAAAATCATACACTCGTGGAATAGTTTGGGTTGAAAGGCACATTTAAAGAGGTCCAACCCTCCCTGCAATGAGCAGGGACACCTACAACTAGATCAGGTTGCTCAAGGCCTCGTCAAACCTAACTTTGAATGTTTCCAGGGATGAGTAATCTACCAGCTCTCTGGGCAGGCTGTGCCAGTGATTCACTGCGGAGACGGGAGTTGGAGAATCCACAAAAGACTCAATATGAGTTATATCAGGAAACTCGTTTTATTGTGCAGATGCACCTTCTTATATAGCATAATTTTCCAAAGTCATCATGACTTACGGTTTTTCATAAACTCTAATTGTGCTATACATACATCAGTCTTCTGCTTCTACCTATCACTTTACTATTAATACTAATGCGTTCCATCTCATACGGATGTTAGCTTCTAATTCTTCTATTCTGACCCTCAAGGCCGAAGCGTCCTTGAGGCCTACTATATTAGTTTAGACAATCTGTTCAACAGAGTTTTCCCTGTGAAGGCCCTCTAGCATTCCATGCCTGTTTTCAGCGAGCTATGCTCCCACAATTCACCACCCTCATTGTAAAAAATTTCTTCCTTATGCTTAGTCTAAATCTGCCCTCTTTTAGTGTAAAACCATTACTGCTTGTCCTACCACAACGTGTCGTACTAAAAAAGTTTCTCCCCATCTTTTTTTATAAGTCCACTTTAAATACTGGAAGGCAGCTATAAGGTCTCTTCAGAGCCTTATCTTCTCCAGGCTGAACAACCTCAACTCTCTCAGCCTGCCCTCGTAGGATAGTTGTTCCAGCCCCCTGATCATTTTTTTTGTAGGACTTCTTCTGCACCTGCTCCAACATGTCTGTGTCTTTTTTTTTTTTTTTGGTTGACATACCTATAAAAGCCCTTCTTATTATTCTTTGCATCCCTTGCCAAGTTCAGCTCCAGCTGTGCCTTGGCCTTCCCGACCTCATCCCTACACAATTAGGCAGCATCCCTATACTCTTCCCAGGACACCTGTCCCTGCTTCCAGTGTCTGTGCATTTCGTTCTTGCCCTTAAGTTTGTCCAGCAGGTCTCAACTCGGCCATGCCATCTCGCCTTGCTTTACTGATTTCTTACACCTGGGGATCAAGAGCTCTTGCAGTCTATGGAAACATTCCTTAAAGATCTGCCAGCTCTGTTCTGCTCCCTTGTCCCCGAGGGCAGTTTCCCAGGGGGTCCCATTGACTAACTCCTTGAACAGCTGGAATTTTCCTTTTCTAAAATTCAGGGTCCTGACTTTACCCTTTGCCTGACCCATATCCCTCAGGACTGTGAACTCCACTAGTGCATGATCACTGCAGCCCAGGCTGTCTCCAATCTTGATGTCACCAGGTAGCTCACTTACTTTAAGTGATCATCAGGTTCAGTATCACATCACCTCTGGTAGGACTGTCTGTTACTTGGCTTAAGAAGTTATCCTCAATGCATTCCATGAGTCTCTTGGCTTGCCTACAGTGCTCTGTGCTACTTTTCCAGGAGAGGTCAGGGTGGCTGAAGCCCCCCAGCATGACGAGAGCCTGCGAGTGCAATGCCTCCTGTAGCTGGAGTGGGAAGGCTTTGTTCACAGGCTCTCCTTGAAGGTGTGGCCTGTAGTAGACCCCAAGCACAAGGTTCCCCTGTCGCTTCAATCTCTAATTCTTACCCATAAGCTCTCAGCCTGCTTGTGGCTATTCTTCAGAGACAGCTCTTCACACTCAATCATTTTCTTGATGTAGAGGGCAATGTCTCTGTCCTTCCTTGTCTGTTCCTTCTGAACAGCTTGGTAGCCATTGATAGCCGTACTCCAGTCATGTGATTTGTTCCACCAAGTTTCAGTAACAGCAACCAGTTCACAGTTTTCTAGCAGCACGGTGGCTTCCAACTCCTCCTCTTTGTTGCCCCTGCTGTGTACATTGGTGTAAAGGCACTTCAGCTGGGCTGTCAGCCATGTCACCTTCTTAGAGGAACACTCTCTACCTCCTTTGAGGTATTCCACTGGTGTTTCCTTGTTGGCTCCTAGTACCTCAGGACCTCCTGGCTCGTCTCCATAAGACTTCAAGTGTGCTGCAGTGTACCCAGCATGCGTCAGAGCAACAGGCTGAGGGTCCTCACTATCACCCCATTCCTCTAACCTTGACATGACTTTCCACAGTTTTCCACAGGCAAGCCTGATATTAACCCCTTCCTCCTCCAAGTCTAGCTTAAAGGTCTGTCAATGAGCCCTGCTATCTTGTGAGCAAAGACCTTTTTTCCCCTTTGAGAAAGGTGAATCTGACACCAGAAGGCTTGGTGCCCTGTGGGCCGTCCCATCATCACCCCCCCCCAAAATTCTGGTGGTGACACCACCCGTGGAGCCATGCATTAGTAGACTGGTACCATCTGTTTCTTCCAATATGACTGCCCGCAACTGGAAGAATAGAGGAAAAAAATAACAGGTGATCCAGATTCCCTCACCAGTCATCCCAAAGCACTTAAGTCTCTTTTGATCACCCTTGAACTATCGCCAACCACATAGAAAAGCAGTAATGGGTAACAGTCCAAGGGCCGTACTAGGCTAGGAAGTTTCCTAGTGATGTCCTTAACTTGATCCCAGAGGCAGCAGACTTCTTTAAGACAGGGCTTTGTCTAGCATATTGGACCTTACCCTCTGTTCCCCTCAGAAGGGAGCTTCCTACAGCTATAACCTGTCTGTTCTTATTTGTGAAGGTGGTAGTGATATGGGAGGGGGGGGTAGGCCTTTACTGACCTTGGTGTAGATGCATCATCCACATCATCTATTGACTGGCCTTCCACATCCAGAGCCTTGTACCCGTTACACAGAGTTACCTGGGGGGGGGGGGGGCAGGGGGTGGTGGTGTGAGGTAGACAAGGAAGGGGTTCACCTGCCACCCTGAGCATGGACTTGCTTCCATTCACCCTTTTCCTTTATGCTCCTGCCTTCTGCCTGGCAGGGGGAGGATACCAGGTGACCTTGATTTTTTTTCTGGTGGGTGTTCCTGTGTCTGTCTCAGGGACAACAGAGCATGGCTCCGTCTGTCTCTTTCTCAGCCTCCCTGATGGTCCTTAACCTGTCTACTTCCTGTTTCAGCAATGCCACCAGGATGAGTAGATCGTCCGCCTGGTTACAGTGCCCATACCTGTTCTCACCCTTGCCACCTCTTACCAGTGACAGGTCCCGGCACTCCTTGCAGCCCAAGACCTGGACAGATGCACGTTTCCATGGGAGCTCTGTCTGGGTTGCCACTTCCATCCTGGCAAGTGCAGAGCACAGAGCTTTCTGCCAGGTGGATACCATAGCTAAGCTCCTTCTGAGATGGTGCTCTCTTAGAAGATGTCAAGAGCAAAATTCATTACCTTAGACAAATGCAATATGGTTTTAGGTAACTAAAGGACAAATGTATAAAGGCGCTGAGGCTTTCTTGCTCTTTTTGGAAGTCTCGGAAGGCACAGATTCATGGATAAAATTCTGTGCTTCTTCGCTCCCTTTCTTTTTCACTAGAGAGTAGTAAAAAACCCTTCAACATTAGAAGATCACTACATATAAGTTGTATACCTATACGAAAATAGTGAGTCAGTCTTCTTTTGTATCAGTTGGATGCTGGTTAAAAATTTACCTATGCGGTGGGTCTAGTTCTCTTAGATGTTTATCAGATGTGTCATTTATAACAAAGCATATAACTAGGTATACATAAACTGACCAACCAGACTAGGACCCACAGGGGTGGATGGACAGTAGATTCTTCATAACGAAAAGCACAGTTTCTTCTGTAGTGATTGCTTGAGGAAAAGTAATATTGAACGTTTTTTTTCTAGTGAAAGTAATATAAAAGATGAAGTAGGTTGAAGATATGCCTTCCAATTTGGTTAAAAACATCTGAGCATTACCTTAAAACATCGAGGGGAAAATTGTGTTTGATATGAATGGTATTCTCCATTCTATAACTGTATTGATGTTGATAAAAAAAATGAAACAATGTAAAGAAGAAAAGTTATTAAAGGTCAAGTTCATAATATTTACTTGTAATTTCTTCTTCTCTCCCTTACATCTCTTTTCTGTTGCAGGAAATGCTTGCTGTACATATACTCCAGGACGTGGGCCTGTGCCTTTAAGGCATGTTTAGCAGATATAGATTAGACAGCAAATGGCAGTCTTTAACAAGTTAAATAAATCAGTACACAGCTTCTATCAAAACTGATAGCAGCGACTAAATTCAGCAGTACACGAGAAAAATCTAATAAAATGCGAATTCGTAATGCATCTATCTGCATGATAGTATATGGCTTTGATTGTAATGTCTGCTAATCCATTTTATGTGTTTTTTGTTGATTGACTAATGAGCCTTTGAGACAAATTTTTCCAGATGACAATAAAACTTCTTCATGAACAACCATATATTTATTTTAACTGTCTTTAAAACATTTTTCTCTGTGGAGTTAAGCAGAAATATATAATAACTGAATTGTTTATAAAGCTACAAGTTATCTGTGGTGGCTGGATCAAAGGCATATATGTGCGATCCTTCCTTCATTCTCTTTTCCCAGTGTTCTTGCTATTCTTCTGCCATTAATAAAAGGGAAGTGACAGGCTAAATGTGACGAGTTTTTGCCATTATTTTATTCCTACTGATATTTGAGATAAAATTTTAAAGATGGTCTCAAAAAAGAGAGAAAATTCTGCCATTCTCATTAAGAGACAGAGAAAAAAACCTCTCAAACATGAATTAAATATTATAATGAAGTCATTTTCCCGTGTTTAGATTCATTTTAGTACTTAATTTCCAGGAACATTTCAACAAGCAAAGTTTCCAAAAGTATATATGTTCCCTTGAAAGTCAAAGGCCAGATTTTATATATATATGTATAAAAAAAAAATTCCAGTTTTATTCACTTAAATGCAACTATAAAAGCTTATCTTTATCTGAAGATTTTCCCAGAATTTTACTCTCTCAGGAAAATGTTTTATGGGGACATTCAATCAAGGAAAAGAAGCAATTAACTTTGACTTACTGGTTCAATCACAATCAATGGGTGAATCTTGAAGATGTACAATCTATAAAGCAAAATTTTTAGAAAGACATTTGCTGAATACATTTGAATAAACAATTCATTAGGGAAAACTATGATCTGCTCACAAATCATACATGCAGAAAAAGAGATTTAATTATCTAATAAACACTTTGCTAGAAATTATTCCTTCTTCTATATTACCATCTAGGGTTTCCTTTAAAATTGTTTTTTGTTAACTCATTTCCACATAATTACTACTCCCATAATGGTACATGCTATAGTGATTTTTTTAAGTGGTCTTAAAAAACACTTGAGGTATCGTCCTGCTTTCGGCTGAGATAGAGCTAATTTTTAATTCTTAGTAGATAGTGTCGTGTTCCAGAATCAGTATAGGATCTGTATGACTAGAATGCTGATAATATACTGATGTTTATAGTTGTGCTAAGCTATCAAGTACTTTTCAACTTTCCATGACTTGCTAGTGTGTAGCTGCCCCAGAAGCTGGGAGGGAGCATGGCCAGAGCAATGGACCTGAATTGGCTGATGGAATATTCCATATCAGACAAAGTCATGCTCAGTGTATAGATGACGGTTAGCCTGGAAGCTGGGGCTGTCTCTATTGCAGGACTGCAGTTTTGGGATTTTATGCTCTGGGATCGCTAGCTGGGAATGGGCTGGGCCTCGGTTGGTGAGCAATTGCACTGTGCATTACTCATTTGTATGTTCTGTTATTACTATCGTTATGATTTTAATTTTATCTTATTTTGATTATTAAGTTGTTCTTATCTTGACATACAAGTTTTATTTTTTTTTTTCGGATTCTGCTCCCCATAGCACTGGGAGAGTGGAGGAGAGAGCTAGCAGCTGTGTCGTGCTTAGTTGCTGACTGGGGTTAAACAACAACATTTGCATGTATTACATTTTAGCATTAAAATATTTTTCATCTAAATAAAGTTGATGTTACAGCTCTTTATCGTGAATAGGTTCTATTCAAATTCATCATTTAATATTCAGTTTTAGTACCTACTGAATGCACTTGAGTGTTGTGTGTTCTTTTTTTAAAAAAAACTCAGTTATAGGTACTTATTTTTACCCCAAGTTAGTCAGTGGAATATAAACCAGTGTGACACTCTAAAAATAAAATACTTTGCATTAAAACAAAAGATAAAGAATCAGGGAAAGGACTTTCGCTGTAGTCACAGGTCTTTCTCAGTAAATGACAAATCAGAGTGTAAAATTTTGTGTGGCCACTTACTGCGTAGACAGTTGGTACAAAATATTCACATAAAAGTATCCATACACTTCCTGTCATCAAATTCCTCCAGGCCAAATATGTTGGATGCTGGCAAAATGATGACTATAATAATTTTCACTGATAAAAATATGTGTTCAAAGAAATACAAAATTATTTTGATATTTGTTTTTGTAAAGAGCTAGTGATTTTTATTTTGTCTCTTCCACTTTCAGAACTATATTTGGATTCTTTTTCTTTTTCTTCTCTTCCAGATTATGTCATCTGGATGACATTTCTCATTGCCTTTGTGATTTTTATTAATAAGAAGGATCTTTGAGATTAGCTCATCTTGGTGGCGTTGGGCATATAATCTAATATAAAGAGATAATAAGCTGGCTGCACAAATCTTTCCCTTTGTAATAAGTCTTTCCCTTCTGTGATGTATAGAATGATATATTGCCCTCTTAATTCAAGCTCAGGAAATGTTTGCTGACCTGACTTACCTGCTGCAGAACGTAACAGGAAATTTTCAAAAAATATTTATGTTGTCTGAGTTATCTGGAAAGCTTAATTAAAGGAAATCCGTCATGCTAACTTCACTCCTCAAAAAGTGATTAAACACACTTTCCACTCTGATGATTATGCTATTCAGAGCTTTTAACTGATTAAAGCCCTTTCAAAAATAAATTATAGAAAAGATTTCCTATGCTTTCAAGGAAAAAAAAAAAAAAAAAGGAAGAGAGAAAGAGAAAAAGCCTTCTGAAAACTGGGAAAAACTACATTAATGTATTTCCAAATAGATCCAGATTGCAGTATTTTTTCCGAGCATTCACAGGGATAGGTTACGTGATACTTTTCTTTAGACGTGATTTTATTTCTAGTTTGTATCAGTGCAGCATTGCCATCTAGTTTTTTATGCATTTATCTCATAGCCATGCTTTAAAGTTCTTATCAGTAAGACTTCAGAAGTCAGGTCACAAAAAAGAAGATGACACAGAGCCTGAAAAAGATTAAGAACCTATTTCAGACCGTAATGAAGTTAGCAAAAAGCATCTTAGTGACCACAGCAAACGTAGAATCGATCCCTAATGTAATTGTGATGTACTATCTAGGAAGCATACGGTTTTGAACTTAAAATGAAAAATACAGTACAGAACATTAAACACCAGGGTGGCTTATGTCTGCCAAAAAATCCCAAAATCCATTTTGAAAAGTTCCTTATTGAGATATTTTTGCTGACTTGCGTTTAAACAATTTGTAACACCCCCATAAGGCAATAAAGGAAGGAAACTTACTGAGCTCCTGGTACAAAGTATGTAACGAGAATGAGACTTTAACAACCAGACAATCAAGGTCTTATTCAATTCTCATCAAAATCAATATGAAATGTATCTGTTACCTTATAATTTCCTTTGTGGATTAATGATTACAGAGCTACAACAATAAGGTTTTGCTAATGATGTTGTAGACGAGACTGTCAGCTAATGTCTGAAGATGGGCGCCACAGTCCTGCAGCAACAGCTGAGACGCTTACATAGTTTCAGAAATCTCTAGACAGGTTTACAAGTGTAGAAAAGTAATAGATTAAATTGAATATTTATACTTCACAGGAACTAATTTGATGAATACGGAAATCTGAATGCCAATTGTTTAATCACCTTTTGTGGTAATTAATCACAGTTTGCCACAGATTGGCTCTGTGGACTAACAGAAAATGGTTGTAGGCAAAGACAGTTTTTCCCACTCAAATTTGTTTTGGGATCATGGATTAATGTTATTGGATGAATGTCCTCTGAAGAAGAAAGATGATACTACAGTATTCCCAGGTGAAAAGAAACAACTTTCACAAACTCTGAAACTCTGCAGTGAAGAGCACTTGTCTTCAATATAGAGCAACTATATGTGGTAACTAGATGATCATGTATTAGAAATAAGAGAAAATGGGAACCTATATGGCTGTCTAACTCATAACTATCTCTGAAGGTCACTCAGGAGATTCATCTTCATGAAATCTCTAGCAATCTAAGGGAACAAGCCCTGATTATGAAGATGAGATTATATTTTCTCTACTTTAAAAAGTTTCTGTGTCTCTTTTATGTTCTACTAACTTGTAGAACAGTGTTCTGGCCTATTCAAGATCTGTCAAAGAATACAATAAAACCAAAACATTTGCTCATCTGAACTAAGAAATATTTGTAATATTTGGAGATGATCCAGTTGAGAGTGAGTTTTGTTTTATTTGTGCTGAAAAGGTAAGCAGACAGATAGAAGAATTAATTATTTCCTGTTCTCTGGAATTCAGCATTAATTTTTTTGTGAAAGTAATCTCCAGGTACCGTTTTTTAGGAGAGTATTAAGGTACTCCACCAAATCAGATAAAGGCTAAAGATGGAAAGAATCTTTTTTGTTACCTTTTTAACAAGGCATCTTCTTTTATAGAACTCCTTGGTGCACTATGGCAATTTAATGCAAACAGTTCTGGAAGCCATGTATTTAACAAGGATTGAAATATTGAATTTAGTTCTCATTTTAGAAAATCTAGTTTTGTGTGAGAAAAAAGCTGGCCTCCTTTCCAAGCCAGGACAAGCAATTTAATGCTATGTTCTTAATCATCTCTGATCCTATGATTAGGTAACCATTTTCTTGTCTCTGTTTCTCCTTATTGGGGTGTCTCTATTTAATTGCCTATCAAAATAGATAAGAAGCAGAGTCAAATAAAATCTTTACTTAAGCAGATTTAACCAATTAGCACTGTTTTGTACACTGACGTTTAGATGTCATTTCATAGATTGTTTCAACCCTATGTGAGGACCTCATCATTTTGGTCTTGTATCAGTGATGACAGGCTCCCTGAGTGAAAAGCTGGATCTTGAATCCAGCATAGTTCTTCCACCACTTCAACGACCTGACAATTTTCCTAGAGCGATGAAATTTAATTGTGGTTGAGAAAGATGAAGAAGAACTACATTTAAAAAAAAAAAAAAAAAAAAAAAAAAAAAAAAAAAGTTTATGCAATCAGGAAACACTTGTTCCAGAACAAAAAGAAGCATATAAGTGGATAAATACTAAAGCATACTTTGATATTTCTGAAGTGCTCTTTTTCTGTACTCGGAAAACTCATCAAGGATTGTGTTTCCACCCTAGGACTAGTGATCTACCGGCAAGCTGTCAGCTTTGTTATGCAGAACCTCGATTAACTAGATCCTGTATGCTATGATTTTGACTTTGTATCACGTTGAAGTAAAGAGATTGTGAAAAAATGTGGGTCATATTTGGCAGATGCCGTCTGCATTTTCATGAATTTTAATGGCAGTGATGTAAAACAAAATGGCAAGGATCTATTACACTTTCACAAGAAAAAGAAGTGGAACAAAATTTGAGAGACTTTTGGACAAAAATAAATTACAGGCATCTTTCAAAGCCTTGAGGTCACACAGTTCCCCTTCCTAGTGGTATTTATTATATTTTTTTCAAAAATATTTACAACTAATTTTATTTTTTTAATTGATCGTTGAAGTATTTGAGGTCAGCTACTCATCTGCTGTCTTTTGATTTATTTTTATAGGTTGAAGGGATCACACCTGCAATACTGTGACATGTTTGAATACCTTGTGTAAGCGTGTGAAAACTCTCAAGGTGCTAGATGACAGTTCCTGAATATTTATTTGTGTTAACTTGTCCCTCTCCCTCTCCTTGCTTCAGTAGTCTTCATATGTGTAGAAAGGGGCTGAGAAAATATATCTGCCTGGACTGAGCCAACAGTTATAGGAGTGTGTTGTTTGTATGCATGTGCATGTGTGTTTACACACTTAGTTGGAATTAGTGCATACATTTAGTGAGAAATTATACTTTTGCAAAATAGAAATCTTTCACTCATTGAAACAGTCAGTCCCTCAGCTAGGAGATGGACACATTATTCTTGTCATAAATCACAAATACTAAAATAAGCATTGTCTGGTACACACGGTGTAACAAGGGGCACTTGCAGAATGAAGGCTGGACAAAAGGAGGAGTATGGACTAGGCAAAAAGAAGGGATAAGGTAAGAGACTCCTTATTGCTTCCTATTTCCTACCTGGGCTACAGTCCATCTGCTTCTCCCTTGCTCTCCATTAAGTGCTATAGGAACTAGTGAGGCATAGAAACTTGTCACAGATATTGGATAAAATAACGTGGCTGGAGAGACATAATTGCACTTGTAGTCTTCAGTGGAAGTCAGTGACAGTAATGATATTTTCCCGGGGTTGCTTTTCTCTGACATTGAGATTAGTACTGTTAACTAGTAGCAGCACAATTTCAAAGTAGATGAGAGGAAAAAGTCTAGTGGTCTAGAAATACAATTTAGTGGTTACAGCACACTTTTGAAAGTGCAGAGAGGAGAGTTCCAGTTCTCCTAGGCAGGTGTCCTTTTCTAAAATGGCAGGGGATGCCAAGGAAAGGAGGCGAAATATATATGAAAGGAATTATATATTTCATAAATACTAGCAGCTAGTGGACACACATTAGGCTTTCTAGTGCTCTCAAGATTGGCAAGATTCTCTTGCTATCAGAATGATACTTAAGAAACTTAAAACTATACCTCTCTGATTCAAAGCACTGTCAAGAACTAGTCACTTGTCTCGCCAAAGCAACTCTTTCTGGCATATTTTTTGGTCTGTGTAAAGATGACAACATCTTGCTTGAAATCCAGGCAAACGTGATTTTTTTAACCATGTTTGTGAGTGCCAAGATTTTCATTAATGTCTTGAAACCCTATTCTACAGACATAAAGTTAAACTTTTAGAACAAATCAACAGTATAGCTGTTTGCAAATTAGTTTTGCTGCATTATGCCTGATAAAACATTTTGCTCAGCAGTATATCTTGAAAAGTATTACCCATTTGTCTTCAAGCTGTTTAAAAATACCAGCTTTTTTCCTTTCTGTCCTTTGCTGTACTTTTCCAAATACCTTTGCAGTTTTCTTTGCTGTCTCGGTGCACACGAATGCAAAATGAATTTGATGTTATTATCAAAGTCTTGGAAATAGAAGCTGCAGCAAGCTGTTCACTGGAGATTTGATCTCTGACAAATAAGCTTGTGTCAGTGCATCTAAAAAAACCCTGAGTCCATACCTCTGTTTTCTTCCCAATAGAGTCTTGGCAGGGATGCAATTAAAAAAAGAAAATCAATCTGTGCTTTGCTGTCTGATTTCTGAAGAATGGCACTGAGCTGCCAGGGTGTGAAGATGTCATATTGTAAATACAGAGAAGCCCTCATGAATTCCACTTTCTTTACTAGTCTGATTTATTAAAGCATTAGAATGAGAGGGAGGAAAGGCTGAGAGAAAGGGCAATGGATTTTTTTAGCTGACTTCTGGTAACTCAAAGCATGTTGTGTATTGTTTCAAAAGTACACCATAAAAAAAATACATACACCCACCAGGGATCACTTATTTTCTGCTTTTTAGGAGGGCTGAACATCCATCACTAGGCAGAAATCCTTAGGAGTTGTAGAATGTAAGACAATCAAACCTCTTAAGTATTTTTGTTGTCTCGTGAATGTAAGTTTGGGAAAATGAGAGTCAAACATATTAGTCTGAAATTGATTTTGAGATTCACGCATTAGGCCAATTTTGAGATTTCCAAACCTGTGAAGTACTTTTGGTCCCAGTGCAGCAAACATTCTCATATCCACATCATGTGACTTTTACATTTTCAGTACTCCTACTGAGATCTCTAACACTACTTGCCTTGGGAAACTTACACAAATGTTCAAGTTTCTGTAGGACAATGACTTTTGATTGCATAAGAGTTAATACTACACTCATCTACTAGTTTCAGTGCAAAACCATTACCAAGCTATAGTAATGATACAGCTGAATTTCCTAATGCACATAAGCAATTTAATAATTACTATTTTTCAGTTTCTAAAAAAAAAAAAAAAAGAACCCTCACAAGACTATTTTTAACAGCACCAACTAATGACCCATAACTCACTTTTGGGACTGATCCTGCTTCAGCTCACTTAGCTCCTCTGGGTTCAGAATTAAGACTTTGTAGGCTGGGCCCCTTGTTACAAGTTTAAAGGAAAGTAACATTCTTACTAAGCGTGCTTACTGCTTTTCAAGGGGATAATCATTTTTCTAAGTTTAGTGTTGTAAGAATGTGAAAAAAAACCCATAAAAATCGGCCCATGTTGTTTCTTTTCCATGCCACTGTATATAACTTTCCTTTTTTTTAAATTGCAGTGCTTGCACAGTGCTGCTTAAGTGTTAATGAGTATGTTGTCACAGATACTTCAGAATGAAATAACTGTAAAGGACTGAAGTCCTCCCTGAGTGTTGCAGCTTGCCAAATGAGAAATGCCATAGGTCTAAATAACTGTTGTGTCCTCCCTACCTTGAGCAAGCTCGTGAGCTGCTATAGTTGAGATAGCTCTTCTGTAGTGTGCCCTGGGAACTGTATAATGGCCCAGAATTTGCACGCCGGTGTCCCCTGCCATACACTTCTGTAGGAGACGACTTGTAACTCCCTGAAACAAAAGCGGCCTGATGGAAGAAGATAAGCAGGGGGGGGGCAAAGGTCCTCCTGAGCCTTCCCCTTAAAATGTCTCAAACACTCGCAAAGTGCCCAGAAAACAAACCTGTAGTCATGGGGTGGGTGATGGGGGATCTGGGGGATGCCGGCCTTGTGCTCAACAACCCATAAGGCCAACACTTGCTTATCTCTTGTGCTGGAAGAAGGAGCCCTGTGGAGATGGGGAGGTTCTGCTCTAGCTCAGCTTGTTTTAGTCTCAGGGCCATCGCACCTGATGAATGGCCTTTGCATATGTTAATGAAGATTAGCACTCGTCTGCCCACCCACATCGTGCACCACATCACCTGGGGAAGGGGGAAACCTGAGGCTGAGTAGTGGGGTGGGTCTCACTGACACAGTGAAAATAAAAGACAGAGAAGGGAGAGGTTCTCCTAGGAACTAGAGATGCCCCCTCTTGGCTGTGCACTGATGCTGGAACCTGGAGGGGTGATATCTTTCCCTCGCCTTTTACTTTTGGGCACTATATATATATAACAATTATTTTGAGCAAGATCTTTTTTGCTGAAGTAGTTGTTTTTGTTAGGAGAACTCTTTTGCGTTGCTAGTAAACTTGTGATTTGAACGAGCCTCTAGAATAATTGTTGTTATTCTGGATTACTGCAAAGAGTATTTAAAAAGATCACCTTCCCCTAGCCCCTGCAGTAGGATGGAACAACCTCCTTTCTCACCATGCCCCTGCAGCAGGCTTTGGCAGAGTACTGTGGCAGTGCCAGGCCCAGCACCTAGGTGCCAGCACAGTGCTTGATGAAGACAGGGTTATGCTGGAGCAGTGAGTCTAATGAGGGTGGGAAGGGGAGATACAGTCCTTTTGGTCTCCTTTCCCTTCTTCTCCCTGTGAGAGAAGGCTTTTGGGGTAAAGGCATGGCTGGTCTCATGACTGTTTCCTGCATGCCCTCACACAGAGGCTCTCATCTCACCTGGACCAATGACTTGAGACTATCTTCCTCCTTCTCAAACCCTCCAGCTGACATATAAGGGCTCATGGTGTTTATCCTCTGTACGTGCTGCAAATGCATGTGGATTTTTAAAAATACTTATAATGTTCCTTTAACTAAGCATTTTAACAATTCAAATACTTATGACAGAAAGTATTTACCAGCTGGGCAGAATGATTCAAAATCTTCCTAAATTCAACATGAGTTAGGTTCAGATTTATTTATTTTTCTTTTTATGGGTTAGATATGGTGCAACAGCCAGGCTAAATTGAAGAAACAATCAAACAGGTAGATTATGCTAGGACAAATTTGCTTGCTGTATCTTCTTTTTTCCACTGAAACCACAGTATCTCTGTAGTTGTAAACTTGCCAGACATTGTCACTAGTATCTGAATGATTATTGAAGGTGACATCTGGATATTTACTGGTAACTTTCCAAATGAAATCTTCATTATTCATTCTTTTTAAAGTATCACACTTATATATACACACATATCACTATTTGTAGATGGCTTATGCATATGTAAGTATACATATATACAAATATGAGTTTATGTGTTTTATATATCAAAACATGTTTAAGCACTTATTTAAGAGAGAAGGATAATTCTGAGTGTACAGTTTTACTAAGAATTATGCATCATTGGCTGAAACATGAGACAATATTCTAGCTGTGCTCAGATGTGCACTCTGACTCCTGGTTTATTGCAGCAGTTTATTCTCTGCATTGAAAGTGATAAAGACAGTCGTAGGCTAACAATGATTGAAACCAGGAATGAAGTAACTGGTCAATAACACCAAATTATATCAACTTTTTGTGCTTCAATATCAAAGTTCATTTAAATGCTGTAATTAATACTGAAATAGTATAACAGAACCTTGAGACAGTCTAAAAACTGAGAACATGTGGTTATGCACATCTTTAGTCACATACCAAGCAAATTTCTATGTACTATAGAAAACAAACTTTTGTTATCCTTCACCTTAGATAGGAAAATAGATGCAGATAAGGACAGTATTTTTTTCTGTTTGTATATATACGAAATGTACATAAAGAGGGATGCTAAACCTATAAGTAATAAAGGGCTGTACCTATTATTGTAATGTAGTTAATGTATTGCCATTTAGTTTTATTTAGGTTTTATTTATTTTAATTTATACAGCTGACTTTCCATCACAATAAGAAACTCCAGATATGCAAATACAGGAAATCACCTTGGAATTTCCGCCCACCCACCCATCTCTTTATACACTCTACTTTCCCAACGAATCACAACCTTAGTCAGATCTGATAATGGTTACTGAGACTCAAGATCCTAAAGCACTATCTCTGGGGAAGTTATGACATGGACTCAAAAACACAGGTGACCATGGGACCTCTCAGAGCCTACAGCTGGACTAGACTAGTGAATGTCAGACCACACCTGGTTCATGAGTTTAAGTGCAACACCAGTCACACCCTATCTCACAGATACGCAGGGCTGCACAGGTGTAGCTTCTTTGGGAAGGAAGTCTGCCCTCAAGAGCTAGAAGTGAGCATGATAAGCTCTGACCAGATTGGTGGCCCCAGGACATGCCATAGAGTATTTCTTCAATCTCTCCTCTCCTACTTGGGACATGAGCACAGGGCAAAGAGGCAACTACTCCTACAGTTGTGACAGCTGTGTAGTTTGGATGATTTTATACATATTTTTGCACTGTGACAGGGAGCTGGAAGGTATCTGAATAAGAACAGTGTTTTATAGAGGCAGCTTGTATAGCATATAATTAGTCCTCTCTAGTAATATGAGTATTAGGCAAATTTTTTCAAGGAAGATTAGCAGTCTGTTGGCAGGATTTTTAATTAAATAATAATACTAAATAATGTGCAGTCATATATTCTTCTGCATCTGTAGTGTGTATTTCTCTCTGGGTCGGAGACTTTCCTCTGTGCTTGTAGAGTTGCCTACATTATGAGACACCATTCGAGCGAGTTCGCTAGACATACATCTTCCATTTCTGCAGCCAACCATGTGAGCTTGAAGTTTGGGGTTTTTTTATCCGCAGAGAGTTCTGAAAATAGATTAAGAAAATAGTAACCAGTTAGATTGGAGTTGTCAATTAAAAATTTCATGCTCCACGCCATCATTCCTCACCTTCCTCCATAGCAAATTTATCGTAAAACTTTAAAATAAATATTTACTCTCAGGTTCTGTAAATATAAATACAACACATGTATAAATTAATGTTTGTTAAATTTGGCTCATAAGAACAGCCCTACTGGATCTGATCCACAGCCAATAATCTGTCTGACAGTAGCTAGCAGCAGGAGGACACAAGAAACCTTTAAGTCAACAGCTGTGGAATAACCTGTGCACATTCAATCAGGTCCTCACACCTAGCATTCTGTTACTGACTTAAACCCAGTAGCATGACATAAAATTAATTTTATTTGGGATATGATCACGTATAATAAGATGTTCTGAGACTAGTGTCAATTGGTTTATGGATTAATGGCAGTTTTCAATTGCTTTAACTGTTTCATTTTCAAAATTCTAACTTACTGAACTCCATTTCAAGGTTGCTTTAGGATATGCTTTTTTATCACATTGCTGACTGGCTCATGTTAGGCCTTAAATCCGAGTCACAGTTCAGGAAAGGCAGACAAGTGCCTTCCTTCCTGTGAATATCTGCTAAGCTGAATTTAGCCTGTGTGTTTTAAGCAGGGTCCCTGTTTCTTTCTCCTCGTCATATTCACCTTCATTATGAACATGAAGTAGTGGAAAGAGCTAGTGTCCCTTTTGGCAGTGCTAGCATAGGCACAAGGAGATGGAATGTGTGGCTTGCTTGAGACTGATCTAGCAGTCATGATGGCATATCTTGCAACCATACCCAAAAGAAGTAGTGAATAAGAAAACCAGAAATATTTGTTGTGACTTTTGCTATCTTGTATAAGTTATTCAAGAAAATGAAAATCTCTGGTGTAAAACAATACTGTTGTTAAATGTTGGCCTTTGTGGGGCTCATGATGTAACATCAGGCTTGCTTGAATCAAATCTATAACAACAAAAGACCAGATTCAGTATGAAGGCACCAGAAAAGCATACAGCAAAATGAAAATCTGAAGGGAAGGTTAATCAGAAGTTTATAGAACTCACACAATGGGAATGCATCAATGCCCTGAGGAACCATTGAAGAGGTAAAGCTTTCTCCAGTACTATTGATGCACAGTGAGGGTGCTAGGAAAATCAGGATTTAGGAAAACTCCTTCAGACTAGCAAATGAGAACCAGAATACTGAAGGCAAAAAGGCAATACTTTGATCCAATCAATCAGATATATAGGTAATATGAGAAGATCTCAAATCCAAAGAGGTGAGTTAAATTTGGCTCAACATGTCACAGAAAAAAGAAGTCACCAAGGGAGGCACTGCTGAGAGGGGCACTAGAGGTAAGACAGTCAGGAAATGAATGGTATGGTAGACTCTATGCCTGAAAATCAGAGAACTACCAAGAACATCCTCCACATTGACTACCAAGATGAAGATTTACTTTATGTATGGTTAGCAGATGTATTCAGACATATTTTGAGTTGGAAAAAATAATCCTGTATGATATTGTATGAAGGCTGTACATCTTTTATCAGCTCAGGTACAGTGTGATAAGTGTTGTGGTAATGCTGGTTTTTTATTGTTCATCCACTTCTGACTGCAGCATGAAGTAGAATCACTTCAGAAGGTATTTGAGCTCATGTTTTGTGAGCAACAGACCGTTCTGAAGTGGTATGAAGTGAGCAAAACGTTAGGAAGATGTCAGCTGTCTCACTTCAAGGAGCAAAGTGATTATATTCAATCAATGTTTGGCAGCAGACAGCGTGAAGCAATGGTTCTTGGTGCCGTTCTATCAATATTGAGAGAATGATGCAGTTTAATGGCTAGATGTCTCAGGGAAAAATGCACAGCAAGGAGATTTGAGGGGAAAAAAATGATGGCACTGATTTTCTTCACAGAGAAAACAAGGACATGGAAGACTGGTAAAGGCTTACAACTGAGCATTACTGTGGACAAAAGGATTAAAAAAAAAGGAAGCAATTCAAGGACTGAGGAACTGTAGACACAAAGGAGGTGGCAATAAATTGAAAAGCATGGATGGTTTTCTTCCAGAAGTTTCAGTATGTGGGACAAAATCTGCTTTGAGAAAAGCACAAAGAAGTTGTAGCTGGTACAAATGGCCTAAAGCAAATTGAAGCTGCAGTGAAGGAACAAGCTCTCTCCCCAACAGTAGACTGCTCAAGTTGGATGTTTCCTCACACTATTATTCCATGTGACAGAGGCATGATGGTCAGCATCAAAAGTTACATACTAAATCACCAATGATAAGGAAGCTTTAGTTACTAAGTTTTCTACCTATCAAGTGAAGGACTGACAGGTTTGTCAGCATAAAAGTGGAGAGCAGACATATAGAAAGGCTGTGATAATGTGGTACAATAGACTGGTATGGCATTGATCTAATGTGCTATTATTTTGAATATTCTTCATAATTCCTTTCCTTTCAGAGCCTTGAGTCGAGCTGTCTTCTCAAACGCATAAGTGCTTAAAGGGGGAGGGAACATGAGAATCATCCAGTCTGGTCTGTCTAGCGTGGGTTAGAGAATTCCTCTTTCCAATGGAAGATGAGAACAAATATCCTTTGTTTTTGTATGAAAAGATGTATAAGTGTACTTCTTGTTTTATTGGATGATATTAATGTAGGTGCTCATACAGAATCAAGGAAAGTTAGGGGATGGAAGGAATGTAGAAAGATCATCTAGTCCAACCCTCCTGCCAGAGCAGGACCACATAGAGTAGATCACACAGGTAAAAAAAAAATGTGACCTGGTGAGTTTTTAATGTCTCCAGAGAAGGAGACTCCACAGCCTCTCTGGGCAGCCTGTTCCAGTGCTCTGTCACCCTCAATATACTTTGAGGAAATTTACTCACTGATGAAACAGCACTGTGTTTTAGCTGAGCCTCTCTGCTAACACAAAGTAAGATGTACAGAACAAGAATAGAGGTTTGGTCTAAGAATCACATTTTCTAGCACCAAAGCAAAGAATTTAACAATAGCACACATCAAAGAACTGGCAGTTCTCCCCAATAAAAATGCTAAATACCAAGTATATTCATCTGGGCTTATTTCTTTGGTTACAGACAGAATAAAGAGTAATCACTGAAGGCTAAAAGGCAAACTAGGAGGAAAGGAGATTATCTTGCCTTTAGAAGTTCCCAAATTTTAAAACTGTTTTAAAGTTACAGGATCTAATTAGTATCCTCTTTATCTTCTTCAAAAGATGCCTCATTTTTTGGATTTCCATGCCTTTGAGAAGCTTCTGGCTGTTCTGGGAAAAACTCATGTTTATATGAAAAATGGAATATAAAAAGCAGGGAGAGCTATCATGAACCAGCTTGAAGTCTGATGATGATAAAATCGGAAATGATGTTGAACAACTAAAGTGAAATAGGATGGCAGTTGGAGAAGCAACTAAAAGTAAATGAATAATAACTATTTGCAGCTCTATGTACAAGTCCCCCAAAATAAGAAGTGTGATATGACCATTTACAAAATTCTTCGGTCAATCCATTATCTTCCTGACCTATCCCAAAAGACTTTTATTTCTTTTCTAAATAATTTAAAGGCACTATTTTCAGACATAGGCGAATGTGCCAAAATACACAGTTGTGGTGACTTATGAATTTAGTGTCATTTTCTTACTGCAGTTCTGTTTCAGAAGAGATCCTATTAACCTGCCACTGTAAAATCATTTTGCTTTATCTCATTAGACTGGAGAGTGGTCTCCTTTCATTTAGATCAATGGCTGATTCTGATAACATCATGTTTAAAAATACAATGCTAAAGTCTTTGTTATGTATATGGTTGTGCATAAAGGAACACTTTTTATAATATCTCTGAATCTGGAAAGAAGCAGGACTACAACAAAAGAATTCTACATGCAG